>NC_136689.1:119737381-120207381 GCF_903797595.1 Erithacus rubecula
TGGCAGCATCCACTTTGTTTCTCTGTCTGATTTACTGGGAAATAGTTTCACATTTTTAAATTTTTTTTTAATGAGGTGAGAACATTTCTTCCTTCCCATATTTTTTTCCTCTCCGTCTCCCTTTGCTACATTAGTTCAAGCAGACAAGTCAGTGCCTTGTCCATGACAGTATTTCTGTAAGTCATGCTGCAAGGTCCCTTCATCAGGATTTGCATCCAGGGGAAGCAAACACAGCAGTTCTTGACTTTACTGCAAAAAGTAATAGAGGTTTGAGTGTCATAAGCAATCCACATCACCACCTCAGTACATACCAGTGCTGTTAGAAGAAAATAATGCTCAGATTTAAGTGCCCCATTGCCTTGAAGAGGTTTACACTTGGGTGAAAGACCCTCAGGGACAGGCAGGTAGAGGCTGGCTGTAGTGGGAGACAGAATTAGTGCTTTGCCACAGCCAGGCATCCGTTCCTTTCCTTTTCTCATGACCTCTTCTAGCTGTTGCTTTGTTATTCATCACAGTTCCCAGTTATGACTCAAACATCTTGTTCAAATACATCAAAGAATATTTTATCCCAGCCATGAGCACATATCTCATTTATGTGGAGCATTTTATTCCACAACCTCTTCCTATGGAGGGCTTTGTTCCTTTGTCAATGAAATTGTTCATTTCCCTAGCTCTCAGGGCAGTAAAAAACCCTCTTAAAAATGGACTTATCTGTTTCCAGCTCCAGTTCTGGCTGGCTTGGATATATCAGTTTTCTACTTAAAGAAGGAACATGACATTTTGGGAAGGAATTAATTCTCAGCTAAATAAGGCTTGAAAATGGGACAAACTTGCATCTCTTATCTTGTTCTCACAGGGTGTGGTGGAAAAAGCTTCTGCAGTCTCTGCAGGTGTCTTGCTTAGTTTGGTTGTCCAGTGTTGCTTATGGCATATCTCTTAGCCAAAAAATAAAAGCCAAACAAGCATAAACTGAGTTTGCAGTTGTCTACGAAAAGCTTTAAAAATATTTAATAGAAAAAATTCATATGAGTGCCTGAAGGAATTAGTACTACTGGATCTAGATAAGAAAGTCTGGAATATTTCTATACAAATGCATGTTATTGTCACTTGGTCAAAATTACCAAGAAAAAGTGATGAAAGCACAGTCAAAACACAGACAGGTCTGGGCTTTATTTCCAATGCAAATTTCTAGTTTCCCGAGACTTTTTTCTTCTTATTAAAGTAAAGCAAACAAAAATTCCAAGAAACAACAAATGGAATTATTTTTTCCCCCATGTTTTTCTAGTGAATTTTTGTTTAAAATGTGTCTTTGTAACCATTAATGATCTCTGCATTGACCTGATTTACACTTAATCACAAATACTAGGTATCAATTATCTCAAGAATTTCGTCTTTCTCCATTTGAAAAAAACATTATCCTGTGGATAATAGCCTAGATGAACAATAGAGCAATTACAGGAATTTGTAGTGGAAAATACCAATATATTACAATGAAAAACTGAAAATAAATTGCCAATATTATTCAGTCTGAAGCACAGAGGAATTTGGGAGCACTTGCCTGAGGTACTGCAGGTGATGAAAGTCTTAGAGAAATTATTTTCTTTACACTTTGCCATATTTTAGTGAAACTCAGTAATATATTAGGTCAAAAGGCACTAAATTGAAGATCAATAAAAAAAAAATTAACCATGCATGGCGGGGGCTGTGATTTGGTTTTCGTGTGCAAAGGGAGAGAGGGAGAGAGAGACCTAAGTCCTGCCACATTTTCTACAGCACAAATAAATAAACAGCTTTTGTGTGGACTAAGAACCAAATATTTCATGAATGTTCTGATGTATTTTCTTCTTTTCACTGGCATTTAGCCTCTAAAAATCTTAGTGTATCAAGTTAAATGGTGTTACAGCAGCCCTTCTTACCTTGTAGTACAGAAATGCAGGATAACTGTGGATCTCCCCAGTAAACCCTAATGCCCATAATTAGTTTGTAATTTAAGACATGTGAATTCACCATACCATAGATGAAGGGGGAACAAGAGGCTTCACTTTAATGCACATTACTAATGTATCTCATGACGGCTATAAATCATGTAACTGCTAATTTGGCATCTAACATATAGAAAGGAAAAGTTTTCACAGCCAAATATTTTTCTTTTCTTTTGTAAACAGAAGATGAAAAGAACATCTGGACTCTTAAGAAAAACCATTCCTAGTTGAGGTATTCATTACTTATGATTTGGGTTCAGATCTTCAAAGAAATCCATCATTTCAGGTTTTGTTGCAAAATCTGTCTCTTAAAATGATTTTAGTAATTTTTTTAACCACTAAAGTGTTCTCTGCTTGTGAAAACCAATTCAATATTTCCACAAAGGTACTTTGATCTGGAAAAGATGATGTTTCAGTCACTGTTAGGTATCAGTTGCCTTAAAGTTTCTAATTTTTTTGTTTACACCAAAAGCATAGAATACTATAACCATTTTATCTGTCTTAAGTAAAAAACCTGCAATAGCTTTAGGTCTTTAATATGGATAAGAGAAGTGTGCTTTCAGGTAATTGAAAAATAATGGAAAAAGCCAAAATGAATGCGTAGAGCTCTACAATAAATCTCTTTTTATCCAGTATCATTTGGAAGTTCATTTCAGAGGGAGAGCTGGAGCTGATTTCTTTCATTCCCCAGCATCACATGCTTACACTGTTGGGCACTGCTGTGTGAAAGGGAAGTTTAAATTCATTCAGCTCAAGGGTGAGAATTCAGAGCAGGCAGTGAGCCCTGAGGCAGTGTGAGCACTCTCCCAGGCTGGCCCTGCTGACTAAAGAAAGGCAGTTGTAACAGCATCAGTAATGCTCAGACCATGACAGTGAGTATCTTAAAACTTTCCATAGAAACATGGAATTGTTTAAATTGAAAAGGATCTTTAAAATCATTGAGTCCTGTTAACAGCTCAGCACGGTTATCTTCACCACTAGGCCATGCTACAGCCACACTTTTTTGGAACATTTTCAGGAATGGTGACTCAAACACTTCCAATAATTCTTTCTTTATAACTCTTTTAATGAAGATTTTTCTTCCTAATTTAAGTTCTAGTTGGGTTTTGGCCCTTCTAGTTTTCTCCCTGCCTAACCTCACAACATCCTTGTAGTTCTTCCCACATTGTCTTCTCCTTCTTCCAAATGCCATATGAAGTTCCCTGTTCAGCCAGAGCAGTTTTCTTCCTCATGGGCTCATTTTTCAGCACATGGGAGCAACCTGCTCCTGCACCTTTAGGATTTCCTTCTTCAAGAAGGTCCAGACTTCCTGGACTCCTTTGTCCTTCAGGACTGCCTCCCAAGGAGCTCTGCTACACTGTCACATAAACAGGTCCAAGTCTGCCCTCTGGGAGTCCAAGGGGGAAATTTTGCTGACCAGAAAAGAAACTCTGTAACTGTGTGACCACTGGCCATCACATCCCAGTCCTTCTCTGGTCACAAGAAACAGGAGCAGCAGGTGCCTCCCTTGGTAGGTTCCCTCACCTCCTGCATCAGGATGTTACCTTTCACACACTCCAGGAACCTCCTAGACTGTTTCTGCTCTACTGAATTGTATTCCCAGCAGACATCTGGAAAGCCAAAGTCCTCCAAAGAACAAGGGATAGTGATTCTGAGACATTTCCCAGCAGAAAATAGAAATATTTATTTCTAATAGAAATAGAATATCTCCTCTACCTTTTCATCCTGTTTGGGTGGTCTATAACAACTTCTCATCATGATAAACCTTGTTTGTCGTTCCAGTGATTTTTATGCATAAAAATTCAGCACTTGTTGCCATCACTAAGCTCTAGACAACTGAAACACTCCCTAAAATACAGGGCCACTCCACTGCCTCTCCTTCCTTGCTTATCCTTGCACTCCATGTCTCTGTGATGGCAACTACATCATGGATTTCCTGCTGCACAAAACAAAGCTCTTACCTTTCCTGGGAGTAGAGTATACTCTCTAAAATACCCTTAATTCTCTAAATTAGGTTTGCCATTTTGATGTTTTCCTCCTCCTTTTGTTTTTCTGGTTTCACTCTGGGTATTTGGTATTCATTGGCTATGAACATGCTAAAGTCCTTAAAGCCATATGGAGCCAATAAACTGGTGCACTAGTTCAGTGATTCAGCTAAAAATCTTGTGTTGAAATCTAAGGCCAAATAGTCTTGCTGACCTACTCAGTAATTTCAAACATGTCTCATAGAATCTGCTATTCAGGGAACACTAACAGCTACAGATGACTTGCAGTCAAGAATAGTTTCCCTATGAATTTCCTTATCCCAAGGGATTCATTTCATCTCATCCTGTGCCAGCTGGGTGCAGCAAAGAACAGTTAGTTACTCACTGCTTTTTATCTTTTTAACCACCAAGTGTGGGATTCTCCTGCTTTTATCAGCAATGATGGAGAGTAAACAATGTCCCTGTCTCCATGCCCATATTTTTATACTGGATAATGGGTTGGGCTAGTTTGTTTGCTAATGTAGCTCTTTGCACTAGCTCTCACTCTGCCAGTTTTGTGGTGCCTGTAGACCACCAGTTATGACCCCATATTATGCAAGACAGCTCTAGCTTGCACTGACCATAAATCCCACTGCTCTGGCATTTTGCAGAATTGGGCAATTCCAGAAAAGCTTACAGGACTAAATGGCTGTTCATTATCAGCAACACAGCATGGGCAGAGAAGATGAATAATGCCAACCTTCCCCCTCAACTATATCTATGTGAATGCATTGAGTAGCAACAGCCCACATTTTCTGCTTAGTTATCTCCAATTATCAACTAAAGTGTCCATCAGGGAGTATGAGAGACACATTTGGCTTCCAGAACAGGATGATGATTACTTAAATCACAGCCTAAATGTACTTGCTTGAGATTTTTACCTTACTTCCTGCCATTGTCTCTATCCAGTAATGAGTTGTCATGCTGCACAACTATCAACACCCACCTGCCTTATCTGGTGCAGGATATCCTCCTAATCAATCTGTGCAGTCCATGTGCACTCTGATGTCTTCAGTTGTTATTCTGTGGCCTGCAAGCAGGTTGGAAAAATAGCTTTAAAGCTTGAGATGTGCAAAATGCATTAGCTACATTTCTTATGCTTAATGTGGGATAAATAACACATCTAAATTTAATATCAAAGCTCTTTTGTTTGTTTGTTTCAAAGTTATTCTAGGTACAGTACTGGGTGCTGGCTGGGTGCTGCTGCTGCTGATAACATTTCATGCAATCCCCATTGAGATTCACAGTGGAAGTAAGCAGAACAGTCCAAGAGTCCCCACCTCAGTTCTAACTCACATATTTTCATAGAGGAAAAAAAGACGAGAGGTCTTGTCAAGAGCAAGCAATGTGCCCATAATGTATTAAAGGAATTTTTGAGTGCTCTTTGCCCCCTTTTCTTTCTGAATAGCATGTCATGAAAACTGAAGTCAAAATTGAACTATTTTTGAACACTTTTCTGAACCTAGACTTTAACAGTCTTTCTGTTGAATAGCAAAGGTGCCAGTTTCCCTTTTATTTCATACCTTTAAATATTGTAAAGATATTTTTGTGAGAGCTCTAGTTTTACTGTGAAATGCTATGCAGTGCAGAATTCTTCATTGTGCTTGTAATCTCCTTCTGTCTTGGACTACCTGTAAAGCCCCCTGACAACTAAGGATCAGGAGGAAAGGATGAGTTTCAGCTGTTAACAGCTGTCATTTTTTGTGTGTGTGAATGCTAATAACGTTCTACCCCAGCAGGTAGATGAATCTGTCCTCCCAAATTTGTCAAAGGTTTTCATTCACTGAGCACAGACACATTTTTTCACCCCCCTTCACAAGGGTGATTTTTCATGTGGATCCACTATGTGTTATTTTCAGTGAGACAGCTGGGATATTTTGATCCCTAAGTAACTTTTTGCATCTCCAGTTTGCCAACATGATTTTCTTTGCTTATTCATAGTCTCTGAAAGGCCTGGTTCTCATTACTGATGGATAAGTGTGCATTCCAACTCAGTATGAAATGGGTGGGGAGAACAGATGTTCCATAATAATTTAGAAAGTCAGTGGGTTGTAGCTACAAAACAAATGAGCCAGATTGTGCACCTTAACCATGTTGAGTTTTAATTTGCATTTAAAATTTTGTTCCCTTGCCCAAAGAACATTACTGCATGAACAGACCCATAGATCAGTGGAAGTACTTATAGAGGATAGTAGTTATAGATAGTACTTATCGAGGATTCCTGGTGCCCTAAGACCATGAGTAGCAGGCATGTGTGTCTTTTGTGTCCAGGTTCACTTTTTAACTCTCTTAAAGGTGGCTGCATTTGTCCCTGAACTCTAAGGAAACATAATTTCAGCTTTGAAGAGCTGTTTGGTCTTTACCAAACAGGTACATTTTCTGATCCATGGAAACAGAAAATAAGAACAGAGAGAAAACATTATGGAATCCTATTTTTTTGTTCCAGTATTGGAAGAAGTATCTTGTGGGACTTCAATGAGTTCTTGGGCAGAGGAACCCACAGGGCAACACTTCTCAGTGCTCATGACAAGCAGGCTTCATTGCCACACAAAATTTTATGCCATTGGTAAATCTGTCTGCAACTCATTTGATTGCTATTAAATTTTCCTTTCTTACCTTTCAATGCACTCCTGTATTTATAAAGACTTTAACAAAAAGAAAATAAATAAAGGAAACAGAATGGTGCATATTTACAGGCCAAATTGCCTGAGAACAAGAGCCGTCTCTTGATGAAATGTCATGACCTTTCCACATCAGTTTCTCATTGTTAACTTTAAGAGCAAGAGGTGACAGTGCCTTGTAGTTCTAAAATATTTAGACTTGCCTACAAAAGCTCAAATGGTCAAGAGGATACTTTGATTACAAATATTAAAAAAAAAAAGCTTAGTCACTGTTCTGTAATAAAAACCATTGTCTACAAAAAAGTAGAAAAGATCAAGATTAAAACTTAGAGAAATTTTATTTTACTTCCTTCAACTCTTGGTCACTGTTTTATCTGAAGCTACCTCTCTCAAAATTTCCCTTTTTGTCAGATCTTGCTGTCTAGCCTGAGATGATTCATGATACTATTCAACTTGACACCTGAATGGTCATGGCAATGATGATATGCTAACTTTATTTCATTATTTTCACTGCTGTTGATTCAGTTAGTTTGTCTTCTGTATTGTCATAAAGATGGTCTATTTCAATATGTGAAAACCATGAACCCATAGGGATTCATTTCATGCATTTTTCTTTTGATAAAAGCTTTGTAACATTTTCAGAAGCAATATCCTTTTATTAAAACAAAGCTTCCAAACTAGTTGTACAAATATATTTGTGGAAATACAATTCAGAGTAGTTTAATATTTTATGAGCCAGTGTATGGTCGCTTTTGAAATGTAAGTTTCTGCAGTTTTTATCATGTTTGATTCATAAATGTATCATTTCACATTAGGCTACAGTGAATTACCGTCAGCACATTTTACTTGTCTAGACTATAACCTCTTAAATATAATTTATGGCCTGATAATGAAGGTGGGGATTTATAGAACCCTGAAGCACTACCCCTAAGTGCATCTTTTTTTTTTGTCTCTGTTAAACCTTTTCCTCTATGCATATCTGTAGCTCTCTTCTTCTGTCTTATTTGTCACCTTGGTATACCCTCCATTTGGCAGGGCAGAGCTCAACAAAGGGAAATGCAGGATCCTGCCCTTGGGGAAGCATAACCAGTACAGGATGGGGGCTCACCTGCAGGAAAGCAGCTCTGTGGAGAAGGACCTGGCAGTCCTGGTGGTCAGCAAGCTGTCCATGAGCCAGCAGTGTGTCCTTGTGTCCAAGAAGGTCAGTGGTATCCTGGGGTGCATTAGGAAGAACATTGTCAGCAGGTCAAGGGATGTGATCCAGCCCCTCTGCTCAGTCCTGGTGAGGCCTCCTCTGGAGTGCTGTGTCCAGTTCTGGGCTCCTCAGTTCAAGAAAGATGAGGAACAACTGGAGAGGATCCAGTGATGGGCTACAAAGATGGTTAGAAACAGCTCTCTGATGAGAAAAGGCTGAGTGAGCTGGGACTGTTTAGCCTGTAAATGACAGAGAGCAATCAATGCACCATTTATTAATACATGTACATACCTTAAGGGTGGATATGAAAAGGATGGTGCCAGACTCCAGTACACATGGTCACAAACTGAAACACAGAAAGTGCCTTCTGAATATGAGAAAAAACTTCTTTACTATGAGGGTGAGAGTGCACTGGAACAGGCTGCCCAGAGAAGCTATAGAGTCTCCTTCTCTGGAAGAATTAAAAACCTGCCTGGACATGATCCTGTGCAACCTGCTCCCGTGCTTGAACAGTGACATTGCACTATGTGATCCCCAGAGAGCCCTTCCAACCCCATGCTTTTGCTAATCTGTGATTCTGCAAATCTGTTCAGAAGCTGAAATTGATCAGACACTGGCAGATCGTTGATTGTCACTAAAATAGCTCTAAAAGTTGTTTAACCACAGTAGTTGTCTCAACAGGGGGTTAGCTTTTCATCCCAATGCACTATGTAGTGATAGCAATGGTGATATGGAGATATGTCTATATGGAGATGTCTTTGTTTCCTCAGAAATCAGTGTTGGAGATGAACACTAATTAAAACACTTGCTAATATATGCTATCAGGAGGAAAATAAGTAAAAGATGTACAGAGATAAACTCTTCCAGTAGCAGGAGGATATGAGGGTATTATCTAGGCATGTTCTCATGATGATATCATCTGTTGCATGGTATGGGAATGACCAGGAGAAATTCTCTGCTCAGGAGCAGTGGCATGGAGCTGTGACTTCCACAGGATCACAGAAGTTGTAAGGATGTCAGGGAATTTTGTGCATAGCATTAAGTGCTTACAGGAAGAAATGGTATTAGAAAGTGTTAAAACACATCAGGACTTGCAGGAAGATTATAAAAGATGCCAGAACAAAACGGGAACAAAGAAATTACCTGCTTTGCAAAATTTTGTGTCTCATTAGTGTGAACAAAGTATTTTCTTATTTTTCCCTCCCCCACCCCATAGTAAATGTGTCACTGGTAATTTTGAATGGCTACAGGCACACAGATTTTTAAAATATAAATGTTAGTTGGAACAATATAGAAGAAAAAACATACAGAGAAATTAAACCTAATAGAGGAGGAGAGTAGTATACACAAATTACAGTCAATATATCTAAAAAAGATCAAGTGTATTACAACGTGATTTACTTTGCATTCCATAATCAAAGCAAATAATTCCTACTTCCACTATATTTATAGAAAACAGATATTTCTTCTTCTGTAGATTTCTGTTGCACTGGAAGCAAATTAATCTCAAACTCTATTTCTTTTAGCTTCCCCATATCTACATTTTAAGCATAGGGGTATTTTGTATCATTTGACATAGGTCTTATCAGAGTTTTAGGACTGGGAGGTTATAAAGATCATTAAAACCAATGGGGTAACCTCAATGAAAATGAAATAATAAAGCCTGTGCCTTTTTTTATGCCTTCCTTGGCAAAAAAGTGATAATCTTACAACTGCATTTCATGTGCTGTTTACAATAGAAATGACACCGAAATTCAGGCAATTAGTACAAACCCTTTACAGAGCCAGTGATGCAAACAGCAAGTTGAAGCAGCACAAATCCATGGGTGCTGCTAGGCATTTTTTGCTGCCTTTCTGAGTGAAAATTGATTCACATTTTCAACAGGCTGTGAAAACATTTCAATAAAATGTTTTTTTAAATTGCAAATCCTTCAGGAGTGCAGCACTGAAAGGTGCCATCTGAATCTTTGCATACAATTCCCCACAGTCACATGTACCTTGAAAACAGAAGGCAAGTGAGAAGCCACCAAACACTCTTGTGGGTGTCTCCTAGGAAATACCTCCAGCATACAAGCCCTCAAAATGGTTTCTTGTGGATCAACTCTGCACTGTAGATACAAATAAATTCCTCTTGGTCCTCTCAGAGCTCAGGGCTCTGTTCTACATGACTATTATACTAATTGTTCTTATGTCAGATGAAAATTGTAGGGAAAATAATACTTTCATTGCTTATTTTTATTTTAAGGTTACAATAATAATGGTAAGCATTGTACAAAGTAATGGGATCCTGCATCATGGAGTTGTGGGAAGCTGTGTCCATTAGTTTTTCTGCTTTATAGCAGTATCATGTGTCAAAAAATACTGAGCCAAAAATATGTAAGGCCAAGAATTTTGCAGCCTGATACCTAGCCTTATCCTGGTGGAATATTGAGCCAGCAAATAAATAATCTTTAGGAAGAGGAACTGAATATGGTCCAGGACAGGTCAGGACACACTGCTAGCCCACAGCTTAGCACTTTTCTCTGACAGATAGAAGATTTTAGCTTCATTAGCTTCAATTTTAGCCAAAGTAGGGGAATAGTTACTTATGAATAAACATTTGGGTTGCTGAACTGCTGGTATAAAGACTGACATGCTTCTTTCTTTGGAGCTGGAGTCAAAAAGGAGGAAGTGTTTATCCCAGTGAGGAAGCCCATGCCTTCAAATACTCTGCAAAAGATGACTCCTTCCTCTACAGAGATTTGCATTCAAAACCTGTAGAAAAGCAAGGGTCTCCAGATCCCCATCTCCTCCAGTGAACATCTGTGCACTGCGTGCCAGCCTTTGTGGATGCTGTGCTAGGATTCCAGACTGATGTTAATATTTTCCAAGTGTTAATGCCAGTTTAAAAAAATCATCTCTGCTTGCTTCCAGCTAGTCATTCTTTTCACTTTACTCATTCATCTTGTATCCCTCTTCAGCTATATTTATGTCACTCTCTGTATAAAAGAGTAAATGATTAAATGGGGAACTTCTTAGATTTTGCTTCTAACAGAATTGCCATGAATCTTGTTCTTCGTCTGTAACAGAGTGAATGAATGTGAGAAGATGGGGCTGGCATTGTGAAGCTGAGCCTCATTCATGCATGAAGAACAAGAACTATCAGTAATCATACTGGGAAAGGAAATTTTTGCATCTCTACTCGCTTTTGTTGCAGTGACATTTTGTAGTTGATATGCGAAGAAGCCTGTACAAAAACCAAAAATATTCAATATGAAGAACTTGTGTCTGCATGCAGATCCATGCAAATCTCCACTGCATCCCATTTTCTTGATATGTGAATCATGTAATTAGGACTTTCATGTGACTTTGCATCTGAGTGCATGTTACCATGTAAGGTCTTACTCTTAATCCATTACATTAATTTGAATAGGAGAAAAGAATGCTGTTGTTCAAGTTAATTAAGAAAATTTTCTTTTTAATTTGTACAGAACTATTAATAAGCTAAATAAAGTTGCATCTCTTCTGTGGTATCTTTTTGATGCAGGATCCATGTATTTTTAATGTATGTGAATAAAGCAAAAGCAAGTATGCGGTTGCACATTTTGTGAGTCATGATTTAAACAGTTAGGATTTCTATCTCATTTTGGAACTTGACATCTAAACATTGGATTTAGAAATCCAAATTCTGTTGTCCAGTCTTTTAAATTCTTACTGTCTGGAGCAAGGAAAGAAATTTGTTTTATCTTGTTTTTAAGCATATTTCCTTTACAGATTATTTGCTTTACAGACTAAAATTTTTAAGTTTCAGTTATTTCATCATTTTTAGATTTCAGTTTCTAACTGCTGATATGGAAAAGATAATTATACTAGAACCTAACTGTAACAAAAAAGATATAGGCTAGTATCCCCATATGATAAATTAATATTTTGTTTCAACTTTCATTACTCAGTAAAGGTGCTGCTTTATGTCTGTTGCTCTGAAAGCAAAAAAATCTCTGAAAGCTCTGAAATCTACAGTATTTCATATGCATGTCAAGTTATGCTGCATGGTTGAAATTTGGGAATTAGAGACACAGAAGAGCTTTTTTTACAGATTCTGTTTTGCAATCCCTAATGTAAACCATTTGATTCCCCTCTCCTATTTTTTGTGCTCATTCTTAAAACTATTAGAATATGCATTTGCATATCCTTTTCTTGGAAGAATTACCTGCAATAGGTAAGCAAAGCATTTATCCTTTGTGGGTGGAATAATGCTTTCATTATATGCATTATATGGGCATTAGTAAGTGTAACAGTATTCTGTACTAGTAAAGACTTGAATCGAGTCTTGCAAAACTGGATTTTGTTCTATGCAAGCTTTATGTTTACACTTTCAATCAGCATAATTAATTTTCTTCTGTAAGGACATCTTTATCCCTTATTTTTGCTGTGTTTTACATTTGTTTTGGAAAAAAAAAAGGGGAAGGAGTGAAACACTACAGTTGTTTGCCCATGTTCTTAATGGTGTGGGGCCTCAGTTACATCACAATAATGCATCATTGTGGGAATCAATGCTAAACTAGTTGAGCAGTGAGGTGAAAATTAAAGTTTACAATTTAAAAAGCCTTCAGGCTTTTTTCTTGATTTCTAAAATGAAGAGGGAAAAAATGAAGACGGAGAAAACAACCTTCCATGCCACTGTTGTAATGTCAGGTCTTGATGGATTAGTTTGCAAAGATATTAAAGACCAGAATGCCTTGCAACTAGACTCTGCTTAGTGAAATTCATGGCAAACTTCAGGCATGGGATCCAGGTTGAATGCATTTGTGAAAAGCAGGAGCATGTGATTCTGCAGCCTGAGCTGCAACCACGTGTCACAGTGTCTGGGCAGAAGGGTTGGGAAGAGCCCGACCATCTGTGGGCAGAAAAAAAAAGATAACCCTGTGTCCAGAAACTTTGCTCTCAGTAGGTTGTAGGATGAGCTGTGTCCTCACACTTCCATTCTCACAAAAGGGTGAGGGAGCTCTTCTGCTGCACCAGCCCATTGTACTGCTGCACAGGCTTGGAGCAGACTTTGTGTCACCAGATTTCCATGTGTTCATTGACCACTGCCCAACATTTTTTGGTTGTTGTTTTTCTTCTTAATGGGACATTCAAAAGTCTCCAGAGAGAAATACTGCTGTCATTCAGGAAGTGTGGAAATAAAAATTTGGAACTGGTTATAAAATTCTGGCTCGACTGAGAAAATATGCATATAAAGGGAATGCATTCTTGAAGATATATTTACTTTTAAAGAGTTTTATTTAGGTAAAGAATAAACTTAAAATAAAGCAAAGAAAGATTAAAATAGCAGCTGAGGATAATTCAGTTAAAACTGTATTAAAAAAACCTAATTCTTGACAGTCTTGTTATTTGATATTATTTTCTTCCCTGGAGTTTTCTTTTCCAAGAAAACCCTCCAAAAATCAGAAAAAATAGTAAGATAAAGTAAAAGCAGCCAACAATGTCCTCAGCAAAAATCTTTCCTTCATTGTCATCCTGATATTGAGAAAATTATTCTTCTTTTATGATTATACTATTTCCCTTCTGTTGTTTAAAATTAGTCATTATTCCTCGTGGTAGAGACAGACAAGTAGCTGATGTTTTTGCCTTGGACATTTCATTATTACTAATGTTCATCACAACATTTTCTAATATCCATAGGCTTTTTCTAATGTGAAATTGCAAATGCTGAATATTATCTCTCCATCTAGCTTGTGTGGAGTAAGGCTACTCACTCTGAAGGACAGACTGTCCCTAGAGTTTTACCACACAAATTTGGATGGAGAAATGGCTACTCTGAGGCCAGGATGAAATACAGATTGTGCAGAATTATCAAATGCCTTTCCTAATTTTTTATTTACAAGCTTCTACAAAAGCAGTGCCAGAAGTTTAAAGGTTTCATGAAAAAACTTGACCTCTGCCCCTTGTCTGGGAACTTCTGCTGGCAATGGAATAAATGCAACAGAAGCAAATATCAGAATCTTCGCCTGAATATCTGCATGTGTGACAGGGAAATTTGAGTTGTTTTGAGAGCAAGAATAATGATATCCCTGGTATTTGTAAAAATGAGTTGAATTTTAGTATGATAAACAGAAATTTGATTTTATTTTTCAAACATGTATGTTGGGAATGGTTCTCTGAAAAAAATGACAAAGACTTCTATTTCCAAGGGAAAAAAACTGACTCTGAAAGGATCCAGCAAATAGGGCATATATACCCAGGTAAACTTTATTTCAGACAAAACTGAGAAACTTTGACCAAAACAAACCATTAATATGAAGGTCCTAGAATTGCTTTGGGAATGCTCAAAGACGTTGCCAGAAGACTCAGTATATGCACTATTATTATTATTAGAGTCACCATTACAACAAAGAGAAACACACAAACCAAGGGTATATTGGTCTAAACAAGTCAGTGCAGGGCAATGTGACCTCACAGCACAGCAGATGTTAAGAAGTCATACTTGTTTACAGAGAAAACAGTGCATATGTCAACATACAATCCCATTTGAGAATGGGCAATAAAAACAGTATTACTTGAAGTTATATTTGTTTAGCAAAGAATAAAATGTGTCTCTCAAAATACATAGGCCCTGCTTTCACAAAGGTTTTATTTTCTCAGGAAATCATTGCTGCATCATTTAAGTCCTTTGAAAATAAGCCTCTGAGTTATCCACTTAAAATAAAAAAGAGATGCATATTGCCAGATGTTTTTATGTTTGTGGTAATTCTCCATTCTCACTCTTTTGAGACATAACACATTCTGAAACTAAAACCTCTATGATAAAAAGAATTCTTCTCTGATAGAATTGAAACAGATAAAGTGAATTGGGTATACCCATAAAGAGTATGGAAAAAGAATTCAGAGGAAATCTTAGGGAAAGAATCTGTCACTACACTAGCATGATTCACTTTGTTGTTGCTATTCTATCCCAATATTTAATTAATTAAAAAATGCGTGATGAGAATAGAATCTGTAGGAATGAAACATCAATATCCATTTGCTGTTTCTACCAATGAAACTTCCAGTGCTTGTCTAGCTAGTCCAGTTAAAATCTGGAGAACTCAAGGTATTTGTGAGCTGTCTTCAATGTTAATACAAATAAAAATGGAGCATGATTATCATGAATATTTCTTGCTACGATACAAAACATAAAAGGAATAAACTGTGGTTAGGCCTGGCAACTTTGAACTATTATTTATAGCAAATACATTTGTTTGTTTACCTAGTCCATCCATATCCAGGAAAAATACCTGAAGAAACCCTGCTTGGTTTCTTCTTCTAAAGCTTGAAGGAAACAAACAAGGAGCAATCTTGGCTTCTAGTTTTATTAGTAGTCGAAGATACGAGAAATATAACTTTAGGTGACAGAATATATTTAGGTGTTCCAAAACCAATCAAATTAATGAGTTGAAATAACATGTGAAAAGAGTCAGGTGAATACAGACTGTGTTTAAACTAATATATTATAGGCAATGCAATTAAGTCATTATTTGCTCCAGGGCAACTGCCTGACTGTGTGAGAAGGATCCATCCTCCACTGACGGATTTTTAAAGAATTGAAGGACACTAATAAATATTCTTCAGAAGAAAAAGCACTATTGCTGGTCACAGCCTAACAAAATTTGGTGAGGACTCTGGCTCTGTGTAAAAAGAGCTTCTACCTCCCATTGCACTTGATGCAAGTAGAACCAGAAATTTCCTTTGTCAAAGATGCTTCACAGGATATAAAACTGTTTAATGGCCCGGGCCAGAGAGTCAATAGTTACATCCAGCTAGAACCAGCCACCAGCAGTGTTCCCCAGGGAACTGCTTAATGTGCTTGCCAGTGATTTGGATGAGGGGATTGAGAGCTCCCTCAGTCAGTTTGCAGATGATGCCAAGTCTGCTGGAGAGCAGGAAGGGTCTGCAGTGGGATCTGGATGGGCTGAATGGATGGGCTGAGGACAATGGTATGGGGTTCAACAAGACTAAATGCTGGGTTCTGCACGAGGTTTACAATAACACCAATAACTCCATGCAGTGCTACAGGCTTGGGAAAAGTGTCTGGGAAGCTGCCCAGTGGAAAAGGACCCGTGGATGCTGGTTGACAGCAGCTGAACATGAGCCAGCCCTGCCCAGGTGGCCAACAAGGCCAATGGCATCCTGGCCTGTGTCTGCAATAGTGTGGACTTCATGATCTCAGAGGTCTTTTCCAACCTAATTGATTCTGTGATTCTGTGGCCAGCAGGAAGAAATGGCCTCAATTTTTACCAGAAGAGGTTTAGATTGGATATTAGGAAAAATTCTTTCACTGACAGGGTTGATGAGCATTGGAATAGGCTGCCCAGGGGAGTGGTTGAGTCTCCATCTCTGGAGCTGTTTAAAATATGCATAGGTATGGCACTTAGGGACACGGTTTGATGGTGGACTTGGCAGTGTTAGGTTAATACCTGTACTCGGTACAACTGGTATTAGAGGCCTTTTCTAACCTCAATACATCTGTGATTCTGTGTGATGGTCTTTGCTGCCATCCAGCACCTCTGAACAAGACAGACAGGTCATGACTTCAAGGGGTGTGAACTTCTGTTAGATGCTTTGGAAACAGCAGTAAAAGTGACTCTTTCCCTTAGATATTTATTTTCCACTAGTGCAGGTATAATTTACATGCATGTTTAAACAAGTATACCTATAGGCAATATTAAGTGTAAAACAGGGAGACAACAAAAAAAAATTCCCTTATTGCAAAAGATAAAAGTCTCACATCACTGAGCTGCTTAATGAAGCCAGTATTACTTGCTAGGCTGCTCTGGTTACATTTAGCAACTCCTAAGTGATTATGAATAGAGCAGTTAAAAAATAAAACAAAAATAATGTGTCCTTAGATTTCTTAATAATTGTACTATTATTGCAAAAAAAAAATAATAGAAAGAGAAATAAGTTTCTAAACAGCTCAAAAAATTGAAGTGCAATTAAGGGATATAGTACCTTTCCATAGGTCAGAGTAAATATCATTGTCTGCATGAAAACCCTTAGAAGGGTAGAAATGCATCATTACATCACTTCTGTCCTGTAGGGATAGCATAAGAGAGAAAAATTCAGATGTAACTTCAAGTTAGGGAGGAAAATTTGAAACACCTTAACCTTCTGGTGTTAATTGTGGGATTGTTCATAATACAATGTTCTGGGCACGCCACTTAAAGTTCTTTTGCAACTGACTCATTGGAGAAAGCTTATTAATTCATCAGAGAATAATTCAGCATGAAAACATCTCACAGTGAGAAGACTCATGCTGAAGCTGTGGCGCCCTGAGGGAACTTTCAGTGCTTTCCTTCCCCAGGGCAGAGGCTGTGCTGACAGCTCTGCAAAGTGCTGTGCATGATTGATCTCCTCATGGTCATGAAAAGGAAAACATCTCAATTTCCAGGTGATGGGAAAACGTGAATTGTTTGACTTCTGTTGTACAGATCCAAAGGGCTCCTGTTTCTTCTTGCATGTGCAAACGAGCAAAGAGGAGAGTTGGTGGGTTGAGCACATTATACTCGTCCTGGAAAGGAAAGAAATGGAAACCAGCACAGGGTTTCTGCAGACTAAGTGAGAAGCTGTGAATTTCACCATGAATTTATGAATCAAAATGCACATTTCTTGGCCCATTATTGTACTGAAGTTGCAAACTCACCTACTTCCCCTTTCCAGGATTACATGCAAAATGTAGCTGGTTCAAAATCTAGATTAGTATTTCTTTTTGTGAAGGAATATAGATAAAAAACAGGCAAATTAACTGGATATTCCTGTTGGGTAGAAACTGATATATTTATTGTCAGCTGGAGATATTTTAGGGAACAAAGAGAATTTCAAAACTAAGTTTCCATTTGTGTGTACCTATTGTTATTTGTGTAACTAAAATTCTAATTATGTTGCTAGCAATTCATTTGCTGGAACACAATCAGGATGCATTGTATTCATACTGAACATTCACGGTTTGGAAGTCTTCTGCTGGATTGCATAACTTCAAAGTTTTATAGGTCTTGCACCAATATTAGAAAAATTGCCTTGAAATGCAATTTCCAGACTCTCATCTCTCTTCCTCAAATCAATAACAGATTTCCAGTTTTTTACGTCTAGAAAGTGAATGTTGTGAAATCTTCCCACATTTACAATCTGATGCCATTTAAGACTGGAATCCCTTAAAAGAATTCTGACTCTGCTAAACCAAAATTTTTATAATTGACTTCACAGCTGAGCCAAATGGTTTGCTGTATGATCACCATTTTCTGCATTACCAAGGTAGCAAACACAGAAAAAATAATGAAATATGGTATTTGCACACTTTGATAGAAACCTCTATAGTCCAGAATCCTAAATTACTCTACTTTTTGTCATTCAGGAAACCATTCTTCCTTCTATTCCATCACATTTAACTGAAGAATATAAAGCACTGGCCAGGCTTTCTTATGACACAGAATTTAATACAGTAAAAAGCAAGTAACGTTTAAATTGCACTGTGGATTTGAGAGAAAAAATTAGAATTCAACATACTGCATCAGTTATTAGGACTTGGGTAACTTTAGTTTAGCATTTATTTATATTAAGATTCTTAACTATTTCTTCTCTCATTGGCTCTGAAAATGGAATCCCAGTGCTAACAGACCATTCAAATACTGTGATGAGATGCAGGGAGTAGAAATATATTTTCCATATGGTAAATCACATTGGTCCAAATTCTTAAAACAAAATATACAAATTTGACAAAATTTGAAAAAAATACTTGACAATGCCCAAAAGCTACCTTGATTGAAAGAAAGCTATTCCTGGGGTAGGTTGCAATACAGTTATGTTTTTCTGCTTCAAAATCTTGAACTGCTCTTTTAGTAACCTTTTTGTTGCTGTGCCACTAGACCATAAAAAAGAAAGATAGTTTTATATAGAAAGGTTCTTGCTCAACTTCTGAGACAATAAAAAAGGAGGTCATAGGTGATACTTCTATTAGTGATGCCTTGTTTATGTCATGAATCAATCCTTTTTTCTAAAATTTCATATAAACTCACTGATTAAAAACATCAAACCCATGCAATTTAGCTTGCATTCAAGTGAGTGCAATAAAATCCAGTCTTCTGCTTTCTCTAGGGTTGTTCAGCTTGAACTTGAACTGAGAAAAACATTTAAGTACTTCTTTCTTACAAGGTCTATTTCAGAGAACTCTGACATATGCAATTGCTCAGTTCTTTTGATCTCCATTGCACAGATGGAAACAAACCTAGATATGTGTGTAGGGACATGAGTAATCTGTTCTGCTGGAGAAGGTTTTGAGTGCCTTGAGTCTTTGAGAGCCCTTTGTCCTGTTCTCAGGAAAACAGCTGTAATACCTGGTACAGCACTCTAACTCTACTCAAATTGACCAGTCTCTTTTTATACTTCAGCAGGAGAGCAAGAAAAAATACTGAATACTGCTAAAATACTGCTAAAGCAATTATATCTTTAATTTCTAGAATAAGAGAACAATGTGGGTACATATGAGATGGTTTCTTAACTGTTACAATAGCAAAAATTACTTCTCTGTGTTGAAAGTTTAACACTCTAATCTAAAAAATCAAATATATCAGAGACTAAAATGTCAGCTTGTTTGTTAATTTTACAAAGAAACAGCTCTCTTTTTCTTTAATAAAATTGATACATGCCTGCAGTTCTATTGCCTATAAACAAAAACTTTATAAGCTACAATAAGAGTGTTGATGACAATCATGGTTAGATTTAAGCAGTTCTTCAATATAATTTTGTAGCCTGTTTACAAGACAAGACAGATATTCTCAAACAATATCTGGATGACTCCCACATCCATAAGAAATACACTTATCTGTGATCTTGAGACATCACCCCATGAATTATTATTTATTTTATCAGAAGCTGTTCCCTCATCTTTGGATATAATACAAATAAAAACTTTAATAAGGCTGGTGGAACAGAGACTGCTGTTTCTGAAGATGACAATATTCTCCTGTAACACCTCCATGACCTCCCTCCCTTGCTATGCTCTCCTGGTACAAGAGTATTGCTCTTATTGTGGTCAAGTGCCTCACTCAGCTTTGGAAAGGTAAGAAGAAACCTCTTCCTGACAGCAAAGTGAAAGTGCCAAGTGACATGGAACTGGAGAGAAAGATAATTTTGTTTTAAAAAAATATATTTCTAACACTTTTTACACTGCCTGCCTGCTCTGCTCTTTTAAGTAGCATTCACATTTGCCATAACTCCCATCTTATATGAGGCAATGGAGCAGAAAAACGAGGTAACCTAAAACTCTCTGGAAGCAATCTATTCCTTGGCCCAAACTGGACAACACTGGGGTCATCTTGGTTTTTCACTGTGGGCTGATGAGACCTCTGTAACATGATAGAAAATGCTGCATAGCATCACAGTCACAAATTTGGCATAACAGGATTTAAACTGAGGGGCTATGGGGAAACCTGACCCCTCAGAACAGTACTGCTGCAGAGATGATGCTCTCATTACTGTGAGTCTTGTGACAGAGATTAAAGAAGAAGTGGGGAGGAAAGGAAGGAAGGAAAAAAGGAAGGAAAGAAGAAGGAAAGGAAGAAGGAAAAAAAAAGGAAAGAAAGAAGGAAAGAAAGGTGGAGTTACTCCCTGAGAGTCTCAGCTGGAGGAGACCCACTAGATGGGGGAATGCAAATGGGCCCCTCCCAACACTCATCACCTTCCCAGGTGTCCTTACAGAATAAGTACAAGCCCTGAGTCCAGAGGGTCAAACAGATGACAATAGAGATAAAAATCTGTCTGGAGGGTCTCCAGTTGCACTTACTCTGTCAGATGGATCACAGCCTCGGGTATAAGAAGAAAAGAAGAGCATTTGTAGTAGGTGAATCCCTTCTGAGGGGAACTGAGGACCCTGTATGCCAACTGGACCCTTCCCACAGGGAAGTCTGCTGCCTCCCCGGGCCCAGGTGTGGGATATTACCAGGACACTCCCTGAACTGATTCAGCCTTCTGATTGTTACCCAGGAGAATGATTAGGAGAATACATTAAAACAAAGACATGCAGGGAGGATGGATACACTTAAAGAAAGAAATCTTGAAGGTTCAGGAGCAGGCTGTCCCTATGGGGCAAAAGATGAGCCAGGGGTGAATTCAAACATGAGGGAACCAGGTTATCCCTCAGCTTTGCTGTAGGCAGCTAGAACTGCCACAGATCTGGTACCTTCTCATTACACTCAATTTCAAAGTGGGAGGTGGAAAGGCAGAGGAGGATTTTTATAAATGTTTTTTTGGGGCTAGGATATCACATAATCAAGGCCTGGAATACAGATGGGAATTTCCAGTCTGGGAGAGGTGAAAATCTCTATGGATCCTGTACAGGCCTGATTGGCCCCTTTCCTGGTTTTGCTACTGTGCTTCAAGATTTTTGGGAGCTGTTCTAGACAGCAATAACAACAATCAAACCAGAACCCAAAAATTCATAAACTATGGAGTCTCCTGTATAGGAACAAGGACAAAGTCACTTTAGATGACACTCTAGATGTTGACAGTCAAGCAGGAGGATTTTATTTTTTTAAAAAATTTGGATTGAAAAAGATGTAAGCCAAACAACAAATATAATCTATTACAGAAATTTTAAGTTTTAAAGTGCCCCTCACTCATGGTACCTCAAATGGCTCATGGAAAAAGATTCAGAGGTAAACAAATTAACTAAGTAAATAAATAATTTTGTTCCAACAGAGACTTCTGGAGAAGTAGATCTCCCTGTAAAACAGTGATCCTGGGATCTTGTTACACAGCTGCTTTCAGCAAACAGAAATGAATCCTCCCTTGCAGCACTCAGAAGAACACTGGGCTTTTCCCTGGCCAGGCTACTGTTGCAGCTTCCAGTTTTTTGGAAAGCTTTGGAATAGATTCAAGTTTCTGAAATTCCCTGGAATACTGTCACTTTCATGATAGGAAATGGTCTGTGTGAGCACAGTCTTAAAAACTACCTGCCTTTGGGAAACACTCTTGCTACTGTGCAAATATAATTGATACATTAAGATTTAAGGCCTAATTTGGTATTATTTTGTGAGAGGCTTTGCTTTTGTGTGGCTTAGCCTACATCTGTTTGCCTGGAATGAATGACATATGTGACCTTTTTACTGACAGCTGCAAACCAAAATCCATTTGCTGTGCTCCCATGTGTTCCCATTTCCATTTAATTTGCAATTTCTGATGAAATTTTGGGAGGCCCTGGTTCTGCAGAAATCATGACCTGGGTCACTGAGCCAGAGTCCCAGTGGCCTGGGTCATGGAAGTGTCATCAGCTGTGGTACTACAACCCCTCAGGAATAAGAAGGATGATGAAAAGATGATGAACATTGAGCATGCTGATGGATGAGAGGCTGGACATGACCCAGCAATGTGCACTCACAGGCCAGAAAGCCCAAATATATCCTGGCTGCATCTACAGCAGTGAGGCCAGCAGGATGAGGGAGGGGATCCTGCCACCCTGCTCTGCTCTGGTGAGACTCCACCTGCAGTGCTGCATCAGCTCTGGGGTTCTCAGCATAAGAAACACATGGACCTGTTGGAGCAAGCCCAGAGGATGCAGGGCACCAAGATTAGAGGGATGGAGCACCTCTCTTATGAGAGAAGGATTGTTGAGCCTGAAGAAGAGAAGGCTCCAGGGTGACCTAACTGAAGGGAGCCCACAAGAAAGATGAAGAGTGACTTTTTAGAAGGGCCTGGAGTGACAGAACGAGGGTAAAAAGCCTTAAAATGAGAGCAGGTTTAGATTAGGGAGAACCTCTTTGCCATGAGTGTAATGGCACCAGAGCAGGTTGCCTAGAGAAATTATGGGTGCCCCAACTCTGGGAATGTTCAAGGTCAGGCTGGATGGGGCTTTGAGTAACCTGGTCTAGTGGAAGGTGTGGGGGGCTGGGACTAAGTGAGCTTTAAGATCTTTTCCAACCAAAGTAATTCTGTGATTTGAATCTATCATTTTACAATAAGGTGTCCAACAGAAATGGCATAAACTAAAATTGTAGATAGACACTAAAAGGTCTTAAACATCCAAACAATTAAAGGATTAAAGATGCTATGTGCAAAATACCTGGGTTTTTTTTCTGTTTTGTTCAACAAAAGAGTGTGAAAGGGCCTCACAATTAAGGAAAAAGCAATTAATTTATACTTAAAGCTGCTATGTATTGCAGCAGATGGATGAAAAAGTTTTATATAGAAAATAATGTGACATACCTAATAATGCTCAATAAGACATTCATTCTCTGAAGTCACTGATGTTGCATCCACTTGCCTTGTGACTGTGCTTCCAGAAATTTACTTTTACAGCTAAATCAAATATTTTGGTAAATGTGTCCAGACTGTAAACAGATTGTGTTGACAAGGATAACAGAAATTTTCATCAAAGCAGCTCAGTTACAAGCTGTGTGTAAAACCAGATAGTCTAAAGCCAACAGTTTTCCAAATTTTTAGTGTCTGGACAATGTTTGCAGCTTTCAACAGCTGGACTTTGTTGTTTTAAAATTTTGAAGTATACCATAGTACATGGGGTAAAACATTATAATCATATTTTTCTCAGAGTTTTCTTATGGGTTGTCTTCAAGTGCTTCTATAAATGAACAGTGTTTTCCAAGTCTTGTTCCTATAGACAATCCCTCTCTACACATGTGTTTAGTGATGCATTCATAGCCTGGGAGAGAAGTGTGTTATAACCACAGCTGTGCACCACCTGGGAAGTGCACAGCTTGGGTAAACCAGCAGCAGATTTCTTCTGCTTGCAGCTGCACAACCCAGTGCAGTTTAGGCTCCTTCCTTGCAGCCCAGCTTCTCCCATTGTTTGCCAGAGACTGGACACTCCCAAATAGGACAAAAGAAGGTCAAGGGAAACCAATCTACATGCAGACATGTGGGCATGTCTGACCTCTTTCAGAAAGTCTTCAAGGTTCCTGTGTGGTCTCACTAAGTGTTAAAAATTACCAATGAAGCAGCCTAGTAAAATACAGGTATGCTTAATACTTCTCATAGCAGGTAATATCATGAAAAAGTTTGGACTTCCAAAGATTTATAATTATACAAGTCCCTAAACATAAAGCCATGAGAAACCAAAATACAATGGCTTATTTTTAGGACAGCTGTAAAGCAGAAGGCCTTATTCAGAGGATGTAACCATCAGGAGAGCCAGCTTAAGGTCAGAGTTGTCACAGAGCTCACAGAAATGCAGACACTGTCTGGGGAGAAGCAGGGATCCTGGGCTGCCCCACAAAGCCTGGCCAAGGGGTTCCCTGGGGGCTGAACTGAGGATGGGGAGCAGCACAGCAGCACAGGGATTGTCACTGCAGCCCCAACTGCACCCTGTGCTTTTTTTATGGCCTGTCACTCTTTTGCTAAGTCCACATGCTAAGAACTGTCTAAGCCTCTGCTGGGTCACTAGGACATGAATCTCACCTTTGCTGGGTGTTAAAAAGCCTGTCTGTTGTCATGTGTTTTGTGGGACACAGTGGAGCCACAGACACTCCCAGTGGAGACTTGCCTCAGGAGACTGGCATCATGGTGAGCACAGGGAAGCCAAATACTATCTTCAGATGTTCCCCAGGTTGCCAAAGGTGTGTTTTCATCACACAGTGAACCCACAGTACTTTATTCCCCTGCTGAAATATTCCCAGATATATTATCATTCCTAATGTTCCCCTTTTGACCTCAAGGTCTTCTAATTATGTCTGACTTCTGTGGAAGTAAAATAATGTAATTACTTGCATTTACAACAATCCTAACCAGATCTTTGAGAACAAAAAGTCTGTTTGCATTGCTTGCATGTAAGTTGTTGGGCAAACAAGGTGGTGTTGTCAGTAGCAAACCTCATCTCTAGTAACATGGAAATAAGACAATTCTTGCATCAATCAGCTATCCCAATTGCCCTGGGGAAAGGTAGCTGGAGCCTTGCATTTCCTAGAAACCAAAATTAAATAATGTGCAAGCTAGAGTTTGTAAGTAACCTTACAAGACATCTGAGACACAGGTCTCAGTCAGTTCTCTTCCCAGTCCTGGCAGTATCTTTGGATGGAGACCATTGCTACAGGAGGCAAAGCTGCAGCCTATGAGCCTTCATCTTCAGGACAGACAGACCAACAACTCATGAGGATGCAGAGACTCCTTTTCATAACAACAAACACCTGAGGAGTTGAGAAAAACAGAAAATATTTAATCAGTGAGACCAGCTTCTTGCTACTTGTTGTGTGGTCAGGAGCTGTGTGCAAGTCACTGGATGTATGGTCAGGGAGCAGGTGGAAGGTGCTCATTCTTCCTGTTCCAAGGAGCACCTTCAGACCTTCTGACTCAGAAATCTTCATTCATGGCAAATTTTACTAAGTGAAGCATTAGTGCCATTGGGGACTGCTGATACTTTTGGTACAAGATACTACTGGAGTAGAAATATGTTGCCCATCTACTTAGTCTTGAACTATCGATGGATGCCAGGAATGAAAGAAGAAACAAGTGACTGTGGACAGTGCTGTTAATGCTTTGTCTGAACTGGGAGCCATTTTCCTTTAGGGTAGCACTGCATGCACATGCCTCTTGAAAATAGTTTGAGAGAACAGCCTAAACAGTGCCATTCACTTCATAATTTTTCATGAAGATAGACAATACAGTTGATTTATAATTTACTGATCTGGTTTTGAGCTCACCTGTGTCACCCCAGAACCCAGATCACAGAAGTAAAAGAGTTTAATCTCCCATCCTCTTGGGCATAACTTTCTCTAGAGGCACTAGTCCTATGGAAACAATCCAGTTATTTTGTTGAATTTGACAGTTTTACAGCCTTCATAAACAACACGAAATGACCTTACTTTGAAATATTTGGACTCCTTGTCCTCTACTGCCTCAGGTCAGACAGAAGATAGGACAGAGTTCATCACAACTGAAGGAAACACTACTGTGAACATGCTCACAGCTGAAAAGCAATCAGTATTCAGGAACCATTTGTTTGTTGGGGATTCTTTGAAACTGCATTTCCCAGCAAAATATAAGTCCCTTCAGTCCAAACCCTATGTTCAAAAAAGGGTCAATTAATGAAAGTTGCTTTGATATGGTAAATGACTTTGTTTAGATGTTCTCTCATATATATATATATATGTATGTATGTATTTATGTATGTATAAAAAGGTACTTGGGGGAAAAAATCTAGCCAGAATAGGTTCACATAACAGTGAAGTAGAAAGCCAGTCAATATCCATATTTCCTACATTTTTTTTTCCTTTGAGCAAAAGTAAACAGAATGTGGCATTTTGCCTTGTACAGTGCTGTTACAGTTTTAGAAAAACCTCTTTTCTTTGGACTGAAGCCTTAAATATCCAATAAAACCAGTGTTCACTGGTCAGCATGATGCTGCTTGTGTTGAATAAAAAGTGATACTAGGCCATGCACTGCATACATAGGGCATGTTAAAGGGCTGACTCCAGTCAGATATGCATGGAGCCAAATATTGTGGATTTCCACAATCTCCGTGACCTGAGGCAGCCCAGATACTGAAGAACATGCCAAAAGGAGGGACAAGCAAGGCAACGAAGTCCTAAATGTGATTTTAAGCTCTATGGTGTAATCTAGAATCAGAAGTTTCAAAATATCAAGGTGCTGGATTTAAAAAAAATCTGCTGAAAGCTGCTATGCTTATATTCCATTTCAACATATCTTGAAAACACATCCTGAAATTCTGCCACTAATTCCACTAGGAACAGAAAGTGTGAGTATTAGAACCTCTTTGCCTCTCTAATGCCACTGTGAATATTGGGAGAGGGGTAATTTCTATAAAATCCATTGAAATTTTCATTAAAGGAGAGAGAGGGACTGTTTGGATATCTATGAGGATTTTAATTCATCCAAACTGCAATGCAGGGGGAATCCAAAATGTCAGCTTGCAATGCTTCAAATCTATTCTTGAAATCCTAGCTTCTGAGGCCATACTTGCAATTCTCTTTATTAGAATAACTCTGCATTATAAAATTCATTCATTGCTAATGGCATATCTCTTGAGATTCTTGAATTTCCTTCATTTATGTTAGAGATGTTCCAAAAATAGTGAACTGATACAAAATAAAAGATGTCTCAATGTTATTTATTTCAATTATCTATTTTATTATTTACTCTAATACTATTACTCTAACATAGCACTTTATGATAAAAAGTTTTAAGAGCAGTAAAATATTTAGAATTTTGTCAACAACATTTGTCTCTGTAAATAGCTGGAAAGAAGTTGTAATTGTGAAACTTTTCCTTTCTTCTATCATATAGACTTTGCCATCTGTATCGCTGGTTTTGTAAAATTTTTCATAACACATATCTTCAGGAAGGCAAGAAATGTGTTTCTGACATAATCATAATATAGCAACAGAGAGCAGGGGCACACAGATACAGCACTTTGTAAATGTAAAATAAATACATTTCTCATCTTCAGAACAGAGGAACTGAGCTGAAAATAATTCTGCAGAACTCAAAATTTTTTCTTCCGATAAGTATTTTAGAAGAATGGGTTTGGCAGTACCTGAGCCCGCAAAGAAAAGGAACAACCTGAGTTTCTGTCACTTGGTCCCAAATCTTCCTTCAGCCCACAGAAAGCAGAACATGACCCCACCTGACATAGTGCCCTTGAACTCCACTAGGGCTGTAGGTCTGCAGGATCCCCTCTGGGAGGAAGTTTATCCTTGCAGTCAAGCAAAAGGTGCTCATACCAAAGGGCAATCAATCAGGCATAGAACACACAGGGGGAAATTATGAAGGTAAAATGACAGGTGAGGAAACCTTTGGGATCCAACCTTTGGTAAAAAGCCAAGAGGAAAAATTTATACATAGTTAAGAGAGAGAGAGAACACTGTTCTTGTGAGTGAGATCAGTGAACAAATTGTGTACCATCTGCAATGCAGAGATACAAATAACTCAAAAATATCCTGGTCTAAGGAATGAGCTTCTGAACAGATTCTGGAAGCGCAGTTTTACCACTTGTAAGCAGAAATTAATGATCTGTTTAGTACAAAGGGGAATGACAGCTAGGGAGGGTGGCTGTGCTGGTGCTGCCTGTGGTCTGGCTGGCTGCAGGAGCACTGCTGGGCAATGTTGAACAGACAGCCACATCTGCCCCCTCAGCAGAGGAAAGCCATGGCCATGTGGAGCCCTGCAGCATTGGTTTAGCAGTGGCAAAATAAAAAGCTTCAGGGTGGATCTCTGATCTTCTGTGATCCACAGTGGAAAGTCACTGTGTACTACAGTTCAGAACCAAATAAAAAAAACACACAGGAAAGGGAAGAAAATGTTCTTTTGAAGCAAATGTTAAAACACAAATACATTTCACCTGGCAGCTTGTCACATTTCACTGAAGTAACTGAGTAGGCAAGTGAGTTCACAGCACATGCAGAAAGGATGCCCACCTTCATATCTGACTTGATGGCAATAATAGAGGCTGGATGAGGTCTCTCCTTGCACAAAGGCTGTAGGCACAGTTATTCATCACCCTTTTGTCACAGAGAGAAAAAGAAAAGCAAACATTCAGGAAACTGAGTGACAGATGAAAGAAATGGAAGATAAAGCCTTGAGGTAACTGATCAACCTCTGAACAAGCATTGAACAGCTGCACATATGCTTTACACAGAGCCAAATCTAGAATGAAGAAGAAAATTAGAGGAAATGGCCCATTTTTTTTTTAGTGGAAGTTTGTTGGACTGCAAATAGCATTTGAGGATAATGGGTAACAGATGGTAAGTTAATGGGAAGGGAGACAGAAAGCAACTTACAGTATATAAACTGTTCTGTGAAATAGCAGGGCAAAAGAAAGTGCTGAGGGGATTAGGGGTAGCCAGCAAATGGTGCAGACAGTGAAGGAGCTGTGGCCTGCTTGAGATAAATGAGAACCTGCATCTGTTGGCTATGTTTTCTGGGCAAAAGATAAAAGAGACATAGATATCCACTGAAAATAACAAGAAAAGGGGCAAAAGGGACAGAGAATATTAGCATAAGTGCAAAGTCAATGTACAGAAGACCACTAAAACCTTAACTGAAGGACTGTTTGTAGGAGTGCTCCATGCTCCACCATCCTATATCTAAACTCCAGCAGAAGAAAGATTAGAAATCAGAAGAACTATATAGGACACACCTAGGAATTAAAGAAAATGAATGATCTTCTGTTTCTTTCAAATAGCCAGTAGAGGAAGTAATAAGAAAAGGATAGTACTAGACTTTCTTCTGTAGCCCCCCTTCATCTGCCCCTTGATATTATGATCTTTTAACTGTTGGCAAATGCAGAACACGAAGTCAGGACATTACTATGGTGCTTGGAGCACTAGGCCATACCTGACTCTTGAAAGGATCATCAGACCAGGACCTCCATAACTTTACTTGTAGGTCCTATGTCTTGAGGGAAAGGGAGAAAGGCCTCAAATCATGGTGTCTCATTTCCCAGAAAGGTGCTCTTAGCACACAGAGATAAGTTGGATTTAGGCAGGGACTCTTGCTATTAGGGCTTCTCCATCTGTGTGAATACTTGAATTCATATTTACTTGGACCAGGGACAGCAACCATTAAGTTAGGAGTGAGCATTACCAAGTGAACATTTGAATATTAAAGACCCCAGAGATGCTTCTGGGGTAGCCTAGCTGAAGAATTGAGCTCTAAAAAGTGGAAGTGTTAGGTAGAAATTCTGTGATGAAATGAACAGCACTGTAATGCCAATGCCTGAAGACTGCAAAGGAAACCTAAGTACCACTAAAGTAGAGTGCCCAACCATGACCATCTCTGTCCCAAAATCCATAACTGAGTAATACCTAGGCTCTGTATGCAACACACAAGGAGAATGTGTTGGAACTGCTGGGAGGAGAGGCTGATACCCCAGAGTGATGTGCTGTCCTTCAGAAGGACCTCAACAGACTGGAGAGATGGGCAGAGATGAACCATCTGAAATTCATCAATTCATCAATGGCAAATGCATGGTCCTACACCTAGGGAGGAAAAACCCCAGGAACCAGGTTGGGATAGGAGCTGACCTGCTATAAAAACTCTGTAGAGAAGGAACTGGCAGTCCTGGTGAACAGCAGCTGTCCATGAGCCAGCAGAGTATCCCTGTGGGCAAGAAGGCCACTGGTATCCTGGGGAGCATAAGGAAGAGCATTGCCAACAGGTCAAAGGAGGCAAAGGAGGTGATTCTGCCTCTCTACTTAGTCCTAATGAGGCCAGATCTGGAGTGCTGTGTCCAGTTCTGGGCTCCCCAGTATGAGAGAGATGTGGAGCTTCTGGGTCAGGTCCAGCAGAGGGCTATGAAGATGAGGAGGAGACTGGAGCATCTTGTGAGGCCGAGTGAGCTGTGCCTTTGAGAAAAGATGACTTTTGATGATGGGGAGAGAGGACCCCATCAATGTTTTATGTATCTGAAGGGAAGGTGCCAAGAGGATGGAGCCAGGCTCTGCTCAGTGGTGCTGAGCAATAGGTGAGGCAATGGGCAGAAACAGGCACAGGAAATTCTGCCTGAATATGGAGAGGAGCTTCTTTACATTGCAGGTGACTGAGCACTGGAACAGATTACCCAGAAAGTTTGTGGAGTCTCCCTGACTGGAGGCATCCAAAAACTGTCTGGACACAATCCTGTGCTGTGTGCACTGCTTGTGCAGGGAGGTTGGAGCTGTGTGGTCCCTTCTAACCTGACCCATTCTGTGATTCTGTGGATTATGTTGCATCTGCAGAACCCAGCCTGTGGAGACAATAGACAGTGTAGCTGATACATAACACCAAGGGAAGTACAGTTTTTAAGTATTGCATCTTGGTGTGTATCTTGCCCAGGCCAAGACAGCAGCAACCTTAATCCAGAGCTTACATCTCTGATTCTTCCCTGAAGTACTGGTTTTTTTCCTTGCTACAGAGGAAGGAGAACAAGAAACTAATTTTTAATTCAGAGTCTAGAGATTAAGATTGTTAATTATGATGTGGTACCCTGCATCGCCTTCCTTTCTGCAAGACAGCATTTTAAATGCTGTGTGGAAAAGAATGCATACTATGGAAAGGGAGATGGATAAAACACAAAATTCTTGTGGAAATGAGGCCAGTTTTATTTAACATTTAAAATGGAAATAAATATCTGAGAGGCTATTTATTGGCAAAGTAAAATATGACAATTAAAATTACTTTAAAAGCAGCAAGAATCATGAAATTGTAGTCAAGCTGAAAGCAAAAAAGATGGAAATAAAGCATTTAATAAAATGAATTCTTCATGTCTGTAATTAAGAATATCTTCTTGTATCTCTTGTAATCTACTCAGCAGATATTTAGCTGAATGTAGAAGGAAACTAGTAAGCCCCAGCATGTGTTAATGTGAAACTCATATATTTTAATGGGTCTGTATTCACTTCACTGCTTCTACAAAATTCCTGCTAATAGAAAGTAATATTCTTTTAATGAGGTAGTGCAAACACATGAAAGGCCATAGAGACCTGTAACAACAAAGCCTTGAGAATTACACAATTGAGATTAATTGTGTCCTATGGATTGTCTTAAAATCTAGAACTAGCTTGCCCCCGTTAAAGTGCTAAATATTATTACTACAGCAGTTTGAGTTACAGTGACAGTCTAAAAATAACCAAAAAATGTTTTTTATTAAAAGATCTAATTCTCAATACTGACTTATATCTATTCACATGGATACCAGAAACTTTTTACTAGGATTTTTTCTCCCGTGACTCTGCAATTGTCAGCCAAACTGATTAAGATGATCCCTCTTTGTCACAGAATCACAGAATCAGAAAATCACAGAATATGCTGAGTTGGAAGGGACCCACAAGGATCATCAGCTCATAGCCCTGCACAAAACATCCCCAAGAGTCAAACCATGTCCAAATATTTCTTGAACTCTTTCAAACTTGGTGCTGTGACCACTTCCCTGGGGAGGCTGTTCCAGTGCCCAAACACTCTCTGGGGGGAAGAACCTTCTTCTAATATCTGAACTAAACCTCCCCTGACACAGCTTCTGGACATTCCCTCGGGTCCTGTCACTGGCAGTGCCTGCCCCTCCTTCTCATGAGCATCTTCAGTAAAATTGTTGTGAGCCATGGATGCACAGTTGTCATTAATGTTCTAATCCAGCCTGCTGAAACTTTGTAAATACTGGACATGAGCTGAAACAATGTATGAAAATAAAGTACAGTTTGTAACAGATGATAAGCTAAAAAAAAAGTATTTAAGCAGCATTTAAGCAGTTTCTATATGTCAACAGTGAGAGTAGCTCAGCTGTTAAAATGCAATACTTCCATAGAGAGGTTAGTCTTTATGGTGAGAAACACATCTCAATTTACTACCAAAACTCAAGACTTGGTATTAAATGCCATCATATGCATGATGCCATTTGTTGACCTGAAGCAGGCCTCCCATGCATGGCAATTTAGCTAAAGGATTGTGGACCTATTGTAGAAAAAGTCTTGTGGCTTTATATAAAGAGATTTATAATAGAAAATAAAGTTCTACCAAGTTATGATAGAAGTTTGCAGAGTCTTCAGGGCATGTTAGGAAATTTGTAAAAATAGCAAAACTGTGCTATTTTCCCAAAATACATACAAGGGAAAACAAGATAAAGGTTTACAGGCTGTTTTTTATCTGGTGATATTTCAAGATAACTGAAAGTTTTCTTCAAATAACAAATGCAAACTTACACCTCATTTGACAATAAGCATGTGCCTACTGTTCATCTCTCTAAAAAGATGTAGGAGAACAGAATTATTGGTGGAGGCTGTATTTATTCACCATAGGCCAGCTGGAGGCTGGACAGCCTGGCAGAAACAAGATGAAGAAGGGGCTCTTCTCTGGGACAGCAGCCTCCACTTGTCTTTGCTTGTGCCATGCAAAACTAAGGACTCAGAGACTGACCTCTAACCCCATTACATATTTCTCTTATAGGTAATTTTCCTCATTTTTCTTCAATCACTATGTTTTGCTGTATTTTGTTTTACTAAGTGTCAGATAATGTTTTAGGCTTTTGGACTAAAATTCTTTTCATAGAAAGAAGGGATCATGGTTGCCTTGCATGGTCTTCTTGGGCAAATAATTAGTTGGGCTGCTTTACCTTTCTGAATAGCAGAGTACTTGTGAAAAAATGACAATGACAAAAAAAAAAGAATAATTAAGTATTAATATTAATCTTCTTTTATGTTTTGCAAAGGCAAATAAATCAATATATTACAGACTTGCATAAAAATCAGCAAATAAAACTGGCAGATAGTGAATGTAGAAAGACTTCCCATTCATGCCATCAGTGGTTTATGACAGTAATATATTATTGATGCTCTGTCTGCCCATAAGATTCAGATACTCTAAAAAACAGCTGAGACCAAATGTCCCGTAAGTAATTTTCCTACTGTACACAGTGTCCTTGTCAGACTTTCTGAAATACTGGCTAACCAGCAAAAAAGTAGAAAAAAAGCATGTGTAGAGTGTAAATCAATCACATTCTTCCCCAATTGAATGAAAGAGTTGAAATTTTAAATTTCTTATCTATGCCACTAAATCAGTCCTTTTTTATCACTTTCTCCAGCCTAAGTATACCTTCTTCTGAGGTTTTCCATAATTTTTCCTATTGCTTAGACGTCCCCATATGCTGATTTTACTCCTAAAATCCTCCACACATCTAATACTCTCTCTGCTTCTTTCCTCCCCTTCCACTGAGCCTCATCACAGCCATTTCTAATTTGTTGCCTTGGGCTGCTGACAATTACCATTTAAGAAATGATGTCCTGATGTACATATTTCAAGGCAGAGCAGATTGCTGAGGCACTGTGTGAGACTGCTGCTCTGAATTCCCCAGCTCAGGCACGCTCGCTGCCCTGTGTGCTGCCTGCAGACCTGCTGAGCAAAGTCTTCAATTTGAAGTTATGTAAACAGAAATACACAAGTTATAAATTGTAGACTGCATAGATTTCAGTCGGGTTGGGAAAGATGATTGTGTTGTATTATACTAAAAAAATTTCTTATAGTGTAGTTCTTCATCAACAAAAAATAACTACTTTGAATATAATCTGATTCAACACAAAAATTCAATAAGAAATTGGGGAGTATTATAACAGCCAAGGCTCACCACCACTAAAACATCAAACATAGGCTCAGCCATGCTGGATATTTTAAGGAGGGTGAATGTGTACCTTTATCATGGGAATAAAGTATGAACAAAGTAATGGCGAAGAACAATAACTATTAGAAAGGAATAATAGATGACTGCATGGGTGTTGGCAGCAAACAGAAAAAACCTACACAAAAATCCTAAGAAGCAACCAAGGCAATCTGGTTTGAATTAGGTGTGATTTAACACAGCTTAAATATTTTGGAAAGTAACAAACAGGCATTTCTCATTACAGGCTGATGAATCTAATAACTTTCTCAAGGACCCAGAACTCAAGAAGTGTCTGCCAGTGTTAAATGGACAGCTGGTCCTGCTCTAAGCAAGGAAAACATGACTGTTTTCCAGTGTCTTTTTGAGATCATGAAAGCTTCCAGTATTCAATAGGATCTCGAAACACATACCTGAAACCCCAGGCTGAAATTCCCCCACTAACACAACTTCCTAAAAAAATCTGTAATAAACTACTTATCAAGGGGTATGTTTAAAATTTTGCTGCACTTACATTTATTTTTCACATGCTTTTGAGTTATCATTCTTCTCTAAAACAAAAAAGCAGTCTTGAAATAAATCTGTCATGACTGAATTCAGAAATCAAAAATTGTGTAAATAAATTTGTATTTTTCCCAGTCTGTCAGTAGGACTATTTTCCTTGAAGAACTTTGCAGTATTTATATATTCCACTTAAGATTTGTTTGAAGAATAACTCCTATAATGTTTTGTCTCTTTCTATATGAAATTATTTTGAGAACTTTGACTGGATCTAAATCAGAATCACAGAATCAGCATAAATTGTTTTACTAGTTTCAACCTAAGTACAAGTCTTTGTGTATGAATTTCTTTTATTGTTCTTTGAAATATTTTGAAGAAAATTGTGTGAAAGTATTGTCTAAGGACTTGTCCCATAGTTAGCATGAAAGAAAATTAAAAAGTTATGACACAATTATGCAAAAAACTATAAAACTGTAAACATATTATTGCCTGTAGCATTGAACATAAAATAATATGGTTCACCTTGTAAGAAATAAGAAATAAATTCGCTGTAAGTAAGAATAGGAGGCATTTTGTGGATGAATTTACATAATTATTTTGTGTTCAGCTGGTGCATATTTAAGCAAATTGGCTTACAGCACAGTATTTCACAGAAAAAGCTGTATTCCTCTTGGCAGAAAACAAATTAAAAAACGTACCATGGCTACCTAATTGACTTCAGGTGATAATTTTGTACCTCTAAAATAAAGCCCCTAAAACATGTTTTAAGTGGATATATGCAGAAACCGAAATTTTTGCATTACTAAACTGCTCCTACTGTCCTGGACTAATAATGTAGCAATAGCTAAAGCAGGAGCAGGAGAAACTTAAAAGAAAATGTTGTCCTTCACTATGTGAAAACCACCATATTTCTGAGGTAGTTTTTAAATTTGCCAGTTGCTACAGTGCCCACGCTCATGTCCCAGTTGTCTCTTCCAGGTTCCAGTTTTTCATTGAGGAGCTGTGTGCTGGTGAAGCTGGGCAGGCAGGTGATGCAGGGAGCACCTGGGGCACCAGGACATGCAGCCTGCAATTGCTCTCTGCTGCTGGGGGTGGCTGTGCTCTCAGGCAGTCGTGTTCCACAGCCTTGGGAACTTGATCTTCCAGGGCCATGGAAGGTCTGCCATGGAGAAACGGGATGAATCTGGTTCAGAAGCAGAGCAATGATTCTTGCCAACCTCATGTTAGTTTCCATAAGGAATTTCTCTCCTTGATTTTTAAGGGGAGAAATAGGGGATGAGTGTCTATATGAGAGATTCCTATGCTCTCACAAGAGACCTGAACAAAAATAGATACCATCTTAAGCACATATAAATGAATGTGTGCTTCCTGGGAAAGATATAGGGAAGGGGATAAATTATCCTGTGAAACACTATTAGGATTATGAAGATGTGGTAGGTAGCTCACAACTAGACCACTGCAATAGATAAACAGAAGCTCTTTGGGAAAGACAGGCTGTGAAGATGAGACCTGGGGGATTGCTACAGATTGGTCAAGTAATAAGGGAAGAAGGAGGAAAAACTTTTAATAACTTGAAGGATCCTCTTGGTTGAAAGTTCTGGTTATCCTGGGGGACTCTAATCACTCCAGCATCTGCTAGGAGAGCAACAAAGCAGGGCATAAATGATGATTATTTTGTGTAGCTGTGAGTCAGACTGACAGAGAAGGATGTTCTGCAGATCCTGCTACTCATAAACAATGAAAAACTCATTCTCCAACCAATGACAGCCATTGGGATCCCTGGCTGCAGTGACCATAAGCTGAATTTAAGCACCTAGGGAAATAAAGAAGACAAGCAGCAAAGACAGGGGGGACAATCCTGGCTACTTCAGGCCCTTGGTAGGCAAGATCCCTTAAGAGGCTGTCTGAAAGGGCAAAAGAAGCAAGAGATAGATTGTCAAGGACAATCTCCTCAAGGTATAACAGCCTGATTAAATGGATAAGCAGACAGGTAATTTTTGCAGGAGGCCAACATGGCTCAGCAGATTACTCTTGAGCCTAAAAGCAGAAAGCAAGCTTATGGAAATGGAATACACAATCAAGGACAAATATGAAAAAATTATCTGGGCATGGATGGAAGGAGTAAAGAACACAGAAAAGGCTCAGGTGCTAGTGTCTCCTTTGTCCTAATCCTTACTGGCATAGTAGTAAACAGCCAGTAGTAAATTGGTATGGTATGTTCTTCCTGGAGAAAGTACTATCCACTTCAGGGGGCAACCAAATTGGTGACCAGTTTGTTCAGCTGGATACACACAAGGCCATGGGATCAAATGCTGAGGTATCTCAGAGATGACACACCAAAGCTGTGTTCTACTAGGCTTAGCAAAGGTGTGATGACTTGGTAGGTTTCCAATAACTGGGAAAACAAAGAAAACACCATTCCCATTTTTGGAAAATGCAAGGAAAATCTGGGAAAATACAGACTGGTCAGCCTCTCCTCTGTCCCTAGAAAGACTATGGATGATGTTTGTGTGTCTGGAGACACAAAAATAAAAGCAAAAAAAAGTTAACCAGGGGGTGAATCATGACTGAACACCCTGATTGACTTCAGTCAATCATGATTCACTGCAAGAAAGGGCAGGAATAAAATGTCTGGGTTTTAAGCACAAACACTCCTGCTGATAGTCAGTGTGAGGCATGATGGCCTAATTGGGTAGTTTATAAGGTGTGTGGAAGACAGGCTGGACTGCTGGACTCAGAGAGCTGTGGCTGATGGCAGTCAGTTGCAAGTGCCTGTCTTCATGTACCAGTATGTTCAGGAGCAATCCTGTTAACATCATCATCTCCCCTGCACACTCCCCAGCTTTACAGATGTCACAGAATTGGGATGGATGAGAAAATTGCTGTTACTGATATATTTGAGGAGAAAGGCTATCATTCACAGGGAGTTTGACAGGAGCATCCTGAACTTGAGCAAAGATGAACACAAAGTCGTACACTGTTAACAAACAGCCTCAGATGCAAAGGGACAGTGCTGCAAGTCCGGTGGGCAACAAATTGAACATGTTGCAGTGTGCCCCTTGGGCATCAATGGCTATTTGCACATTTGCATGGCAAAGGTGTAACTGAGAGCTTGAGGGATGTGTTCATTTCCCTCTGCTCAGCACTGGAGAGATCCCACCTGAAATGCCATGTCCAGGTTTGGGCTACCCCAGACAACATGGACAGCAGGCTGGAGGGAGTCCAGTGGAACACCAGGAGGACAGGGAGAGGTTGGAGAGCACAAAATGCAAGGAGAGGCTGAGGGAACAGAGATTGTTCAGTCAAGAGCAGAGAAATCTTCCTCTTGCTCAATTCCACTGTCAAAACGGGACAGAGTAGAAGATGAACTTATTTTCAGATATGTGCAGGGAATCAAGAAGAGACTATGATTTCACATTGTAAACATGGGATATTCCAGTAAGCTTATTCTGTGATGTGAGAGTCCAAGGGGAAATTGCCCAGAGAAGCTCTATCCTTGCAAATTTCAAAATGTGACTCAGTGAGGCCCTGGGTACCTTGAACCAACTCAAGATTTCCTTGCATTGAGTGGGGAGTTGGAGTGGGTGAGCTGCAGAGGTCCTTCCAACAAACATTTCTAATAATTCTATGCTTCCTCTGAATCAGTCTAGTCCTGTTTTCTAGCTGATTGTTGTAACATTTTGAAAGTGTGGAGCATTTGACTTTGGAGGGTAGGAAAACTGTTCTTACCTTTTTCATTGAATGGATATTGGGTTATTATTATGTGAAGTAGGGACATTTTTGTATAAGTACAACTTAACATGGACCATAAAATTGTTTCATCTTCACATCTTTAAAATATAGGCAAAATGTTATGCATCTCCAGCAAACCATGTGTTCATTATGACAAAAATCCTACCTAATAAACCTCACCCATGTTGTAAATAATTGAACTTTCTAAGCATTTTTTTTCCTGAAAGGTGTTTTTTTTTTAACTTCAAGAAAAACTTAGAAATTATTTTTCGGTGTAGATAGAAAAATTAATGTTGCTGTATCTCTCTGATATTCTCAAATTGAAACTATTCCTTTTTATATAAGACCATGGCATAGTAAATCAGTACTGTCCTGAAGCTGGATACATCCTTGTTTATCAAGGACTTTTTTGAACTGGCTACTCCAGTACATCTGAAAAGCTGTAACACATGAAATTTAGCTTCCAACTTTGACCTTGAGAAATGTTTGTCTTGGTTTTAAATTTGTGCAATCTCTACTTCTATTGAATTTTTATGAAGACATTTCTAGGTTTGTAGAGGGGTTTTTGGTAAACCTTTAAAATATTCTATTTCAGATGTCTGGGGAAACATTCTTGATTTTTAAGTTCAGGCAGCCTATTTTGTACATGACAAGCCATTCTTTCCTACTACCAGAAGGTTTAAGATTTGCAGCTTCCTTCACATCACTGAAAGTTTATATGATTTTAAATTAATTACTGGTCACTTTTTCTATAGTCATAGAGAATGGCCTGGTGAAACAGCCACAGGTTCTTTCCTGTGTTTCATTTTATTAATGTTTGGCAAAGGATATTATATTTGTGTAGTGTGGGTTTAAAGTGTGCTTTATAATTGTACTGTTATTACCTTTTACCCTCTGGTGACCATTTATAAAAAAAAACCCACCTCAGCAGGAACTTCTGAGAGCTGATGAGCAAATAGATGTAGTTCCAGGAGAGCATTGGGAATAGGGTTTATGGTTAACCACCGTCCTGTTGGATGCAATGATGTTGCTACCTTTGTATATTGCCATATCTACACCCTATATGCATGGTGATTTTCACAAATTCTGAAAGATTTTTATGGACTATAAATCCATTAATGAAATATGCAGACTTCAAGTGTGACTCCACAGTAAGTTTGGGGACACACTTGCAATTGATGGGGTGAAGAGAATAACTGATGGGGTCCTGTGTCTGTTTTCAGATGCTGAGAGAGGATATTTGCCAGGAGTTCCTTGGCCCTGTAACAAGCTGACAATAATTTTCAATATCCTGCTAACAGCTCTTTTCCATCTGATGCCAACAGATGCCCTGGGTAACTTTCTACAAACTGAAGATTCATCTTGGGAAAAGTTCTTGCAAAAAAAAGCCCAAGCATGCAAAGCTTGTCAGGAAAAGGTGAGGAAAGCAGAGAGAGGTTGAGTACCAGAGGCCAAAGTTGAGTAGCAGCTGTTGGATGGAGGAAGCTCAGTCATGGATCCCTGCACCAGGAGTTGATTTAGATTGCCCAGATTTCAACAGTGTCAATGGAGATAAAGTGTGCTGGCAGCATGACTGGAAACATTCACTGTAGAACAGAGGAACTTCTTCACAGAGAGGGTGTCAGGCACTGGAATGGAGTGCCCAGGGAGGTGGTGGAGTCACTGTCCCTGGAGGTGTTTCATGCAAGTCTGACTGGGGCACTCACCATGGTCTACTTGACAAGGTGCTGTTTGGTCAAAGGCTGCACTCCCTAATCCCAGAGGTTTTTCAACCTGGTTGATTTTGTGATTCTGTGGTTCTGTGAAAGGCTTTACATTGCTCGCTGCACAAGGAAAACTTGGAGAAAGCTTACAGCCCTACCTGGGAACACACTTCTTATCTACAGCTAAACCATTGATTCTCTTTGTGGCACTGAAAATTTACAGTGATTTACTCATTATCTCTTTGAGTAAGATGCTTTTTATGTTTAGAGAGTGGTTTTCTTTCAATTAAACCTGAATTTTGTTGCTAGATTGATTACTTTTAATAGACATTAAGTACTAAACTCAGTGAAATTAAGACCTTGCAGACATTCCAGCTGATATTTTATCCATTTTATATTTTAAGCAAAGAGGAGTAACCAGCATGGTTTGAGAAGCCATTCCTCTTGCTTGATCAATAGCCTGGGTATAAAACTTTCTGACAGAAAATTCTTGAAGTATAATTCTTCAACACTGTTAATCTCCCAAATTAAACTCCACCTATGTGCAGATGTATCATCCTCTGGAGCACTATTTATCACAATAAAACTTAAATATAGGCTTGGCTTACAACAGGCCCATAAATTGAGCTGTCTGTTAGATACTTTATGTCCCATTGGTTATGAACCTGTTCACAATCTTGCCTGTAATTACTAAAATGTATTTCTTGGAATTTTTGCTGAATTTGTGTATTTAAAATATTAAGTGCTTGATGCTCATGTAATGTGGAGAAGAATTTAAATGCATCTTATCTTGATAGAATCCTTAATAAATTGTTTCTATTTATTTTTGAACAAAATCAGAATGTCTTTTGCTCCCTAACATCTGATAAAAATATTTGGAGTTTCACCAGTCATTTTGGCCGGTCTTATATATTTTGAGTTCCATCTCATGTCTCCATTAGACATTTTCCCTGAAAATAACATGAGGGTAACAGGCTTTTAAAAATCTTGAGCTGAAATGAAATGTTCTGCCTGATATATTTGTACTGTCATTTTAGCTTGGGTTTGAGGTCACCCTTGAAACTGAACTAAATAGTTTCTTTATTAGTTCTAAATATATAAATAGTCTCTAAATAGTCCTCCTCCAGATTTTAACCAGCAAGCCACTCAGCTGGAATTTCATATGGGGAGAGGCAAATGCACAGTGGGTGCTGGCTGCAGCCTCACTCCTGTCCATACAGACATGGGAAGCAAGGAGCTCAGGGCACGGTGAATAGGAATCCACACTCACACATCTGGCAAAATCCATATTAAAATAAACCCACTGAGACCTGCTATTGTCAATGTGCCTTAATGGGTAACAGTGATCCCATGCCCCTCACTGTAGTGGTCTTTTCCCTTGCTAGATTGCCTGTTGTTATGTGAAATATCATAATGACAAATGTCAGCCCACAAGTGTCCAGAAACACTGCATTGATATGAACATTTATTGGAATGATACTACTTCACAGATTAAAATATTACAGAACTTAAATTTGTGAGGAAGGTGTCATACACTGTAATTTTTTTTTAATTGAGCCATGTGGACCATGGCTTTCTGTCTTTCCAAAGAAACTTTGGAAAAAACAACCTAATGCGTAAAGCAAGTTAGATGCCCCAAAATGCATAGCCCCAAGTTCCTTTGTATTTTGAGTGAATTCCACAGCATTTCTCTCCAGCCATCTAAATATCTATATGTCAGAAATCCATTGTGAGTCTGTCTGTGAGTCCGTGAAATTCAATGACATCTGGAAATTTGATTGCAGTGCGATCTAGTGGATGAAACTCAGAGCCAGGAGTTTCTGACTCCTCAATGCTTATCTGATTTTGCTGCAAACATATTGCCCATCATTAGGCAGGCTATTTAAATGCCATGCCCTGGTTTGTCATGCTGCACTAATGGGAGCAATAAATGCCATGGAACCCTGCTAATTAGGGCACCATGCATTCCTGCTGCTGGTCAGGCTGCTGAAAAATTGCTGTACTATAGCCAGAAGCAAATACATATCCTTCAGCTATGCTACAGATATTTCCAATCAACATTAGCTTTTCCATGAAAGATGAAAGAAAATAAGCCATTGTTTTCATGTTCTTGTAATAAATATATTTCTTAGGATAATCACTGCAGATAACACAGAAGTTAATGTTGAGAAAAGTCAATTATTTGTGTTAGGAAATAACCAGAACAGTAAGACTTCTCTGTATCTATACTGCTGGATGTTTTGAAATTTAGCATGTGAATACACTCTGCAAAAGCAAATTGCATATAATTTTTTATCCAGCATCTATTTTTATGCAAATATCACAATTAGTAGTAGGTCCAGTGAACATGAACACTTCTAATTACTTCCATGTTGTCATGTGATTTAAAATGAAATCTTCTGCTTTGTGCTAAAGCATTTTTAAATTATAGCACAGACTTTTTAGCTGTTTTGGCAGTTTTAATATGGTTTACAAACAGGAATTCCTGGAAACACGAATTATAGAGACGTCATATGCTGGATATTTGCAACCAGATTATAATTGTCAGGAAAGGCTCTGGTTAGGAGATACATCCCTCACTCTCATCCATTTTCAGCCTTTTTTCTCTTGCAAGCTAAATGCCCTTCAGGTCTAAGACTACTGCTGCTCCTGCTGCTCACAGTAATGAGCTCACCTTTACCCTTTGTTATTTCATCCTCACATCAGGTGTTTTGCCTTTTTGTACTTAGTTTATTAGATTTGTGAGGCAGGGACCTTCTCTTGCATTTTGCATTTTCTAGGGCCAGTGAAGGTTGATACATTTTACACTCATAAGTCACATTCACCATTCAAATACCATCTACATGTTGCTTCTTACCATTCATATGCCATAATATTCCATATTGGTTAAGTATGACATCAATCAGAGTTTACTACTGTAGACTAAATCACAGTTAAGGAGAGGGTTGTTACATCCTAATGTTACAATTTCCTGTTTTAATACCAAACTTCTCACGATTTTTGTGTGCAAGAAGGGACAAAAACATCTCTGTTTTGCAACCAGGACCCCTAGTGTGTATATGCATGTAGTGACAACAAGGGATAAAGGAAGACTGCTCTGTCCCACTGCTCCTGTTGGGAGGTTGCAGAGCAATACTGGGTGGATGTAATTTCTCATGTACATCACTTTAATTATTTTTTTTTTATTAATTGTAATATGGCTAATAGTCACTGTAAGAATAAAGAAATGCAACTAATGAAAAAATATATGAAATTACTATATAGGATTATGTAGGCTATATTTTGAGGCAATTTAAATTTCATACACTAACATATTATCTGTGTAAAATATAAACATTCCTTGGTTTGCACTAAGGTTTTAAATCAGAGATTTGAATACAGAGGACTGAAATGATCTGTCATTAAAAGACATATACATACATTAAAAATAATTTACAGAGGCTTTATACCATTACCAGCTTTCAGGCGGTGAAATTTTAAAAAACTTTTACCTCTGGCCAAGTTGTATTGTAATAAAACCTGAGTTAAATTCACAGTAATACTACACAGGTATTGCATGCAGTAGGTCCTAAATGTGCTCTACAAGATGCCAGCATATATTTTGTTCTTTTATAGCTAATAGGGAGATTTTTATGGTCTTTAGGCTGTAGAATGGATCACTAACAAAACAATACAGCCATTTAGCCACTCATTGTTTTCACTGATACATAAAACAAACAGGTATGAATCACAAAAGTGCTGCTGAGGAAGGATATCCACTGCCTACCTGGTGAAGTCAGAGGAATGGCTTTGGCACAGGTTTGACCCAAAGCACCAGTGGTTCCCAACAATCCCAAGCACAGCTTGGGAAATAAAACCAGTCAGTCCCAACAGGGAATTTGGCTGTGGCCATCCTTTTTTAGATGATTCTACAGTATGTGCAGAGCCCTTGCCTTGACAGTTGTCCTCCACTCAAGCAATGTCATGATTGCATAATAACATGGATGGAACCATATGGTTCATGGTGAAACACAGGGGGAAATGGTCTCATAAACACAAATTTCAGAAAAAAATCCTATTATGTCAGGTCTGGTTTTATGGTAAGCACCTATGATATTTTATCCAAAACCTTAATTTCTGGAAATAAGTGATTTCATTGCTACCTTCCATTTAAGAAGCATCTTCTTGATGTTCTTGAAGGGCACAGTTCTTTTTTATTTTCTCTTTATTTTTATCTTAATTGTTAATTTTTATTATACTGGAAGGGAGGGGTTGCAGAGAGTCGCTTCATACTGCAACCCAAAGTAATTCTAGCATCACTTATTTTGGGAGTCAGATGAGTAATATCACTTCACATTGCAGACATTGCACTTTAACCCATGGAAGAGATTTCCTGCCATGGGGATAAATTTGTGCTTTAGCTTCATATTTCACCAAGTCTCTCCAACCTAAAACCACTGTAACTCCTCAGAAAAACTTATATTAGATGACAGACATAGAGAAAGGGGCTGAAATTTAAACCAAAGACCTGTCTAGCCTTTGAAAGATCTTCCATCACTTTAAAAGCCAGATACCAATTTGTCATTTCTTCTGGGCCCTTAAAATAAAAACCTCACTTGTATTCAGTTTTTTACCTTAAGAGAATGGTGATTTTGCAGCAAGCACTGCTGAGTTTTTATGTTCTGGCTGACAAACAACAGCATACACCAATGACCAGTGTATGAGCTTTTGTGCTTTTATACCCCCTGCCAGGAAATTATTTTCAGAACCCTCCCCTGAAGTATTGTACAATAAAAGCTCAAAGGTGAAAAGTGAGCTATCAGTAAGAGCAAGATGTTTCTCATAGAGATGTATGTATAAGCTTTAAATTGACATATTTCAAATGTTGTTGCTTTATGATATGAGAAGTGTGTGAAAAATAAGATTACTGTTTTAATAATATCTTTTATTGGTTTTTCCTGAAATTATAATAGCAATAAAGATAGATGTTGCAAAGAATCAATTTTAGCCCTGTGTTTTATGCTGACCCTTCCTGACATCTGAGCTTCAGCAACATTGAAAACTGACATTATTACTTGTTCAGCGCTCTCATACTGGAAATTTCACCTTATTAAAATGCAGTTGCTATGGAAACACCATAGTTCTGTGATTTTTGCTTGCAGGCGGTATAGGAAAAAATCTTAGTATCAATATACAAGTCAATGCATGTCATTTTAAAATACCTTCTTGGTTCTCTGATGCTTTTATATATCAGTAGGAACTGTAGCACTTTATCTTAATGTGCTGGAAGAGTGAAAGACACTTTTCAACAACAATCTTGGGTATATGCCATAGAGCATAATACATAGATGGAGACACATTCTAAAACTGTTTTGTTTTTTTTTTTTTTTTATTAAAGTGAACACTTCTAAAGGCCCCGTTCCTGGCCCTTTTGTAATTCATACTTACTTATTTCATTTGAATATTTTCATTTTAATCGCTTTGTCCTTGGGGTTTAAAGGCCTCTTTTCTTTCTTGAAAACCCTGAAAAACCTTTCAAATATATAACATGCTATCATCCTTTATGACAAGGAAATGCAGAACCTGATAAGATTTGTGCCTAGCATGTACAAGAAGCACTGAGTAGAGCAGGAAAAAACCTGCATGCAGTGCTGCAGACTGACCTTTATTCACTTCACCATTACCTTTTAGCATTACCTTTTAAATTGGCCTCTTTTGACAGCTTAATTTTCTTATTCTACCTTCTGTCATTTAGGTCAGGAATATATATTCAGCTTATCAAATTCTGGACAGCTAAGGATTTTTTCACAGCTCTGGCACAGATTCTCTGGATGTGTAGTATAGCCATGGGATATGAATTGGCTCAGAGCAAAGGTTTGGTGTGAATTAAGGTCTTATTCACAGTCTGGTTAAACGTGGTTGCCTAAGAGCAAAATCTTTTCTGATGTTGCCTTGCAGCCTCCAGCAATGAAGTTCAGGGTCCTCCAGGACAGATTTTCCTTTCCATAGCTTTGTCTAATGCATGGTTTTGTCAGGTACATTTTATGCCAACCAAAAAACCCTTACTGTGCTGCCCAAATTTTGCTTGGGGATGTGTGAAGAACCTCACTGGTTTTCAATTTGCCATCTGATTGTCTCACTTAATACTCCCTAATTACTGAATATCAGGAGTCAGTAAGAAACCATGAATTAGGTATGTAATCCACCTTCTCCACGAATTCATGGCTTCATAAATCATTATTGCATCATTCCCAGGCTGCTGGGTACAGGCCAGTCACTGCAAGTCCATTCTCCTGTGTCTCACCTTGAAACAGAAATAATGAGAGCTCTCATTTTCAGAGAATATTGCATACTAAAGAAACTACTGTATTAAAGTCAGAATAATTTAGATTATGGCAGGGGATTGGTACTAAGTATGACTGAGTGAAGAGAGAAGCATCTCAGGCCTTACTGCACCTGTACTGGGAGTGAAAGAACAGGGTGGGCTCCTCTGTATTGGCTGCTTATTTTCAGCTGCTTTTGGCAAGGCACTGTCAAGTGGGGAAGGGAAGGGGGCTGGTCACAGTGATTCAATTGCTGTGCTGTGGAGCAGCATGGATATGGATTGCTGAGGTACTAACCATTCTGAAAAGGGAAGCTTTGTCAAAAAACAAAGCCTGTACTTGGGAATGGTGTGGCTGCACCTCGACTCCTGTGTTTGGTTTTGGGCCCCTCACTACAGGAGTGGCATTGAGGTGCTGGAATGTGTCCAGAGAAGGACAATGAAACTGGGGAAGGGTCTGGATACCAGTCTTACAAGGAGCTACTGAGGGAGCTGGGGTTGTTCATCCTGAAGAAAATTAGGTTCAAGGAGGACTGTATAATCTCTACAACTGCCTGAAAGGAGGCTGTAGCCAGGTGAGGGTTACTTCTCCCAAAAATCAAGGGACAAGGTGAGAGGAAATGGACTCAAGTTGTGCAAGGTGAGGTTTTAATTAGAAAAGATTTCTTCACTGAAAGGATGGTCAGTCATGAGAATAGACTGCCCAGAAAAGTAGTAAAATCTCCTGGAAGTGTTTGAAAAAAGTGTGGATGGTGACCCTCAGGGACATGGTTTGGTGGTGAGCATGGCAGTGCTAAGTTAACAGTTAGACTCCATCTTAAAATACTTTTCAACCTAAATGATTCTATGATTCTGTGACAGTATGTTTGTTCTGCAAACACCCTGAAACATTTACAGTCAAAATAGAGGGCACTGTGACTGTAAGGTTGAGGTTTACAAAAATGCACAGAGTACCATGCTGGCAATTTTTGTGTTGAATAAGTGAAGTTCGCAGTTAACACTTTCAGACATCGCTGCCTCCTCATTATTAATGGAAGTTTTCCTCCTCTATTCAGTTGAAACCAGATGGTGACTGACTGTATATCAGTCACCCATAAACACAGATCTTTTTGCATGATTGTGAGGGCTGGGTGGTTGATTGATGCCTAAAACTGCAAGAGTCCAGTAAGGGAGACATTTCAATACGGCAGCTTCACCATGCAAATATTTAAATCTGAAGAGAGGATATACTGAGATATGTCTGGGTAAGCTAAGGCTGGGACAAAAAGGATTTAGTTGAGCAGATTTCTGACCTATGCAAAGAACCTTCAAGTGAACAATTAAATGAAAATCCTTGTAGTAAAATTAAAATAATTGCCTTTGTAAGAGTTCATTTCTTGCTTGAGCTCTTCTTCAGCTCTGCATAATTAGGTAAGTACATAGCCGTAAATTCACAATTTTCAAATCCTTGAAAACACTACTTTTAATGTAATACTACTATTGGCTATCCTGATACCACACTACTAGAAATACTTTTTCCTCCTTGGTAAAGAGAAACTATCAGGAGACTTGTTCTCATTTAGCTCCTGCATAGAACTCAAGGGATTTCAATAAACTGTGTTAGTTCTTGGAATTTCTACATTTTCTTCCTTATTTAATCTTGAGGGGGGAAAAAGGGAGGTTACAGTACATTATCTGAGGCTCACTAGCAATAAGGAAGTGAAGCCAGAACTATTATGTGCCCCAGATAATTAAGATGAAAGAATGTTTTTTTCAGTTCTGAGAAGTCTGAGTCTGTTAGCTATTCAGTATAGTTGCAGGTTAAGTATTAGCATGTTTGGTACAAGTGGCAGGTGTCCAGATGATTGATAAGAACAGTGGTGAAACCTAAAATCTAAGAAAAATCAGGCTGTTGCTTCTGCACAGGAGTTGTGGCAAAGCAATGTAGGAAATGGAAGGTGGTTACTTTCTCCACATTTCACAAGGGCACTGAATCTTTCCAGCCCATTTCTGTATTGCAATACACCCCTGAAGTATATATTTGCTCATGTTAAATTTTTAGGAGAGCAGGGGAAAGACAGAATTCTGTTTGTTGGTTTCAGCCCTCTGTTAAAGCCTATCCCATGTCACAGGCAGTTCATGTTGATCTGTGTGTTTGAAACCTTCTTGCAACATCCACACATTTATTCATGGGTTGTTTACACCCCCTCACTTTTGTGCCAGCATCTTCCACAGCCAGCTGTGTTCTATTTTGAGTTTTATTTTTTGACATGCACAGATTAGGCACTCAATGGCACCTGGGTAATCTAAGAGCACAAGGACCATTGAATTGCACTCCCATGTCAATAATTTCCAATTCCTATTCACTTTCTTACAGTGTAAACAAGGATCAAATGCAGAGAAAAATAATGTTAAATTCCACTTGAACGAGTTGCACTATGAACTACTCTCTAGAGAGGTAAGGGAAAGGAAAAAGAAGAGTCCATTATTTGAACAGCAGGCAAGAACATAATGTGAGAGAAATTATGATGGTTTTAGGGAGATATTAAAACAGTATCTTTCTGCTGCTACATTATAGGGCTCTAATTGTTAAATTAAATGACACAAATTATAAATACAAAGTCATTATCATAACTCCAGAAAAATTCTTTGAGACTTCAGAAAAATAAATACTTCAGGGGTAAAAATACCAGCAAAAAACTGGGAAAAAAGTTTGATATACAATGTAAGCTGGATTGGTTAAATACTCACAATAAAAAGTAAGTTGCAACATTTTATTGTAAAAATTATTTTGCCCTCAGGTAATGGTAACTATTTATTATTGTGCAGTAATGAACCAAATATAAAAGCACTCCCACTCTCATATTATTTCAGCTTCCTGAGGGTGTTCCAAACTCTGCCATGATTGCATTAATGTAAATTTTACGAGGCATGTTATACCAGATATAAGCACTGTAACATTTGGAAATGTTTCTTCATATGCTTAATTTATTGTGCACCAAGGACTTTGTGTCATGAGGAATTCCATTCTGGTTGAGTAGGCTGCTGTAATAGCAGTTTGACATCTTTTTGCTGTCACTCAGAGCAGCAACTCAGATAGTGTTCCTATCTTAGAGCTGCTGTCTTTGATAAAAAGAATGAAAAAGATTACTTCTTTTTCTGAAGCACCTGGGGGTATTTGGCCAGGTATGCATCAAGTCAAATGCATATGGCTGATGTACTGAACCCTAAATTCCCTGAAGTTTGTTAAAAGTTGATTTCTGATAAATTCTTACTCTTCCAATATTTGTGGCACTTTCAGTGCTGGAAAAAAAAGTTTCCCTTAAATACAGTACTTAACAAGCATCTCTGAATTTCTAGAAACATTAAAGAAGCCTAATTTTCAGAGCATGAGTACCAGTGGTAACTTCTGAGCACTGAAGAAAAAAATTCTAATGAAACTTGAAGCAAATACCCTGTAACAATACAAAATAAACTATCTGTAGTAAGCTGTTTTGTTAATATTCCTGGCTTGCTGTTGCAATCAAAATTCTGTTGTTCCACATGTACAAACTGGTAATTTCAGCTTTCTTGCTCTATTGTAGGTATAGTTTCTAACCTGCTTATTTGAACTCTGAATTGGGTAACTGTAGCAACATTACAAAGAAATGGCCTTTTCTATGATCAGACAGATATTATTTTGGGTAGTCAAATAACATGGCAAGAAAACCACTTGTGAAATAACAGATACCTTCATTCTCTCTGCCTTGACCTAATTTGCTATGAAGCTGGAAATAGAAATTGCATCATCACTAAATCTTGGTCATTTCGGGTATTGTAAAGCAGAAAGCACAGTTTACTCACAAAGCAAACAGTAATGACAACATTTATAATGTTAAAAGAGAAATTAATCAGCTGTCCTACCCAGGTATACTTTGATATAACTTCCCAAGAATCAGTTTTCACTTAGTAGCCATAGTGTCCTTACTCCAGTCTCACAATTACTTCGAACAGTCATTTTGTGACTTTATCTTTACAAAACTAATGCCTTTGAAATGGGCTCTTGAACCTGTAGTAAGAAAAATTACACAAACTGGACAGATTATAGAATGGAATATGGACAGCATAATATTCAAGTTGAAATAATGCAAAAATATCACATTCCCAAATTTAAACCTTTGGATATCTTAGAATGACTTTTAAATTTCACAGCAAGCTTCTGCCCATTGTTACTTCTGCCTGTATGTTATGTGCACTTGTTGCAAGGCAACACTAGAAAAATCTACATTCAACATGCAAAAATTTAAAACTCCATCTGGAGCTCAGAGCAAGGGTTTTCTTCCTCTAAAAGCCTGGTTGATCACCTAAACTCTTTCTTGTGCTCCACTGAGTTGAGGGGGTTTAGGATGCACCTGTGATGCTGTACAGCTCTCCAGGACCCCATATGGCAGATGTGGCAGAAGGTTGAGGCATGCTGATGTCCTGCAGGGCAGATGACTGTGGGCCAAAGGGATATCTGACACTTCTTACAGAGATCTCAGCAGAGGCATCTAATGCTCTCTGATGTGAACAAGATCCAGGGTGTCTGAGATGTCCATATGGGGTTGGCAGATTTTGTACTTACAAGGGGTCTGTGTGCTCCTACACCAGCATCTGGAGACAGGGCACCAACAGCTCCTAAAATATCACTGACCATTCAGGTTGGCCACTGACCATACTGTAACACTTTTTCATAGCAATCTAAAGGCAAATGTGCAAGTTATAATAAATAATTAACATGGATAGTTTAGGAATATTTTTCTCACAGAAAACCTATAAGCAGATTTGGCTTCATTTGAATCTATCCATTATTCAAAATTATTAGCACTTTTTGCTGTTATGGTTTTTATACTCTATCATTTAATTCTCTAAACATTATTAATATTTGATGTTCTAGTCTGCTGTTTGCTGGGGGGAAGAGGCACAGGGCAGGAATATATATATCTTGGGTTAAAGTAGATTTGTGTTCAGATGTCCCTGCACTTCTCACTGCTTTTCCTGATAATAGTGTCATATTTAGGTGAAAGGGGGTTTATAAATTCTGCTATTGGGATAATGAAAAATTGCTCTAAATGGTTGTTTATTATGTTTAAGGGTAAAGTATTTGCTTTACTCTTGCAAGTCCCAAGTCAGTTGCAGCTTACCCTCTGCTGGGGGGCAGGTGAAGCAGGTTTAGCTCTGCAATAAAGACATCAGCCACCTCTCCAGATCACTGTCTGTCTCCATCTGGAAGGCTGCCTCGAGATGACCACCCTGTGGCACCCTCTGCATTCTGGTGGTGCCTTATGCCATGGTAAGAGCTGCAGGAAATCAGCTACATTTCAAGAACACACTTGAGTCACACGTAGAAAGGGAGCTGAAAATGAGCAGCAATGTTTAATGTTCCAAGATGCAGAAGGATTGATAGTCCTTAAGTCACAATTTCAGTAGGAGGAAATTAATCCACTTGCTAAACACAGTCAACAAACTGAAACAGATCTGCCCCCAAGCCTCTTTGCTTTACTTAGTGGCTTAATATAAAAAGTAAAACTCAAAAAAATTGCAAAAATCTCCAATATGAACATTGCCATCTTAAATTTGTGAGGTTATCTAGGCATTTTGGAGAATTTTTGAAGCTTGTGTTCTTTGCTGGCATCATTATGGGTCATAAGAAACAAGTTTAGTACATGTCTGATTAAATTATGTCTTCTGTCCAAATAATGACTGAGACTCATGAGCTTTTTAGTAGTGAACTACTGGCACCATTATGGAGAAAGATATGTCACTTTTGAGCTGCAGAAGGAATTATACTTTCTTCTGGAATTGATTTCTTAATGATGTTTATATTACCAAGTCTCACTTGGTAGGAAAGAATTTGTTTGAGCCTTGGCTAGGAGCACTGTAAGTAAGTCCATGACTACCCCTGCAGAGGCTCAATTAAGTGCTTATGAAATTCAGTACAAAAAAAGATAGATTACAAGACTCACCATGGGTTTGATCAGGAGAATAACCCAGCATGAGGTATGGTACATTGGATTTTCTTCCCTAATTAGTGTGGTAAGGTGGCAAATATATTGAATTTCAGTGTTCACTGGCTTAATCAGACTTCAAGATTAATTGCTCTGCAATCAATGTGCCAGTGACCAGAGGTGCAAGATAGCAAGGGCTGATCCTCAAGGGGGGATTCAATGCTTGGGTCTTCTTCCCATTTATACTAACAGCTGCTAACTCACAAGGTCATAGGACACATAACTGAGCAGTTTAAAGGACACACAATAACTGTGATGAAAGAAGAGCTACCTGAGTAATGCAAACTGTCAGCTGCTGTCTTAAAAGAATAACATATCTGCCTTTGAAGACTGCTGTTGAAATGTCAGAATGTCTCATTCCATCCTGGTGTACTGTCACAGAATGCATCTCCCTCAAAGAGCAAAATGCACTTATTACAAAAACAGGATTGTAATGGTCAGAAAGACAAAAAATTGCTAAACACTCACTGAACAGGGATACATATTTAAAGCTATCCTAGAAAGTGCTGCTCATGCAGAACAACTTAACTGTTTTCAATGTGAGACTGCCAAACAAGAAAATTTAGCAGGCAGAGAGCTGAAATGCATGACAGTTTATAAGGAGAGAAATCAAAATTATAATCATGGGAATAGCAGTAAAACACACAAATATAAAAATTTTTACAAGAAATCACACATAACAATCTATGACAGAGAACAGAGCTGCCCAGGGACAGAACTTTTCAGATGTAGATGAGAACAGGAGTAACTACAACCTTATTTTGAACTCAAGTATTCTAAACAAAACAATTTAGTGATGTTTTGGATTTTTTATTTTAACCAGTTTCTAATGATGGGAAATTTTATGGACTGGAATTATTGGAATAAAAATCGCTTAGAGGAAAACTAACATTTAACAATGACCAATGCAATTACATATTTAGACAACTTCAAAGAATCCTAGAAAACAATATGTTGGGCAGACTACTGGGATTTAGAAGGCTGGGCAGAGTTTTGTCTTGCTTAGCCAGAGCTTGGGATTAAGCCGCAGACATGGAAAAACATTTCCTCCATAAAACAAAGGGATGGAAGACAGTTTTCATGTTATCACATCTTGTTTACCTGGACAGATGAAATTGCAAGTCCTTTCCTTTGAGGAAATAAGCCTTGGGAAAAATAGTGTCTGGCTGCTTCTGTTGTTTTAATTCCCTCTTTACATTACCAGCTACAGACCTGCAAAAAAAAGCCTTATTAGTAGGACAACAAACAAAGGCTTGCTATTGATTGCATTGTGGATGACTTTGATTTCAAAAGCTTTTCATATTACACCTTTTCCATTTATTTTTAAGGTACCAGTTACTACCCCTACATCATAAGGAAATAGAAATACACTTTTAGTGCACTTCATTTTCTCCTGTTGCCCTGTAACAAACCATGTCTTTCCATGCCTTGTGAACCTGAAAGCTTTATATATCCTGGGGATTCATTGTCAGACAGTGTTAGCAGGAAAACAGGGGAAAAGGGTTATAATAGACCTTCTATTCCTTTCTCTCACCAACCCACTCAATCAGTTTAGAAACCCTGGAAAGAGTTCATTTCAGCCTCAGTTCAACATGCCCATTTCCACTACAGCCTCAGACCAGAGTCTATTATAACAATCCTTTCCTCTCTATTTATGGCACCACACTTTCAGACATCATCCCTGGCCTCTGAAGTGACAGGTCTAGTGCCATCATGCAATGGAGTGGATTCGAATCTGGCTGAGAGCTTTTGTCTGAAAATACTTTCCAAACTAAATCAGCATTATTCTGACAGGTCAAGCCTAGTAATAAGGTGCAGCTTCATCTTCTCAGTAGTGGTGGTAAACTCGGAGCACAAATGTGAAAAATTAGACTGAGTCAAAAAAATTGCCCAATTACAATTTTTAGCACCTAACCCTAAACCAAATAGTGCTAAAACTAATGTGGCAGCAAAGATTCAAGCTCTTGTTAGATACAATGAATGTTATCTGTGCAGTTCAGAAAAAAAAAAGTGCAAGTCTTGTCTTAAAAACACAAAATTGTGGAAAATAGAGGGGATTTTTTTGTTTAGCTTTTTTTTTTTTTTTTTTTTTTTTTGCTAAATCTAAATAGAGTAAAAACTCTGCAGCAGGGCCAGAAAATTCTCAGTTGAACATCACATGCCTTTTATCCACCAAAGGAAAAAAAAATGGCTGGACTCAAGGATTTTGCAATATTTAATGATGTTTCCTGGTAAATAAATAAAATCTGTGTGCTTCATTTTAAAATACCAAAAATGTTAAATTTAATGTTCTTTAGTAATAAATTATTTTTGCATTTTAAAATGAGTGCTTGGTCTTAAAATTTGTGTCAATTTTCCTCTTAAAATGACAAAAATTATTAAATATCTCTGAAACTAGGATAAACTGAAATATTGCACACAGAACCAAAATTAATTTGGCATTTTGTTTCAAAAAACAAAACCATTCAGCTTTGACTTAAAGAAAAATTCATTGTCCTGGTGAAGGAGTCAATAGATACTCAGTACACTGTATTTCCTGACAACAAGATTGCATTTGACAGTGACTAAAATATCTGATTTATTGGCTTATATTTAAAATTGTTAGGGACTTCTTTTTTTTTTTTTTATCCTACTACAAGAGAGCACATCTTAAGATACAGTCTCTTGCATTAGATTTTGAAACATAGGAACCATCCTACTGGGATTCTGTGTTGTTTGATTAAACCAGAGGTTACAGGAGCACTTTTTGTTTGAGCATGTAAATGGTTAATGAAAAGCCAGTAGATGGCACTCAAGAATGTGTAGCATTGATCATGACTGAGAATTAGAAACCTTTCTGTGCTCTGCAAATGGCTTCCTCAGCCTTCCCTGCACAGGAGACCTTCAACACCCAGCACCCAAAGGAAGCTGAAGGAAACACTGCACTTTGGATCTCTTTGGCCTGTTCTTCTCCATGAACTCTGCAAGTCTGGATTTTGTATCGCATAAAAATACTTCAAATTAGCTGCTAAATGCAGTAAAAATAAATGAGAAACCTGTAGGGAATGTTTTCGGTTCCTTTTTGGCTGTATATAAGACTTAACTTCAGTTAGCTAATGCAAATTACTACATTTTCTTCAAAGAGAATATGTTCTGATGCTGCTTGATATTTTTTCCAAGTCAGAATTTATTCTTTTAAAATAGGCCTTGAAACATTCCCTTTTAACCCAATATAAATTACTTGTGCAAACAGGAGAAAAACAATACAATAAAAGGGTTTTCTTGCTTTTCCTGGAAATATCCTCATTAGCACATTGGATTCTGGGAAGATCTGGCCTCAGCTGGAAATGTGGGAATGTAAAGACTGACCTTTTGATTGACCACTGTCATTTAACAGGGAAAAAACTGTCCAGGTCAGTGATCTGTGATCTGAATGGCTTCCAGAAATGGCTCTGCTGCACAAAGACCTGTCTGACAGGGAGATATTTGTAAAGATGGGCATATCTGAGCGCAGATGGGGGCCACAAATATGAGCAGAGGTGCTCCTGTGAGGACAGGCTGAGAGAGTTGGGGTTATTTAGCTCTGGAGAAGGCTCTAAGGAGACCTTATAGCATCTTCCAGTACCTAAAGGTGCCTACAAGAAAGATGGAGAAGGACTTTTTATAAGGGCATGTAGTAATAGGACAAGGGAAATGGCCTTGAACTGAAGGAGTGTAGATTTAAATTAGACATTAGGAAGAAATCCTTTGCTGTGCACCTGGCAAGACTCTGAAACAGGCTGCTCAGGGAAGCTGAGGATGCTCCACCCCTGAAGCCATTCCTGGCCAGGTTGTACAGGGCCCTGAGAAAACTGATCTAATGAAAGATGTGCCTGTCCATGTCAGGAGCATTGGAATTAGAAGATCTTTAAGATCTCTTCCAACCCAAACCATTCTATGACTATATGAAGTTCCTGAACATTTATTTCAAACATATTTTTCAGCTTCCAGTCTTTTCTTAGTGGGTTCTTGTGAAACTAGTGAGCAAATTTAGCACAGACTCAGCTGAAAGCTGCTTGATTTTTGCCAACCTAGCTGTTTGTCTGAAACATTTCTCTTACCCTTGTGTGAGGCAAACTTAAGTTGTATTCTTCTAGTTAACATGAATAAAAATTAAGAGAAGACAGTCAACAGGTGTGGCTAAATTAAAACTATCAGGAGGAACAAAATCCAGCTGGGAGGAGCAAAAGAAGAATCAGTTCTAAAATTCTCTTTGAGCAACTAACAGATGTGCCCCACCCAGATGTGAGGGGCACTGAATACACTGCTGTGGTAAAGGGAAGGAGAACAGTGGGGGAAGCAGGAGGGGGAAGAGAAAAGAGGCAATACAGAGAGAGAAGAAAGCAAAGCCCTGGAGAGTTCTGCTCCCTACGGGGAAATGGGAGAGTAAAATCACTGCTAGAGGCCAGGGCAGCCTGTTTTCCCATCCCCAGCAGCCACTGCTCCCTGCCACAACCCAGCCACCCATGGTGCTCCCCTGCTGACCCTGGAAAAGCACCAGGCTGCACTGCTGACAGAAAGCAAAACCGAGCCATGGCCATGGGTCTGACAGCCTGCATGACCTCTGTGTCTAAATGGTCATGGCTGGGCCTATGGGGAGATTTTGTAGGAGAGGAAGAAAAGTTAATTTCTCCTGTAGGATACAAAGACATTGAGCAATACTTGTGCCATTCTGATGGACCTGAGAGATGAGGAACCTCATCTGATACCAGTGTAACATGAGACCCAAGTTAAAGAAAGTAGTGTTGAAACATGGTCTTTTTCATTTTATGCTTAGAAAGAATGCCTTCTTTAGCTTCCAACTTTGCTAAATCCCTTTCCTAACCAGCACATGCTAGGCCCCTTCATCTTCTGCAAGATAAACAGTCATCAGGGATCCATCCGGTTCAGATATTTTATTGCCTTGATCTTCAGCTCTTACTCCTTTGATATATTAGTGCATTTCCTGCCTGGCTCCTGTTCATGCTGCCCTGTATCTTTTTCCTAAGCTGCTTCATGCTTCCTTCCCCTATCTCACTGATGTCAGCCTTTCCCCATTTCTATCACATTCCCTCTCTACCCTGACCCAACACCTCCTCTGTTGGCAACCAACTGCCTAATTGGATTTTAGAGAAGAGAAGCCTACAGGCTACAGTAAGAAAATGCAGGTTATGAAGGATTGCAACTGAATAGGCCCATAAGGTGCTAAATAACACCTCTCAGCAGCACAGAGTTTGAAAGTCTGACAAATGGAGCCTTGGAGATGTTTCTAATCCAGCAGTTTTGACTGGTAGGCAACATGTACTGAGAGGTGATTTGGTAATTCTGATATGAAAGAAAGAGGAATGAATGAAAACCAAATATTAATGGTTTAGGAAATGGAAGCTTAAGCAGCAGATATACTGCTTTGTACCATGAAGCAGTTTACCAGGAAGCTTCTTAGCACTAAAACAGCAACAGAAGGGACTTATTCTATTTATATAAGAAAAAAATATATATCCTAGAACAGATTCAGCTGAAAGGGACCTCTAGAGTTCCTCTGATCCTCCAAAACCACTACCATCATTAAGAATATTTTCTTCTCTCTAGTCAGAGCTGCCCTTGCTACAGGAGCCTCTTGGCAAGTTTCTGCCAACAAGTGAGAGCAGTTTTGGTAAACATCAGGTCTTTTGCAAGCAAGCCTTGCTGAATGGAGCAGAATTGGCATCTCAGCATATTGATAAAAGCAGTTTTATGTGCTCATATGAACTAACAGAAAGATGCGAGATCCTGTCAGAGATTTTTTTATAGAATAGTGCAAGTTCATGCTGCCTTCTGTACATCTTTTTTCTGTCTTTCTTAGGGTGTGTTAAAAATACTGAATGAGGAAGATTTTTTTCAAATCTATCTGATATCAGAATGATGTACTAATATTAGGAGCCTCCATGCCTTCAGGAGCTTATCCACATCCTGACTCAGCTTTGCTAGTTCCTCATAGAGCTAAGCAGTCTGACATAAAACACAGGTTGGTAACATTAGCTTCATGCCAACTGGACTAATATTTAGAAAGAGTACAGTTATTTGAAAGGTCAGACACCGTAACTTAGCCACATCACATGTTATCTTAATTTTAAAAAAATGAAAAAGTGACAACTGGAAAATAAAACACTGCAATATGATATAAAACAGCATTGGGTCACTATTTAGTACCAAAAACTGTGGGAAAGTGTCAAATCTAAAATTAGGTGCTTTCAGATCTAAAACCTTTGCACATAATAGCTAGATTTTGTTTCTGTAATGACATACAGTTTTTACAAATTATTTATCTGAATTTTAGAGAAAAGTTTTTACTGTACCGTTCATCACCTGGGTTTGCATTTTTTCCAGTGATACACAAAGTAAATCACACATGGGCTACTTTTAAGACTACACCATTATTCAAACATAAAGGGACTCTAAAGAAATGCAACTGTTTTGAAACCAGTAGAAAATTTGATAGAATGAGTGCACTCAAAAGGGCTGAAAAAGATCATGAAGATTTTTCTTTCATCTACAATTTTTTTTTCAAATGAAGTTTTCTCTTTTCAGAAAGAGGATGCAGATGATAACAGAGAGGTTGTTAATCTTACTGCCTTAGGCCAATTTAACACACAGCATCCACTCCTAATAGAACACTTTTTGCAGAAGGGCAAACCATTTAGAAACCTAAATTTAATTGGAAATCAAATATTTCCCCTGCACTTATATTTTTCTTATCCTATAAAGTAACCACATTATATAGATTTTTTTCTCCAAAAGCAAAAAATGGTATTAAGATCTATCGAAAAGTAAACCTAGAAAAAGTGAGCACAGGGAAAGATGCACATGTATTAACTTACATACATTCCATCATCTCCTAGCTCCTGTCATTTGAAAATCCAGCGACACACTTCGGAAAACTACCAGGTTTCTCAGTATGAACTTTTCTCCTCAGCTGACAGGCAGTGATTCCATTTTCCTGTGTTTTACAATCCTTTGAGAAAAAAAAAAAAAATACTGAAATAGAAGGAAATAAGAAACCCAAACAATTTGATCTACTTGATATTGAGGTCAGATAGAGTTCCATACAAAGACTCACTAGGGAACAGAACACAAAGTTGATGTACATAAACCTCCCCAAAGAGCGAGAACTACATATTAAAGATTTTTATTAGATGATGTTTTAAAGTGTCCCTAGGCATTATACTAGCTTTTATTTTTTTATGTGTTCAAACAGCATAGTTGTAAGACAATGAAACTGTAATATGCCATGTGTCGGTAATTCAAAAAAAGAAAGCTTGTAAAAACAGTCAGGAAATAATAAGTAGCTTTATATCAAGAGGAGCATTATTAAAACAAGAAGGATCTGAACTGCCAGCATGTGGTGAATACCACAAAACAAGATGGCAAGAAGCATTATGTTGTTCAAGCAGCTTTGCCCCTTTAGCCTCAAAAATCAGTGGAGGCAATGATTAGTCTCCAAGATCAATGAAAGTACCACAGTTCTTCTCCCCAAACTCTTGTTTAGTGGTTTTTTTTTTTGCTTTTGGCACATTTTGAGGTGTATTCTTAACTGTTGCAAGGCAGTAATAAAGTAGTTGGCAGCAGCTTGGTGTATGGCATACACAAGGGATCCTGTATCCCAAGATCAGCCATGATGCATGTTCACTGCTTTGTCAATCCCTCCTCCCAAAGCCAGGGTTCAAGATAGTATAATAAAACACAATAGACCCTCAGAAAGACAATGTGATCTTCTGATTGTTTGGTTTTTTTTTTTCTGCAACTCTATACAGGCAGAATCTGATCCCAAATGCTTAGAATTTCAGTTTGTTTCCGTACTAGAGACCTCAAAGAAACATCAGACATGGAGCCACAATTTAACACATTATTTTTTTCTTATACTAATGACACCACAGGTGCTGCAAGGCTGTTCAGAAGGTGGTGTTCAGGTTTGCTCAGGAGTGTGAAGGCTCAGGCAGCAAACACTCTTGTTTGCCAGTTTCTTAAGGGAAGGATTCCATGGTAGCAAGGTCAAATGTGATTCCTGAAGGTTGCCATGGCAACTCTATATTGATTCATTACGGATCCGAGTTTGTTCTGAAGCCTCTCCAAGGCAGGATATTGTCCTACCATAATTGCATTTCTCTGCTCTTCAACTTCAGTGTTTTGTGCCGTGGATAACTGGTTCTGAATGCAAAGAAAACTGATGCACACTGATGTGTTGCTTATGCAAGGATAAAAGGAAAGTAGAGACAGAAAGGAAGACCAGAGAAAGAACAAAAAAAAACTAAATAAGGGAGAAGGGTACACAGTGCACACATTGGGGGGAAGAGAAAAAAAGGGGATAAAAAGATGTTCTGATGTTGTCTGTGTTGCACAAAGTCAATAAATTCACTTTAGAGAGTCTTGAGATTAAATGTGCCTCTTCCTGACATGAACTGAAATAAATACTGTTATGACATGGTGACTCCATAATCCCCTGAGCTGGCTATGGAAAACAATAGTGAAACAATAGCGTTCCTTTAAGTTCTGCTGGCAGCAGAAAAATAGAAAATCTGCAGACTAAAGGGATAAGTCTACAGAATCATACAAAATAGAATACAGAATTACAGAATTGTTGGAGTTGGAAGGGACCTTAAAAATCATCTAGTTTCAGTCCCCCTCGTATTGGCAGGGACACCTTCCACTAGACTGGATTGCTCAAAGCTCCCTCCAACCTGGCCTTGGACACTTCCAGGGGTGGGGTGTCCATAACCTCTCTGGGCAGCCTGTTCCTGTGTCTCACAACCCTCAGAGTAAAAAAATGTCTTTATAATGTCTAATCTAAACCTACAATCTTTCAGCTTAATGCCACTTCCCCCTGTTTCTTGGGGACTGTATGCCCTTGTAAAGTCCTGCTCCATCTTTCTGGTAAACTCCTTTTGGTACTGCAAGGCTGCTGTAAGGTGTCTCTGGAGCTTTCTCTTCTCCAGGCTGAACAATGCCAGCTCTTTCAGTTTCCTTATACTGACCTCTTTCGGTTGGTGAAGTATTTAAAGACCTTTGGAGAAAGCACTTTAGGGGGCTGCACCCAAGCCAGACTTCACATTGTCTCTGCAGCAGACTTCACATTGTCATCATCCAAACAAATCTGGTCCTTCAGTCTGGTCAGGAAAATCAATCAGCAGATTACTGCCCATCAGCAGAGCAGGAGAATTCAGTTTTAACAAACATTATGACAAATTTACCCTTGCATGGACAGTAATCTATCTATCATCTATCTATCTATCTATCTATCTACAAACTCCATTCTTACCTCAGTGCAGAGGTTACAAAACTGACATAAAGGCTGAGCCATGCAAGTGGTTGGCAAACACTGAACACCATACTTTTCTGAACCTCATGTAACAATGGATATGTGCCAAAAAACAGTTTGACAAGAAATATTAAAATTTGGTTATTTAACCATCGATATTTATAAGATTAACCTGGTTTTCTGCTAGGGATAGTCAACAACTTAGTGTTTCATTTCTTCTTCATAGACACATAATATCAGATATTTATGCCAATTTTTCATAAATGTTATGATTTACTATCAAAAAATTCATTGTTGCCCTCTATATGATCAGTGAAGCATAGAGCCATGTCACAGAGAAGAAAATTATGACCAGCTACTACAGCTATGCTTTAATGTCATGTATTTCCTCATAAGCCTTTTCACTAAATTTAGGGGAGGGGGTTTCATCTCTTCTACTGTCATTAGGTTTGCTGCTTATGTTCTGGTTCTTACCATTAGTAAAGGGCAATAGAATCACCAACGTCTCTGTCTTAAATTTCTCCATGAAATATTTATACTTATATGCAGTATTATTTGAATATAGAGTTAAAATAATCACATATGTTGGCAACACTTTTGATTTTATTTTGGCAGAGGAGTTATGTGGTTTCTCTGAGGAAAACAGATATCAGTTTTTGTTTCTTTCTCATGTCTGCCAAATAAACTCAACTCCACACCTAAACACATTTCTTTACAATATTTTATCAGCCCTCAGAAGCAAAATAGGACCAGTCTTGGTCTATAAGGAAGTGCAAAATATTAAGAATATTGCCAAATATTATATGGGAAAGGGATCCCCTGAAAAACACAAGACACTGGATCTTTACCTCATTTTTAACAGACTTTGTACATACCTGTAATTCCTAGACATTCAATACTGATGGGTTTAAGCCTCCATTTTGTGCCTTTGCTTAGCACGGGCAAGTGCATATTTGCCCACTATGTTCTGGCTATAGTGCAGTGCAAGAGTTCATCCTTGGGGAAGTGAGTTGCAGCGCCCTGCCTCTCCCCAGAGGAGGAGGAGGAGCACCTGGCCCATGCTGGACTGACCAAGCTGCCTCTGCCCAGCTCCCATTGCTAGAGCTGGTGAATAATGTGAACAGTATTGACTGTGTGAGCTGTTAGTCTTTCCACCAGAGCAAGCACCACGAGCTCTTGTGTTTGCTCTGCTTGCCCTCTGTCCTCTTCAGATCACAGTGACGTGACCTTTTCAAGCACAAAAGGGAATGTGGAGCCAGAACTTCCCTGGTTTACTGATGCTGCACTCAAATGTCTTCCCCTCATAATTCCTGTGATGCCCACAGCTGAAAATCACACGGGGGCTCAGAGTGCCCCTCAGCCAAAAACCATTCTCTAAACACCCCTGCTTAAAGTACATCAGACTGAGTTTCCAAGAGGCACCGGGTGGGGTGACAGCTTGTAAATGGTGTCGGGGGATGGCACCCACATCACATCTTTCACATCCCTCCCAGCTCCTGGGAAAAATGGAACATACATTCTTGCCTAGAGTCCTTCTGGTGTCTTGTGTGGGTTATGGGGGCTCCAGGGGTGCATGTGGATCCATGGTGATTTGGCATAAAACCATTGGTAAAGTCACATTGAGACACCACATGCTTTGTCAGTGTGGCAAAGACCTCCACAAGCACAAGCACTTCACAGCCCTCAGCAAGACATGTCCTATAGGATCACCTAAGTGATTTTTGGATAACAGTCCTATCTGCATGTCTCTCTCAATGACCACATTGCTTTCTATACCAAGGTCTTTTCATTGCTTGGATAGCTCATCTTTTTCGGCAAATTTCCTTTCCCATTTAAAACAAGATCTTTAAAATTTCTATAGTTGGTCTTATGAGAAGTATCAGACATCTGCAGAACTGCATTTTTGCAGTGATGAATGAAGACAAAATCTTCTGAGAAAGCTCATACACAGTCCCTTCTTAATGGTGAAGAGGGCAGAGGGGAAAGATCAGTGATCAAAGTGTGAATACTGGCCTACATTAGCACCAACAGCTTATAGCTGTTCTAAAACTTGTGAGAAATGCTGAAGGGGCAAAACAGCACAAACTCTTATGTGTTTCTGTGTTTGGAGTCTAGAGTGTATTTGTTTTGTTGGTAAATAGCAGAGCATTTTCAAGGCCTGGTCCAGCCATCCTGCTGCTCCTACTTTACATGTGCACTCACTGGAAGAAGTCTTTCAATAATACAGGAAAAATAAGGAATTTACATTCAAAGGCTAAGGAATCTCTGAAGATGTGATGTCATGATATCATATCTTTGAGTCATATCATGTCATGGTATCATATCTTTGAAGATGTGATCCCTGTGTTTCAGCCCAAAGGTAACACAAAGACACAGCTGAGGGTCAAGGGCTGAAACTGAATTTTATGCAGAAGCTGGGTGGCATGGCAAGATATAGAAGGTATGACTCTCTATTCTGGAAAAACATGCTCTGAGACATCAGGGAAGAAGCAGAAGTGCTATTTAGTCTTGCTTAATAACAAATTGTATTTCTTAAAGGCTCCCCTTTTTTTTTTACCAATCTGATCCATAGTATTGATCACAATTTAAGTCAGTTCTCCCCATAGACATTCATCACTCTGCTCTGGTATCTTAAGCATGCTGCTGCACAAAATAGCCTGTAATTTTATTGCCACTCACACACTGTCACTGAAAGGCTCAAAGAACATGTATATGTGAAAGAGGGTGGAAATGAGATTTAGGGGTTATTGTCAATGATCTCAGAGTGCTAGAATTCAGGGTTATGCATGAAAACACTTCAGCATCATTTTCAATAAGTGTTTTAGCATTACTTTTTTTTCCCCAGAATACTGACCTAGCAGTTAGCACAGATAAGGAAGCGGTCAAAGGAATTGCAGAAAGACTTTTGTCTCAATTGCCCTAATTCCAGGAGGCAATCCAGGCAATCCCTGTTCAATTCTGGGTGATAATGCAGCTACATAACTTTTAGGAATGATAGACGATCAGTAATGAATGATGGCTGCAAGCACCAAAACGTTGTTTTAATCACTCTTTTTTCTGTTAATTTTTTAAAATGCGCTTCTGGAATTATCTTTAAACAAATGATGAGAAAGCAGGCTAGTGTTCAATGTAAAAAATAATTAAAATGTAAGGCTGTTCTTGTAACGTCCAAAAATACACATTCCTGCTTTGGAGGCCAGACGTCTTCCTCAGTATTGCAATTACCATTTATTACTTCAGAGTAATCTGTCCACTCAATACAAACATTTTAGAACACAAAATGTTATTTCTTTTCTTACAAAACATCTCCAGAAAGAATTATTTTCCACTGTGATTATTTTGACAGCAGCAGAAAAAAATTATGAGATAGAATTAGTATCTACTGCTGACTGTTTGAGCAAAAGGAAGAGCTACAAGAGCATTCCTGCAGAATCAAATAGTCAAGAAAGTTTAGCCTTTCTGCTATCACTGCCAGGAGTAATATGTGCTTTGGAAATTTTCTATCACATCATGGCTGGCAGTGTTATAGGAGTAAAACTCATTTACCAGTGAAGTTATTTATCAAATTTGATGAAAAAACCGTCTCCTACTACAAAATAATCCAAGCTTAGAAACCAATTTCCTCAATATTCTCTTTCAACACAATGTCATTGTCTTTCACCAAATCACAGATGTACATAGGAAAGAGAGCCTACCAGATTCTTTCTTTAGAGGAATAAAGATAATGACTGAAGGTTGTTGCTGTGCTTAATGAAATTTGTTGATATTTTAACCTAAATGAATAAATTAATAAAGCCTAGGCAGCTATAGCCAAAAATACTTCTATTTTTCAAATGTGAAAGTCAAAAACATAATTAATCTTTTCACTTAGATTGTACTTTGAATAAAAAGACTACTTACCATATTTCTAAACTAGATCTTTGTATAAATGATAGTAAAAGTGCATAAAAAAGTGAAAAAAAATGTTTTCTAATTGCAACTATAAGATGCAAGCTGAAGATGAGATAACACAAAGAGTAGAAAAAGAGCTGAGACCATATTAAATGAAACTAGGAGTTATTGGAGTGAATAGAGAAATAAGGAGTGTTAAATATGAAACGTTGCATTTGATTAATTAAACTGCATCCTGAATTTGCTAATTGGATGCTTACATGTTGTGGTGGGACAATGACAGATGGCATTGCACTGATGGCAATTAATCCTACTAGCACTTTTAAAATAAAGCATTAAATGATCTGGTTATCCCTATTTCTGTGGTCATTCTTCTGAAAATCTAGGATGGAAATAGCTATGAGCCTCATTATGAGGAAGAAAAACTTGATGAGTATATAAGTAGTACTAAATAGCATTTTTTTTGCAATTTAGAATATAATACCTTTCAAATAAAGACATTTTGTGAAATTAACTGACAGTGTCTCCCCTTTAATTAACATCTATAGTAGGGATGGAAATACACTCCTAAGCTTGGATCTTTTTATTGTATCCTGTACAAGGGAAAGACATGAAATATAAATAGTTGAAATTGCAAAGTCAATAGGGAAATCACATTTCTACTGGGTTTTGTTGGGTTTTTCTCTCTATTTTTAGTATCATTTAGTATCAATTATTAATATCATCTTCAGGAACAGATGTCCTTTTGGACTGTCAGTGGTGTAAAATACTAAACTTTGCTACTCTGAATTCCCAGGGAATTTGCATTTGATGATGTACCAAAACATGAAATGTGTGTTCATTTATTCTGCTGAAAAACTCTTTGTGAGAACTTTGCTAAAACCCCACTGAACTATTCCATGAGAAAGAAATCAACACTCACTGTGATTTAGGTCACTTAAAAATAGACACAAGGAAGGTCAAGGTTCATGCTGACTCACCCTTTTTCTCTCACTTTGTAGTTTAAATTATTGCTAAAGCCCACGTGGTTGACTTCCATCACTTCAAGTCACATTTGAAAACAAATCTACACATTGTCACCACCAGTAAAAAAAAATTTGCTAAGATTTCTTCACACTTTTGTGTATCTACCCCCTCCCCTTTTTTTTTTTTTTTTAGTCAATTCAATTTTCAGTCAAAAGCCATAAAGAAATTTATGAAAATTAGTCTGCTTAATCCATAGGTTTGGATCTGCCACAGACTTCCCTGAGGTTTGGGAAAAGTCAGGAAGCACTCTGCAAAATAGAGACTACAATAATTTAAATAATAACCCTATCCTTTGTATGTTTTAGGCTGTGATAGGACCCTGTAGCAAGCAGACTGAGGCAAAGAGCAACTAGGCTGTATAAGATCTTGTATATGAGGTCTTTAAGAATGCTGGGATACGTCTCTTAGGAAAAAAAATTCCAATATCTAAAATTATCACACCTGAGTTGATGCCACTAGAAGTTACCAGAATTAAAATAACAAATTTATTTAAATTTTGTAATGTGAAATCTCTTTCAGTCAATGTAACTGTATGAGAAATGCACATTAGCTGATTGCAAAATATGGAAGAAAAAAAAATCATTTTTTTAATAATAAATTAAGATTTCTTGAAATAAGAAGCTTCAGGATTCTTTGCTCTTTAACACTGTTTCCAGTCCCACTGAAGTCTCACTTTGCAGGAATCCACACATTTGAGCTGGACTTAAGCCACAGATTTAGGAGTACAGGTGAATATAGGATGATAGTCATAGGAAACAATAAATTCTACATAGATAACATTAAATGCACAATAAGAAAAAGAATGAAAAGACTTTTCCCTTTATTTTTTAAAGACCAGAGTCATAAGATTCCAACATTATTCCAACCATCTAATTTATTGATTAGCGACTAATGCCAAAAGGTCTGAATTATCACTTCCAGAGCAAAAGTATGAAATAATTCATATAGGTAATGAACAGGGAAGATTGTTTATAACCTGACCATGAAAAGCACTGGCCTCAATCTGTGTTCTTATTCACACCTCTTTCTTTGAAATGCCAAATACTTCTTAAAAGGTAATACTGGATCATATATGAAATAAGCAATGTCCTTTAACACTTTTTATGTCTTATCAGCACTGCTTCTTCTAGGTGATGGTAGAATTATAGTAAATCAGCAGGATGTTAATCGTGTTTTGATCTCATGCATTGAAAATCCAGGTCTCCTGTAGGGGTTTGCACTAGAAGCCTCTTATTACCATATTGATTAGTAACATTTTATAGTCTTCATCATTGTTCTATGCAGTACCTCTGAAAACAATTGCTGTTTTATAACTCTGTATATATAACACATATGATAATAATAAATATATGCAAGAAGTGGAACAAAACTGACTGAGAAGCCTGGAACAGCAGTATTGGGACATAGAGAGAAAGATACTGATGACTCTGAACTGAGATCTTACGTAATCTTTGCCACTCTTGCTGGTGCATTTCTGATCATCACAATGTGTTGTAGAAAGTATACACTTTATTCAAGAGAAACTTAGAAAGTAAAGTAGTTTTTGTTGTCATTATTATTATTATTATTATTATTATTATTTACTAAAAAGCAATTATTTACTAAAAAGCAGCTTTCTGAAGCAAGCCATTGCCAGCAGTTTGCTATTCTGTGCATAGTGAAAAATGATGGACTCGTAAAACAAAAGTGCTTACTGCTTCTAAAGGCGCTAGAATCATGGAATATTCTCAATTGGAAAGGACCTGTCAGCATCATCAAACCCAGTCAAGGTGTCACCTTGGATAAACCTGTGAAGCATTTTTTTCCAACAGTCTCCTTCGTAGCCCCAAAATTTTAATTTATTTCTCTGCCCATATGTATTCAATATTGTGTTCTAGACACCTTATTCCCCTGAGCTGATCTGCAATAAATTTGGAAGAACCTCAATTCCACATTTATAACATTGGTATGGACATAGTGACTTTAGAGTATCTTATAAACTCTTTGGTGCCAAATCAATAAATACATTAATGACATACAGCTCATACTCCAGAGATAAATCACTCTCATCATCTTTCTAAACACATTTGATCCAAATGTAATACACTAACACATCACATGGCTGTGCTACTTAACAAACAATCCCAAATATTTTTTGAATCACAGCAAATATTTTCCATTTCCATGATTCTAACCATCATTGCTAAACAATGAACTAGGTATGCAAGGAGAGTGGATTTTCATTAATACCAAATTACAAGAACAAAAATTACTTTTCATTTGAAAGAATAGCCTGTATTTCTCCCAACCAGTCACCAAGGTGGGGGAAAAAAAGTAAGCCAGCAAAATCAGGACTACCAGATCATTAGAATTTTTGAGACCTAGCAAATTACAGCCAGAACTGCTGCCACTACTCATGAATGTGCTCACAGTTTTGCTATTTGACTGTTTGCTATCCTTAAACAAATCTGTAGTTTGACTGCATATAGCACCCAGGAAGAGTCTCACACCCCATAAAACACAGCCAATGCCAGGGGGTGGCCTGTTATGAGCACCAATATTACATTTTGCTAGACTGTGTGGATTTCTACTGAGAAAAGGCAATTGATTAAGGCCCTGGGGCTATCCCAAGTGTTACAGAGAATCCTGATTAATGAGCAGCATACTAAAAAATAGACTCTTCCCAAGGAGCTGTCAAGCCCTGAAGAATTGTGCCAGCACTTTGTAGCTGTGCCCTCCACACCTCAGTGAGCCCAAATTGTTCAATTACTCTTGTATATTTTTGGAGGCATGGGAGGTTTTTTCATCTTTCACAGTGGATCAGTCAAGACGTTCTCTTGTCAAAAAAGTGACTTTCCCTATCCCAGGGTATTTATTTTTTTCAGATAAAGTTATATAAAAATAGCCTTGCTTTCAATTTTGAGTCATAGCTGCTGCCTGTGTGCTGAGCACAGACTTTGGTAAGCAGTTCACACCCAGAGTCAGGTACAGGTGTCCAGTGAGACTGACTGGGACAGAGCTGCCATGGAGGAAAATGTTGTTTTAATTCCCTTTTTTCACCAGTCTGATAGAAGGTGGGGGCACAGCCATTTCCCCCTCAGCACAGGCTTTAACAATGCCAAGCCTGCTTTTGTCTATATTAGGTGGCAGAACTTCTTAGGGGTGATTATATTGGTGACCAACTGCTGAGCTCTAATAAAATCCATTCCTTCTGGCAGGGCCCTTTGCTAAGATATAGAGTTGACCAAAGCCAAAATATTCCTCAGGCCAAGGAAAAACCTAGAAACCTTTAGGATATTTTTAGGACTCATTTTACAATCATTTCCTGCACAGGATTAAGACAGGCCAGAGTTTTTCTTTATATCAGCAACAGTCAACTTGTATGACCATCCTGTGTCAAAAATCTTCCTGTAGCCAAGATCCAAAGTGTAAAACCATGTTCCTCAGGTAACAGAGAGGAATTGCTGTGGAATGATGTTCATCCAGGGATTCACAGTAATGTAGCCCTGCCATGTCCTCCAGTGCATCACAGGAACAGGAAGGTTATTGAGAGATGCTGCTTTGGCCTTCATCTCTCCCAGAATAGGAGGGCTGGCTTGCTAACACAGTGAAGTGATAAATGTGAAGTGCATGCACCCTGAACTACTCGAATGGAGTCTGGATATTGACTACTAGTTTTAAAAATTAAAGATGTGGTAGTACAACTAGTCCAGCCTATTATTACACTAATACTTTTTAAACTATATATAGGATTAATTGAATTTTCATCTTTATTTCTGTTTGCCCTCATTTACTCTCTTGACAGGGTTGCTGGCCCGAGACTTCCTTTTGAAATTAATGGCCTATGGCCATAGCCTTCAGAAGATGAAAGATTTTTCTTACTTTGTGACTGAGCACTCAATTCAACTCTGAGTTACACTTGTAAAAGTCAATTAGCATAGGGATAATTGAGAAAAAAGCATCAACAATGCTTCTACAATATTCATTCCTTTTGATTTTAATATAGTGCACTGAAATTATTTCAATATAGGAGAAACTAGAAACCCATGTAATTATTAATTATCTATTCTGAGGTAGGCAATAGTCAATTATTGGTCTATCTAAAGCAGATGCTAAATTTTCCTCCAGATTCTTAAAAACTTTCAAGCTATATGAATTTTTTAATTACAATTATGCAGTGAAGGCAACTAAAATCAGTTGGCTTAAGGTGATCTTCATAACCACTCAGAGGAATCAGGAGTTAATGATTCCAGCATCATCTTGCATTTTCAGTGTATTTTGTAATGAAGAAAAATCTAAGATAAGGACAAGGACGAATCTCAGCTTACAAACAGCCCATGGCATTTCAAAATACAGGTTTAGTGGCAGGAAGGCTTGCTGCTGAAATTGCCTCTTTTTGTGATCCCATACCTGTCACTGGTGGACTCAACTGTGTCAGGCAGGGCTCAGACAGACCAGACAAATGCCTTACATAACACTGGGAGATTTGGGGGTGTCTTTAAAGAGAAGAAAGAAAACAAGAGAAGGAAAAAGTATCCTGGACATATACTGCATTTAAAGAAATATGAAATTAAAATTTGTCAATAAATCACATTACATTTGTTGGCAGCATCAAGGTTGATACAGAACACACACTTCTATAACAACAGCAAAATGTGCTTCTTTTCCTGATACAAAGTGTTTTCTATTTTGTTCTGCAACTGTCAGACAAAAAAATTGTCTCTAAACCTTTGGATTTAATCTTAATTGACTTTTATCTGTCTACTTCTCCTGCCCTGCTGTATTTTTCAGTTGGACAATCAAATCTGAAACCAAAACAGATTTGTTTGGACTCCATATTGGCTCTGAATGGCACAGGGAAGAAAAAAGCACATGCATACTGAGTCAATGCTTTCTCATGTAGAAAGTAAGAATTTAAAAATGCTTGTTCATAATGGCAAGCTGAATTATTTTCAAGCTACCACCCACAATTAACTTGCAAAGTTCAACAGTGCTAAAAGAATGGCAAAACAAAGAAGCCATGTATGCTTTTCACTGCCTGCATTTTTCATAACAATTATGCAGCCCTGTGAGCACAGTTAATATCACCTCTGCTCAGAAGCTGCACTCCATGGCTACAGACTGAGATTGCTCTATAATAAAACATCAGGTCCATTACTTGACATTAGAAAGCAATAATTATATCAGTGCATTTGAGGTTATTTTCCCTTCATAGAGCTACCTTTCTTTAAAGGATTATCCTGCCAGACAACACAGCTGCCTTTTAAAAGATGCAATACAATTAGCTCTCTCCCACCCCACTTCTACTTGTTTCTCTTATCTCTGGGTTGATCAGAGAAGCAGGAGCAGTGCAAATGTTTGTTCCAAGAAAGCACAATGGCAGCAGAGGCAGAGCTGCTGCCTTGATTTAGTGGGTCAGGAGGGTCCCTGTGGATGCAGGAGCCCCAGACACGTATCCCTGTTGCTAGGGAACTGCATCGATCCTTTCCAGCATCTTCACTGGCTCCCCCCTGCTCACTGTGATTGAGCACCACCCTTTACAGGAGTGCAGGAGCTAGAAGCTTTGGCTTGGCTTTAATATTTATGAAGTAAACGTTTTAACCATTGAAGCTTTAAATGTCTAATGCTGTTTTCTTCTTCCAGAGCAGCAGCTTCCTTTGGGAATATTTCCATCACTCTAGTATGGCAAATTACTTGACGTTGGAGGCAGAGAGCTTATTTTCTCTGAACTAAATGCAATCGCAGGAGATTTAAGATGTCCACAGAAATAATTGAAGTATATTTTTCCACATTCATTTTAATTCTCTTATTATTTCAAGATAATTTACACTTTAAATGCATCATGCTACAGGCTTAACTGAAAATCATCAAAATCAGATTGAAAGGTTGATCGGGATATTGTGAATATTTTTATATAGGCATAAAGCATATATATAAAAATGTGGAGTGCACATACAGAGAATGCTGTTACACAGAAATTGTTTGCTTAGACCAGTAGGAAACACCCAGTCCCATGCCAAGAGGAATGAGTAGAGCAGGTTATAAGTCTTGAGCTAGCTAATTCAGATGTCCATCTCTGTGCATACACAGTGGGAGGTTTTCAGCATCCAGCTCTTCAAGATGCTTCTGCAGTGGGTGTCCTCAGGTGGTGCTGCAACCCCACCACACTGGTCAGGACCTGCCCTAGAGGACTTGTAGCTGCTCCTACGTGTCAGCATCCTCAGCATGTCAGCTGTCTCAGGGGAGGGTGGCCTGCAGACACCTCAGCTGCTGCAGGCAGAGAGCAAACAGGCTGTACCAAACGGTTTAATGGAAGGAGATGGAGCACCTGAGTCCTGTCCCAACAGATTCCCAAGGAATATGTATTTATAGAAAGGTGATGCCGTGAAGCCTCACAGATTGGAAGAGTTATCAGATGGTATGAAAACTTTCCAAACCACCTCTCTGGCAATAGTGGGAAGAAGGTGAAGAGATTATAGTTTTCCAGATTAAATATAGAAAATTCTCTATCTGAATTTTAAAAGTCACCATAAGAAATGAACAAAACCCACATACCTAAATAAACTCCTGTTGATTTCACATCTATATAAAAGTCAATAATTTAAAATGTATGTGAGATGATTAAGTTCTTGGCATCCTTCCTATAAATACTCAACATTGTCAGAAACTGTCTAGCAGTAGCCTTAGAAATTGAAATAATTGCTGTAATCAGACACCAGATGCCCAATCCTGAGCTGCATAACAGATATCACAGTGACCCGAGGGAAGAAAATGTAGCATAAGGACAAGGTGCTTATGTGAGCAGCAACAAATTTATCAGAAGAGCTATGGGGACAGTAACTCCCTCCCTGCCAGCATCACCCTGTGGGTCACATAACCTAGTTTCATTATAGGAAATGTTGCTTTCTGCTGTTTTGTTGTTCTAACTGTTGGGAATGCACACCTGGCCCTTCATCCAGTCCTTTCTTTTAGGAAGCCCATGCCAAGTACACCCCCACTGAAGTCCCTGGACACTAATACAGAAAGTTGTAGTGGTTCCCTGCAAGGCAGCCAGCAGCTCACACTGCTTCTGCACATGCAGAAGTTCTTTGGTGTTGATACCACAACAGGATCTGGCTCATAAGCACAAATCTGCATCTTTAGCCTACATCATGCTGCCTATCCTGGGTTAACTAGATTCCTCTGATTGAGATACAAAGGTAATAAACAAAAGAGTCAATTTTCTTCAAAAAATAAAAGTATTCAAACTTGTGCTTTATAAAAGATGTCAGCAAGTTCTAGAGGACCTGCCTTCAGTCTTGCTACAGTGTTTCTTCTTAATCTAAAATAAATTCTTATTTTTTTTCATTTCAAAGCTAATCTTCTCCCACTCACTCTCATATTCAGGGTTAGTATGTAACAGACCATGAATTAGAAAATGGCTGTTAAGACAGCACCCAAGTTCTTTTTTCTTATGCCCTTATAAGCAACAATGTTATATAATTTTCTGCAGCAGATATATATAATGGTTTTCCAACTAAGGTGCTGCTAGCATTCAAACTAACACTTTTTCCTCATACAGCATTGACATGATAATAGCATAATACTTCAGGCCATTAAGTCCATTGAAAGTAAATTATTGTCATCAGGTACAATAAAACCTAGTTGAATGCATTAACAAGCTTACATTCTATCTTGATAACACTACTAAAATAGTGATTGCCTCTTCTAAGCCTTGCAGTAACAGTTTTTTATCTGTTCCTTCTTGAAATGTGTTGGTCAAATGTCCTGCCTGAATCACTGCTCAGAAAACATTTGGGGAAAAGGGCAGCAGTGCAATAAAACTTTGGATCCTAATCTGAAGTCTGGCAAACTCAAGGGGGACCCTGCTATTAGCTACAAGGTCCTCAGCTTGCTGTGGCTATCTCATGTAATTAATAACAGAGATATGAAAAATTCCACTTCCCCTGAAACCTGCTGACTTATGTATAGTTGTTATATATAGATCCACAGGTATACATGTGTGCCCATATTGTACACATTAATGTATGTATATTACTTATTACCTCATTAATAAACTGAATTCCCATTAATCCACTCTGGCAGCTGAAAGTTGTTTACACACTGTTGTTTTTGTTTTAATTTCCCTAGTGACTTATTTAGACAAATGTCACAAAAAAGGTTGTTAGAAGTATCTGAGAAATGTGTACAAGTTTTAAAGACTACCAATAGGATGTGTCTCTTTTATTGCTGAGAATTTTTCCATTTTACTTTTCTTTTTTTTAACTTGGGGTGAGTATAGGTGGCAAAAGTGATTAATTTTCCAAAGTGGTTGTAAGTTCTTAAGCATATTTTTAATACCTATTTTCATAGCAGGATGTGCCTGTTATCTGACATGTATCTAAGTAGTATGATTTACTTGTAGAAATATAGAAATTCATCATAAAGTACAACTTTGGAGTATGCTAGATTTTTCTCTAAGACAGTGGAACAATAAATGGCAGACTTATCTCTGATGTGTAATCTAGGCACCACTGCATGTACAATAGACATGTAACACCAAGTAAGATCAATCTTAGTAGCTGGGAACCCTGTTTTCACACACAATCAATTAAGCAAATAATAACAGTGTAGTCTGTGGACATTTACACACCAGTAGGTTTGGCAAGACACACAGCTGCTTGTGCAGGTAGATAAATCCACTGTAGCAAAGCAGTCTATGTCACACATAGGTCTGGCTCCTACAAAACCTTCAGTCACAGATACCTGCCACCCTGCCAGAGTCATGCACTGTTAGTGTGTACCTATTAAAATAAAGGCAGTTTCCCACCTCCACTACTGTGTCAGACTTGGTAGCTGTTCCTGCAAGTGAATAGATTGTTTCTTGATCCCAGCAATGGCCTAAGCTGCTCTCCACATCCCTGTCCATTAGTTCATTCTTGCTCCAAGCTGCACAGTTTCACTGGGGACATTGGTGTCAAATGCACTTGAGTTTTGATGTTCACTGCTTAGCATTCAGCTCTGAAGCCTCTCGGAGGGGAAGTGTGAACTTATCTGGCTGCCTGTCAAAAATGCTGGCCTGGATGAACAGCAGCTGCCTGGAACCGTATGGTAAATAAGATCTAAAGCTCCTACCAAGGGTTTACAGGCTCTGGGCAAACATGTTCACACATAGCTGTTACATTTGACAGCTTGTAGCCCTCAACTGATCCCTGTGATTTTTTAATAAAGCTTCATTTTATTTCCTCTCCAAGAGTTTAGCTGTGTTAATTTTTTTCTCAGGAAGATGGGGTTTCTTACTCTTACTTTTTCCTCATGCATGTAATGGGAGAAAGTGGTGACAAGCAATACAACCTCTCTTATGAAGTTTCCCTTGAGCAGGTAACTAATGCTTGTTTACTGCCTTTTCCCCCTAAATTCTGCAATATATTAGTGAGACAGAGGAACAAGAGGAATACAGCCCCTGCACCTTCTTGCAGCCATAATGCTGTGTACAAGTTCAAGTCAAGCAGTGTGGGGGTAGAAGGAGCAGGACACACAAGCCTTGTCCCCTGCTTGGGACCTTCAGGAGTAAGGTGTTGGTTATCTTTAAACCTCTTCTCTTCTTTTAACCCATTTCACTCACTTTCAGAGACATCTGATTTTAAGAATCTGGAGCTGCCTTCTCTTGGATGACATAATTACTTATTTTATAATTTTCTCACTGGATAGGTTTAAAATATTCTTGTTCTATTGTGTATGGAATGAGTTGTGTGTTGCATACCTCTAACAAACTTCAGGAATAAGCAATTTAGTATACAATAGGAAAAAAAAGAGAACTATTTAAATGCATTTCTTTATTCAACTCATGACTAAGTGCATAGGGAGCTTAATAGTATTGGCATATCAAAGGCTGAAGATTATCATCTTCTAGGAATGCCTTACATGTCCACACAAGCACTGGTAAAAGCTTTTGCAAACCATTTAGGATGACATTGACTTCCATTTTCTGACAAACTGCAAGCATTACATGCAACTTAATAAGAGAAAAAGGGGGAAAAACTAATTGACATAGAAAGGTCAAAGCAATGTAAATGTGATGTTTTCATGATGGGAAGTATCTTCGTGGTTGAAAAAGAAATGAGGCAGGTTATTGCAGATATTAATATTAAAAAAGCCTGATGTTAACATTAACATCTGATTTGCCTAATATAGTTCCTTACTGTTCAGCATTTCATCTAAATAATTTTCTTATTAATGCTTAACCAATACCAATAACTCACTGGCACTAGTCTTAAACATCTCTATGAATATTAGTAAATTTATTGTACTTGATCCTATTGTAATGGAGCTCCAGTGGGTTTATAATCATCAGATACTCAGAATAAGCAGTGAGGATTGAGAAGGCTCTTCTCTCTGCTTGGGTGAGCACAGTAAAATATCAGAGGCTCACTAGAGACATCCTCAAAACTGGACAGATAGTAAGGCTGGGGGAAAAAAATATCCTTTTTCTAATTGTAAAGAGGCACAGCTGTGACCATCTGCAAAACTCCTAACTTGAATTCCTCTCACTAATCCTGAGGATTGTACCAGGACTGTTTAGGTGCACCAACTATTCAGACAGCATTTAGCTGAGGAGAAAACAGCCTGTTGTCTATTTAACATGCTGGTCTGCATCCTTCAGCAGGCAGCTAGAAAATTTCAGGAACTGCCTTCCTCACTTTAATTTCAAAATATTAGCCAATAAAAAAAAATTATAAAGCTTAAGGCTTCTAAAATTTTGGACACTAAGAAATAAATAAATCAAGGTCTCACCAAGAGAAGAGGTTATGGTAAAATGTGTTATGGCAAAATGTGTTATGGCAAAATCTGTTATATTAAGGTACTATCAGCAGTCCTTAGAATATATTATTCTTCACAGAGCTTCGTGGAAAAAGGTCACTGAGATTGATTCAACCATTGTGATTAGAATGTTTGCATTCTAGTTAACACATGGGAAAATATGTATTGTAACTGTAAGAAAACTGTACTACAGCACTTTTCTCTGAGTGCAGATCATAGTAGTTAGCTGTATTTTTAGAAAGCTGAATATTGTCTATTCTGAAAAGAAAGGCAGGTGTGAATGTAGATTTTTCTTCTAACTTCTGTGTTCAGCTGACTGCACTACATTTCAAGTAAAATATTCTTTTGATTTATTTAATATTCAATATTTTATGACAGAAAATATCAATGTCACAATCAGCAGCTGAAACCTCTTCTATAGTGTGACACATGATACTTCACAGGTGTGAATCTGTGTACTCAGGACTCACCCTGGACCATTTAAAATGCTGGTCACAGCAAATACTGATGTACAGTAGATAGTAGCCATGGAAACCAGCCAGAGCTTACCTTAATAATATATTTTTTAAGAAAACTAGATTTCAAAGGGTGATTTTTCTCTTTCTTTGAGGGCACAGTACATTATAGCATCTAGGAAATTATCCATTAGAGGTTTTTCTAAGCAATTCCATCGTAAAATGCCTTGCAGATGTTGCAAAGTGCTCGTTTCTGCACACTGAAGACCAGATGTGTTATTAAGGCATGATAAATACACCAAAACCTCCCTGGGGAATGCAACAAGTGAGGAGCAGAATCAGACCACACCCCAGTCTGCACTGAGAGGAGGCAGGTCCACCGCTGAAAATTTATTTCCAGCCACTCCTGGAGGGACCAAATAATCGGGGAGGATGTGCTAAGCAATAGGGAAGGCAGACAGCCAGGCACCTAGAGAATACATGCAAAAGGGGTGGAGTCCTGCTCTTGTGAAGACTAAATGCATGGTGAGATTTGATGCTTGAAGCCTGAGAATAGGGCAGATGGAAGCTCTTGGTAAATACAGGCTTAGCTGTGAAATTTGCAGTGTGTAAAGTGAAGTTTTCTGTGAGGAAATAGCAATTTAGAAGATATTTTTCATAGGAAGCAAAAATACTTTAAGGAGCTTTTTGACAGAACATTGAAATCAGGTACTGAAAAGTGCAAATGTGATTCACAGCATATTCTGAGTTGGAAGGCACCCACAAGGACCATCAAGTCCAATGTTAAGTAAATGGGCATTGAACCCACAAACCTTGAGTGCTCTCAGCACCCAGCTAATCTCATCTCCCTAAGGAAGGAACTCTGTCTGGATAGCAGGGATCCCTGGGGAGGTGTGCTGCTCAACAGGAGCTCTCTGATAACAAAGACTTGGCAGCTCCCTCAGCTGCAAAAATGAGCATGCAGACCTGACTGAAGATGTGTTTGCAGCTCAATGCAATCTCTGTGGCTGTGAAAAGCATAGGGAGGGAAAGGAAAGGGGAGAGAAGCCTCCCCTTCCTTCAGCAGGGAGCCTGTTCCTGCCTCTAGCCCAGCCTGTGAGGCAGCTTTAGCTCCACATTGGCTGCTCTGGTGAGAAGCTCTGAAACACAACCACAGGCAGAAGGAAAAGGAATGGAAAGGGTATCAAATGAGGAAAGTGGGAAAATAAATGGTGAACAGAAGCAGAGCTGAAGACATTTCCCACTGCTTTGAAAGTATCAGATGCTTACAAAAGCAGGAAGACAATATATAGATGTAAGATTGATTTTTTTCCACTCCTTAAAATTTCTGTGTATTCAAGCTTGTCCATGCATGTTTACTTTGAAGCAATTTTCCTGTCCCATTAATTGGGCTTTGGTAAGAGCATGTCCTCTGCAACAGACCCTACTGGACTTCTGTGTGTTAACAAAAAATAATATCCAAGTGAGACCTGAAGTCACCCTTATCACATTTTTCATTATTTCCTATGCTAGAAAAAAAACCAAAAAAATCCCAAAACCCAACCAATCTCATGAGTGCCAGATACCTGCCACATTTGTTAGAAAGTAAAACCCCTAGAAAAAAAATATTGTTGCTTTGTGGTGCACAGGGCATTCACAGTATCAATTTCAAATCACCACAAATTTAGCAGGGTCCAAAGCAGCATCCTTCAAAGTTTGTGTAACTCTATAGCAGAAACTGAATCAAGGTCCAAATTTCATAGTATGGTGAAAAATTAGTTAACTACAAAGAGCTGACAGATTACTATGCAGTCTTCCCCAAAACCCAAATATAAAGCTGATTTACTACAAGATTATTTCCTGTCAAATTAAGAAACATTTTTTTTTCCAGCTTGGTTGGCAATTTTACAACACTTAGATGACAAGCTAACTGTCTGATCTCAAATTAAATCAGCAGACTTGTGACATTATAACTATGCTCTTAAAAAGGATAGTGCATGGAAAGAAAAGGAAAAACAACAGCAACGATTTTAATGAGATTTCCATCTAGACTCTGAAAGTGTTCCCTGGTAAGATACTAGTTTACCTCTTCCTGAATAAAATGAAACTATTATAGATATCATCAGGACACCCGAGACAGCCCTGTGGAAAAACAAAAGCTTGATAGCATTCATATTCCACAAAAAAATAACTGACCATTGAAAATATGACTCACAATAACCAAAAGCTCAGATGACTAACTTACAGTTCCAAGAACATGTCCTCTGCTGTTAAATATCAATCACAAAGTGCAGCATAGCCATTAATATTTAAGATCTTCACCCCTGGGAAATAGAGCACCACTTGAATACTCTTGTTCAAAATTTATTGTCATATTTCAAAATGACAGATGAGATTTTTTCCAAAGTTTTGTCTCATGAAGTTGTTTTGATTGTCTTCTGAAGTACATGAAATTATGTTCTCTAAGATAGAAGCTTTCTGATTATAAGAAAAAGAAAAGGAATCTGCATTTATGAAACAGCTTTTTTTGCCCCCTCAATGCCAAAGGCTGGAATCAAATTCATGAGGGTTTGAGTCCAGTGCAGGAAGGAACATCTCAAAGGGTCGCTGCTGTCACTCTTCCCAAGTGCCCAATTCCACCCATCCCCATGAATAATTATTATCTCTATTGCTCACTAAAATTGTCCTAAGGGGTGACCCCAACTTCTGGCTTTTCCTGTGTTCTTCCTTACTCAATATGAGCTTCCTCCTGTGGCATGCACTGCAATTGGAAATAAAATGTAGGTTAACCACAAAAATTGCAGTTTTGATTTTTTGCTGATAATTTTGTAATACTAGATGCCATTTTCCTTCTGCATCTCTCATCCAATAAACTTATTTAATGCAGGAAGCTTTTCATTACTTTCCATGCCAAATGTTAATCATATTTATTGAGAAATTATAGAAGGAGAGCAATTATTCACAAACTGTGTAATTTAAGTATCATCATCTTAATGATTTACAGGGACTCTCAGAATGAAGGTTTATAATGAAGATACCTTCCCTTCTCTCTGCTACTCTTCTTCCCATGCAAGGAACTAAGAGCAAGAAACCTAGCAGGAAATTCAAAGCTTTCTCAGGAGTAAACAGATCCAAAGTGCCTATGGCTTGGTAAAAGTAGAATAACAAACACTTAAAAGGTCACAGTTCAGCAATATTATGCTGCACTTAAAAAGGAATTATCTGTACTCCTTTCAAATCCCCAGATAAAATTCAACACACATCCTTCGTTAATATAGAACTGTGATATTTTTCTTGAAAATGAAATTTAAACTGCATTTTAGATCTATATTTTAAAATCTGAATTGGATATTAAAGTGCACAGTCCTTTTTTTACATTAAGCAGACTTTCATTTCAGAAGATTGGGAAAAGCTGTTAAAGGTTGATAAGTGAAATGGCTGAGTAAGGAAGAAATCTTATCCAGAAGAAAACCATACGCTCCAATGACTATAAATCTCATTAAAGAGGTTAAGACAACTGTCTTCTTTTGGTCGAGCTTAGCAAAGAGGTGGGAGTAACCAAATACTGAAGAAAAGGAAAAGTCAATTTTTCCCTTATTTTTGTGAATCCTGGGAGCTCCAGTGATGTTGCAAACACATTACAAGAAAATTGAAATACCACCAGCACATAACATAAACCCAGAGTGAATGATATATTGACTAAACAAAGCATTTAAAACTAACTTGTTGGCATCTTCTGTTAGATGCAATTAAACAATGTATAAAAATAACAATTATTCCTTTTCACAGAACTTACAGAAAAATGTACTTTTTTATTTAACTTCAACCAACTTGTGCCCAACTTTTCACTTCTTTCAGCTCCTGGAATTTGCTGCAGAATTTTCAAGACACTGCATTTTATGCCTTCCCTCCACCTTCCCAGTTCAACTTTCTTTTTTTTATTAGCTGAAATAGCACAGCTTATTGCATATTCAATCAATCAATCTCCTTGGAATTCCCATCCTTTCACTGAGATCTTTTCTGCACCTGCTCCTGCAGTCTAGTCTATGAAATTTCAGTAAATGTCACTGTCAAACATCCTACTAACATGGTAGGTGACATGAGCATTGGTATTAATTAGTCAACACCATTCAGTTCCTTTGTCAGATGAGCTGTGTTGCTTCTCTTTTCTCTTGTATTTGAATGAGTAGTTGCAATCTCATCATACTGTGGCTCATCACTCTGCAGAAAATCATCAAGACACCAGGTGTAATGACATGTCTCCATCCTTCTTTAGCAGAGAAGATTTGTTTTTATGCTTGCTATGCACTAACATTTTGGCCAATGAAGTCAGCCAATCCATGCTGCAGATTTGACAGTATTCTGAGTACAAGCAACCAGAAATTTCAAATCTTCTTCAGCAAGAAGGAAAGCTCCCTATAATTATGTAAACATGTCTACTGTACTGTGCTAGTCACAGCTGCACACCACCACATTTTGCAGAATGGTCTATTAGACTGACTCTTATTGCTGCAATCCAATTGGAGTTAAATAGGCTTTACTCCCAGCTAGAGGATACTGCTCAAACAGCAGACAAAAGCTTCATGCATAATTCTCACATTAAGACATGTTATGTGAAGAATTCATGTGCACAGATACATTTGGGATCAGAAGAAGGAACAGTTTATGTGCTGGCTGTCAGTGGCAGAAGCAGGCACATTCAGTCTAAGAAGCATTTTCTAGAATAAACAAAAGAATAAATCACACCTTTACTGAGCATCTTATCTATGAACCTTCCTAAAAATTTTGTTTCTCACTTACCCCACAGTCAGCAGCCCCTGCGAAACTGAGACACCTGAGCAACTATATGTGAAGAAAAAGAGAAGAGTAACAGAAATGGGACTATTCACCCAAAAGTATACTCCCAGGTCAAGTTAAATTTATATTATGTTCTTGGGTCTAGAAAATTCCATGCTGAGGACTCAAGTTTGAATGTGTATTTTACCTGACATCCAGTCCAAGGTTGTCAGCATCATGAAAGCTCTAAATCCCATCAATCTTTGGTACAAAATCTGTTCTGTTCTACTCACTGCAGATGTTACTCTTGTGACATCATTGCCCATCTGCCCTGGATGCAAATGTTAGCTTCAGTCTACCACTTATCCCATCCAATTCCAATCATAAAATTACTCCATACAGAACTCAGAATTTCAGGCACAGAACAAACAAACAAAAAGCCTATTATGCACAATTCTATTTCTTAGGGAACTCTGTATTTGCTACCACACTTGATTTGCACAATGCAGACTTAAACTCGCTGTGTTTCACCTAAATTATAGGATCTATGATGCTTTGAATTATCAGTATGACTCACATATTTGAAATTATGTCTTTCATAATACTTATATAAATATTTAATGCAGTTGTACTTATATTTTCTCTCTCATGTAAATGTAAACAAATTATAATTGAAAACAAATAATTTAAGCGAGAAAAAAAAAATCTGCATCCTTATTTATGACCATGATAACAGTATTTTATTTTTCTAGCTTCTAGTGATTTCCCAGCCTGAGTTCTGGGTTTGAAGCTTGTGATCCTTGCTCAGAAACTAATCTGGACTTTAGGCAACCATAGAAATGAATATATTTATTATCCATGTGGTTTTGTTCAATTCTTCCACACCATCTAGTTAAGTTTCTTCTTGCAAAGATCTGACATGAAACAGTGGCTTTTTTGTATTTCTCAATTCTCCTGACCAACAGTAGATGCAAAGGTTTGTCATGAAAAGATTCTTTTGCATTTTGAGCTGTCTTCTCCTGCTTCTGGATGTAGTAGAACTGTCTGTGAAGACACATACTGACCTCTGTCCTCTTCTGGAGACAAAGCACATATTTGTTCCTATAACTCCAGGCCATAAACCCTCTCTGCCACTCAGGTGAAGATGAACAGCCCCCTGGGACTGCTTTCTCAATAAACGTGGCAACAAGCCATCCATCTCTTCTCCTAAACAGCCCTTGCATTTCATCCCACATGGGTAGGGATGGCAACAGAAAGGCTCCAGAATCTTTAGCAAGACAACTGCAGTGCATACATAGCAAAGCAGGGCCTGCTGCTCTCTGCATTGCTAAACACACACACAGTTCCCCTTGTGTCTCCTTGAAAACTATACCTTGCAATTAATGTTTTCCTGGGCTGCCTGGGTCATGCTGTCAATGCATCATTTCAGTCTCTGTGGACTCAAGTGACATCCTACTTATTATACTTGATTCACATTTCCAGACATTTCTTTGGAAAATGAAGAGTAGAGACGTGCCTCATTTGATGAAGACAGGGATTATTTCTTTAATCATTAAGAGTAAGTTTATATGCTTTAGAGAGAATATACTACTAAAGCCTAGTTTGTTATAAGTATTTATTACCACACATACATAGTCTTCAATTTACTTTCATTTACACATTTGCCACAATATGTAATCAAGGGTCTCTGAAACTTTTGTTGCAGTTAGCTGCAATAAAAGTGCAGATGACCACAACTTAAGGCTATGGGGAAACCCTACAGTAGTGGTGAGTAAAAAATCACCCCCCCAGAACCCTCCAATTTCAGTATGTTATTCATTGCCAGAAAGTTCTCTGCTTCCCTTGTTATCATTGGTTCCTTTTTGCTGCAATAATTTTAATATTCCTAATTGCTCTTCCCTATTGGATACCCTCCCTAAACCACTCCCTAATTCCTCCTCTCCTCCGAGTTTATAAATGCCCCTACTCTGCCCCAACACCTGTTTTTGGACATTTGCATGGAGCAAGGCTCTGTGTACCATGTTTCCCAGTTTGCTCAGTACAAACTGTTCAGCTTGCTGTTTGTTATTTGCTAGTATTAAAGATTTTTAGCTCCCAAACAACTGGGTCAGATTTTCTTTCTGCATAAAATCACCGGGTTCAGTGCAGCCACCAATACTAATAGCCAAGCTAGGGTTGGTCAGAGGCTACAAATTTTCTTTTCCATAAGAGTATGAGAGTACATTTTCCAGGTACATCAAAACTGAGTGTGAAAAGTCCATTTCCAACATCGTGGAACAGCAGAGGCAGGAATGATAATACTAAGGCAGAAGTAGAACATCTTGATTGTAGATAAAGCATGAGCAATGTTGGCAACTAATTGCCATCACCGAGGGAATATTGCAGTCACAGCCTGTTGATTCTTGAATCTGCCATTAGTTACTGAATAGCAGCTAAGGTAGTAATTCAGGTAATGAGGAGGACATATAAAGCAGCAACGCATAGAAGACACCAAAAGTTATGTCTCCATGCTAATCCTTGGATTTGGTACAAAGAAGAGGCAGGAGGGCATCTTCAGCATGGGAAGGTGACTTTGGTGTGGTTCTAACTATGGTCAGAGTAGGTACTGTCATTAATATCAGTCATGCCTGCAGATTTACATTATCTCTTTGCTATTGTCATGTCCTGTATAACTACAACTCACTCCTTCTGTTTGCTCCAGAACCATCTCCAAAGCTTCTTGTGACTTCAGCAGCATGTGAAGATACACAAACTTCCAGCTTCTCCAAGAGGAGAGGCAGCTCAAAGCCTGAGGAAGAATCAGTGTGATGAGTTTTTCTGGAGGGTGAGTTGGTCTGAAATTTATCCTATTTGTCAAATTAATTTTTTATTAATAAATGTCTTCTTTTGAAAACATTCATGATCCTTTTCAGTTCCTTGTTTCATTTCAGCAATTGGAAATTAATTTCTAGATCTCTCTCGGATATTCCTTACGACAACTGTATTATTTTATAAATAACTGACCCACTTTACCATGACAAGAACTATATGTCTAAGAATGTTTATCCAGAAGGTTGAGAAGTTCCTTACCTTGACACAACATATGCTTTACCAGATGTTTTGTGGGGAAGACAACCATGCTGATAAAAAAAATATTGCACTGTGAGCGGACTTTTAGTGAACTGATTTGGATTTCACATTAACCTTAGGATGGACTGATTCTACCACTCTCTGGTTGTGGGTATCTGAATTTGTTCTTCATGATTGTGGTTGTAATGAGCTGTGCAAGAAATTGTCCACCCTCTGCCCCTTCAGTTGTCAAGAACAATAAATGCTTTTGAGTGAAGCATCTTGCACTCACTGATGTCTTTATGGAGGGGAAATATATCCCAATTGCAATTGTTTTTTAAGCCATCCTATTACCTTCAGTTCATGTTAATTAGATCCACAATAACATTTTCGCTGTGTTGATGAACTGTGGCAAAGGAAGCTCATAAAACCTGCAGAATTATTTCTGTTTGTTCAGTGCCATTGGACTGTGTGGCAAATTGGGAGTAAGTTCTTACTGAAACTCTCAGTTGCACATATTCCCTGAGAAAATAACGAGGTTAATTGGATTTCTATTTTCAATTTTTTTCTTTTCTTATATACAGTGGGCAGTAGTTGCCATCGTTATTAACTGTCTTGCTTTTCATGCTATTTTATTGATCAGTAATTTGTCATTGCAAGGTCCTTCACTAAATTTGCTTCATCAGTGGTATTTTTTGTTCACCTATTTAACAATTATTTTAACTTTGATATAATATTTTAAAAATTATTTATAAGAAATTTGTACTTTGATGTCAATATTTCAGTAAAGAGGAAGCAATAAGCAGCAGAAATTTTATACTACACTATTATGAAGGGATGGAAGAATCATTATGGATCATGATTGCTACAATAATACCTGAACAGTTCTTCTTTATAAATAGTTGTAGAAGTGGAACCAATAGTGTATGTTTTCTCATATTTTTCCACAGTATCCCTATGACACATCTGGGAAAGGGAACAGGACATTGTTGATGGAAGAAAATTTATAGGCAAATGCACAGGAATTTTCCAAGCCAAGGGATGAGAAAATGTTATAGCAGGATAACCTGAGCAAAAGAGGAGCCATGTGTTTTGAGTGCTATTGATTTTTCTTCTTTAGATTGGGTATTGATTGCTCCCATCTCCTCATTGATTAGTGAGAAAGTATTTTTTTTTTTCTTTCCAGTGAGTCATCTTCATTGCCTTGCTGCCCTTTATTCCTGGGCAAAATCCCTATAGATTCTACACTTCAGGAATTTCTAGGCATACGTGACCTTTTAATTATTTATGATTTGCATATCTATCAGCTGAAATCTCATGGCAAGGAAATGAGATTAAATTGCTCTGAAAGAAGAATCTGGTTCTCCAAGTTGTAGGTCTGAAGCATGGCATCCAAAGAACAGCCTATTTTTCTGCACAGATATTGCTTTGGCATACTAAAAATAAATTGAAGATTACATGTTCAAAATTCGACAGTATTTTTCTCCATTACTCAAAAGTCCCTGAAGAAATTTGCCAACATTGCAGGAAGAATTACAAGTCACAAAAATAAGTAGAGTATAAATTAAACTGTTAGAACCTAGAAAAAGTGAATTTTTAAAAATGTTTATATTAGGAGGTTTGAAGCTAAGATGGAGGATTTTGGGTGTGGTATGCTTCTTCCTTCTTCTTCTTCATGCCATCCATTTTGAATACAAACCTGGCATCCTTTGATTGGACGGGGACAAAGTTGTACAGTGTAATAAAATTGTAGTGTATTGGAAAATAATTGTAAATATTAGGTACGTAGTTTAGAGTACAAAAGATAAGCCCGGCCCAGAGTTGAGGCTTTTCTGCCATGGACAGACTGCTTTCAGCTAGAGAAAAATTCCTTAGATAAGAAACAATAAACAACCATGGAAAACGCTGAAATCAGCCTCCTGGATTTTTCCTTGGCACTGGGGCTGGGAGAAATATGGACTTTAAGCCACCTACGTGTCCTGCTGTGAGGATCTCAGGATCAGAAGAAGACCCCACAGACAGTGACACAGGCCTTTGTGGGAATTTTTCTGCTGTGTGTACACCATTACTTGATTTCAATACAGAAGTGAGGAAACAGATACCGGCTGCTGTTTGGGAGTTTATAAATGTGGCTTGCTTGTGGGGCTAGATGTCCTTCATAGTTTGTTTATTTGCATTTTGTTGCTACAGAAATACAAACAGTCAGTTAAGCCTGCAATGTACTCACACTCAGGAGAGGCACAAAGATTAGTCTGTTAAAAAAGCAGACTGTGGAGTGGGAAGATGCTGTTTTTGTTGGAGTTTTTCAATTCCTCTGTAAGAGTTTTATTGCTTTATCTTTGGTCCTACGAATTCAATATTCATTTTCTAGAAGAAACAAAAGAAAATTTAACATTGCTAATGTGTTTTCAAATTCACAAATGTATTTGAAACATGACAAAAACCCCTGCTTTCAAGTATGTTTTCTCCAAAGCCAGTAATAGGTTTTAATGGCTCAGAAAGAATATAATAAATACAGCATCATCAACCTAATCTACCATGAGAAGAATAGTAATATCAAATGGCCTCTCCTATAGAAATTAATTGTAATTAATTACCTAATTTGTTGGAGCATTTGTAATATATATTTAATGACACTACGGTCTGGCACAGCCTTCCAGGCAGTGTTCTGAGGAAACATGATCTAAGCATCGCCTCAAGCAGATATTATCAAATAACTCACCATGCTGTGTAAAAAAAAAAAATCCAGATAAAACAAGCAGCTAATGTTTCAGCTTGCAGAGCCTCAGGAAAGCCTGTTTTCACCCTGGCATTTCTCTCTAGCAGCTTCATCACCCCTGCCTTTATATCTGGAATGTGCAGTAAATAAATATTCGGTGCTGGCCTGATTGTAGGTAGCACCAATCAAACAATAGCTCATTACTATATATCACACTCCAATTACTAAAGATCTTGCCATGTGTCTAATAGTCTGATATAAACAGTCCATTAGGCTTTCTAATGGTGATGTTAAATAAAGGGTGAACGAATAGTACTAGAACAGTTAGAAGCCCCTGGGCAGCTTTGCATCTTCCCATGCCACTCCTTTTAATGAGATTATGCTATAGCTTTGGTCGATAGAAACTGTCATTTGAAGGTTTCCAGCTCTTCTGCCCTTTTGTGTTGAACTGACAAGGCAGATGTATCTAAATATTCACCGTTTTGTCTATTTTCTTCAACGGAGTAAAGTTCTTGCCCTTTATTCCCGCTTACGTCATCGCCTCGTTTTGCCAGATGGAACAATGCATCTCTCCTAATCAAGTAGGGAATCTCTGGTACAGACCCTTCCTGGAATCTAATGCAGCCCGTGAATCTCTCAGCATCTTTGAGAGACAGCATTAGTCATATAAATGACCCCTGCATCAGTGTTCTGGCAAGGCATTGTAAGAGTTTATTCAATTATGGTACAATGTTTTTTCCAATTAGAGGAATGCCCACTATTTTTCTTTATTTTGATTAAAAATAGTAGACCCTTTCAAACTCAGAATAACTACAACAAAAAGCTACTTAAGACTTAGAAATGTGAATTCAAAAGGCAATATATTAGAAAAGTAAAATATTTGAAATATTAGATTAGAATGAAAATGTTTACAGAACTATAAAACCAAGTTTCCTTTAGAAAGGCTATAGCATAGTTGGTGTGTGTTATACAGAGGATTTGCAATGAAACACCAGAGAATAACATTCAGTAATGTTCTCCATCATAGGCTGAAACTTGGTTTAACTGCTGAGCTATAGTATTAACAAACAAATTGAAGAAAATTGCAAAACTGACTTCAGATGTCTGAGTCTCACAGACTGATTATTGTTTAGTTTAAGCTACAATGAACAGTAAACTATGGACATGCTGTTTACTTTTAGAGATGTTAGTATGCCAGCAGACAGCAATTAAGCAGCTCTTTAGTTTAGATGTATCTGACAAAACCTGTTAAATTGTTGTAAAAATCCAGCTTTGATATAATACACTAACCAAGTCCAGAATGATGGTGTATTTCATATGTAGAACACAATAAAATGTTACATGTAACATTCTGGCACTTATAATTTGTTTCAGCACTGCTTCTTTCTTTTAAATTCTACTAATTTTGTAATTACAGCAGCAATCAACAAGCCTTCTGTCCACAGGTCTTCTGTGAAGTTAATGAATTTAGCAGGAACCATGAGAAAAACCAGCATAGTAGCACTGGACAGATGCAGTACTGCATCAAAGGGACCTCCTTCCAAGAACAGAAAATAAACTGGCATTTTGCTTGCAAGGGATATAACACCTTGGGTGTCATCTAGGGATGATTGTGACTATGATTTGCAATGCATTTTACAGTACAGACAAATTTTCTAAATAATTTCCCAGTTGTCACTAAACTGGCTTTGCAATAATATCTACCAAAGATTACATGATAAATTCTACTCTGTATTGTTGTGTCTGGGATTTCTCTAATGACTCAAGCAAAATGTAATCAAGGATACAAGAAGGCTCTGTCTCCTCTTTGTGACACAGCCTCAAATGGAAAACCATTTTTAAAAAGTGAGTGTGCTCCAGAACTTGCTGGTGAGGAAATGAAGGGATCTCTTGGAAGCTCTCATGAGTCACAGTTAAGCAAATGGGAGCAGAGACTGTATTTTCCTCCAGTATATCATCTGCTTGCTCTCAGTCTTGAGACTGAGCTTTCTAGGAGATTTCTTTGTTCTTCTAAGAAGGAAGCAGCTAAAAATCTGAAAATGGCAAAATGCAAAGTGTTCACAGAAGTCACAGGAACAGAAGAAAATTCCTTGAATAAGTTGAGGCTTGAAGTCATTTGGTGGTAAGCAAAAAAACAAGAGCTATTGGAAATGAGACTGCACACATAGATGGAAGCCACATCCAAGGATGACAAAAGTTTCTGATGGAATTGACAGGTATTAAGGCAACCTACATATTAATGTAGTTTCATGTACAGATTCATGTTATATGTGATTTCCTCTGACCTCATTTTAGATACCTAAACTGTAGATTTCTACCTCTTACCTCATTGCCAGAGGTTCTTCTTGTAATTGACACTATGAAAGAGGTATATGGTAGTTTTAGGGCATGTTTCCTCTTAGCTACTCTAGTGTTAGATGAATCTCATTTTACAAATGCATATTTCATTTCACTCATTAAAAATTAATTTTAGGCCACCAGTTCAGTCACAAAGCCAGATCCACATTATAGTCAGTCACATCATATCAAATGTGAAGCTGGAAAGGCCAGTGTCCCAAACTGCAAATATCTTAGAACAAAGAATCTGAAAAGCTTCTAGTTCATGGGGAAAAAAAAGGAAACAGAAGTACTTCTAACAGTTAAAATTCATCAGCCACTTAGTATGCTATGAAGAAGCCAAGAGATATTGAATTTGGACTTGTTGTTACTATGACTTCATGCAACATCCAGTAATGATTAAAGCAGGGTATGAGGGAGCTGTTTTCACTTCGATGGAAAGGAGATGGTAAATCACAAATCATTGACTGGTCTACTTGAACAACCTTCACCACTTCAGACTTTGCAAGAAAGCCAAAAAGTGATGTGAGGCCATATACTGATGTTAAGAAATAGTCCATAAATAATCTCCCTCATGTTTACAGCATAAAAACAGGAAAGTTAAAAACAGGAAGAAAAACTGTAGCAGTTTAGACTTTTCATACGTTATCATTTTCAACACACCTAAGCATGAAATGAAATGCCTCCTGATTGTCTCAGTTTCACTAGAGCCTTTTAGATTCATTAAAGAGTTGAAGTCCTTCCAGACTTAATAAATGGCCCTCATTTAAAACATGAGAATTAAAGACGTGCAGTCAGGTAACTGTCTTTCATTCCACAGGACAAATAAGAAACATTTGGTAAGAGGGTAAACAGCAACTGCATAACCAAACAGGACTGGAATGAACAGTCTGGGTCACCACATCCAGTCTCATTTCAAAATCTCCTGAATTTACAAATCTCCATCTAAAGAAAATTTCTTTTTTTTTTATCCTAATGCCTTACTGAAAGCCTATTGCAGAACCATCAAAAAAACCCTTTAAATCATATATTAGAATTTTTTCCCTTGGTCATAAGTAACACAGGAATTTCTGAAGTTTGTGTACAGGCTAGGCTAATTGAGGAGAATGCTACTTTTTTTTATAATCTCTGACCACCTTGCCTTCCAGATCATATTTTCTCATATGTCTCAGCGAACCTTTTGCTCAGTGCAGCTTCCTCTTCAGAATGCTTTCTTGAACATCATCATTTCTTTGGATGAAAGAGAATACATCTGTGCTGCTTTTGGCTGGAGTGGAGTGAATTTTCTCCACAGTAGCTATTATGGAGTTACATTTTTGATTTGTTTTGGAAACAGGGATTTATGCTTGATAACACAGGATAACACACAGCTATAACTGAGCAGTGCTTACACAGGTCAAGGCCTTTTCTTCTCCCCATCTTCACAGCAAATCTTACTCATAAAATGAATCATTTTTACTGTTTTATTTATTACAGCTATGATATATAACTTATCAGAAATGGCAACTGCTAGGCCATCAATGTTTTGCAATCTTCTTTTGAATAGCTGGAGTCTTATGATGCCAAATCTCCCTCACTACCAGAATTCTGTCGAGTTAACTTTATCTTCTTTGAATGCTCAGTCCCATATAAATATCTATATTCTCATTATATTTCCATAAATGTTTATTGTTCATTATTTGCTGTAGTTCTACTGAAAATTCTGTGGTTAACCACTAGGGAACAGAAATGATACCATATGAGCTGGATGTGCAATAAGGCTTTATGGAGACAGATTAACAGTCAGCAGACAGATGAGGAATTCGATCTTGAAATGAAAAAGTTGAGTTTGAAGTGTGAGGATGTAAAGCTTTAATGTTGCCCAGGAGATGGAAAACCACATTAAAAAAGATTTGTCTGCAGTACCTCACTGAAGAAATTTGTTAGCATAACAGCAGAGGAAAATTGCAAATTGAGTGAGTAATAAACACTGATGCTTGAACACAGAAGGCAAATACACAATCAATATTTATTTGCAAACACGTATGAGCAGAAGCAATTGTTACCCTTCATGTTAAGTGTAAAAGGGGTCTTGCAATAATCATGTTTTGCCATTGTTCTGGTCAAATTACATAAATTCTGGAAAGAAGCTGAACTAAAACATGTGTGACTGCAATGAAGTCATTTTACCAAACCTGGAGAAAAAGCCTTCAGGAGGATGTGTCTGTGCTGTAACCAAATCAACACAAAGAAATTACACCCACAACCTACACTTGGACAAAACCTGACTAAACTAGAGAGGAATTCAAAAATTAAACACATGTAAAAGCATGAGCTCTGCTCTGACATTTCAGCTTGCTCTAGTGTGGATTTGGACTTTATTTTTTGTTTGAAAGTCCTATAGCAAGGATTACTTGGTCTATGTGAGTTCATAAAGAGAGGAACTTTATCTGAGACACTCACACTGGTCAATATGAGAACTCCATGAAGTTCTCCTTCACATAAATGTGAAGTAGCTGCTGCTACTGGGCATTGTACCCCAAGTTTAATCTGTTGGGTTAATTATTTCCTTCTGTATGATTTATTTCATAAAAGAAATTGCTAAAAGCCTTTATGTGGTGAAAGACCACCGTTACTTGTGGATATAAAAAGCCTCCAGAGAAAAATGTGGAAGTAGAAAATACAGAAGCAATTATTTTAGCAACAACAAAATCAGATTTTACTTACTATTTTTTCCTCCTCTAAATAATTCAGCAACTGGGAGATTTCATGTCAGCAATTTCATTATAGGAATGAAATTATTTCACAACCCCCCTTTCCTTTCACAGTTGACACAGGTTCACCTCCTCAGAGAGACTCTTGAATTCTTAAATGTCAACACCAGTGCTAATAGCCATCAGCCCTTTCACTTTCTTGCCTAAATTTCCCTATCATGTGGAAGAATGAATTCTTTAGTATCTGGATTTCTGCATTTATAAAGAGAATGGAAAGTGAGCTACACTATAACTAACTGGGCATAATGAGTTTTTACTGGGACTTAGAAGCTGTTAATAACCACAATCTGTCTCCATAACTTAAAAACAATACCTGGTTCTTATAGTTTTCACTCACTTCCTATGTGTCTCGTTCATACTTCATGGGGGCTGGCAGTGCATTTATTTTACTAGAAGTTAAGATTTCCCAAATGGAAGATGTATTTCTAGGAAAAATTGCCACCACTCTACAGACAAGAGAAATACTGTCCTTTAAGAAATATGAGCAAGAATTTTGAGTTAATGTTTTAATCTTTGCACCAAATATTGAAAATCGTCTTCCTGTAGCATGGAGGAAATATGAAACCAGCAGGGCAGTTAATGATTTCCTGGGACTAATACAAAAAAATAATGAGATAAAATCAGATAAATTATGTTAAAGACGGGATATGAAAATGCAGGCATACCAGTACACCTGCAATAGCTAACAATAGGGAAGCAAAAGTAAGTGATGTTCTGTAGCAGACCAGGAGCATGCTGAGGGCACATCTTCACCGTCTTAATATTTTCCAATCTGGCTTTTAAAGGTATGTATCTTTTCCCTGAAAAGTCCATTTCTGTATTCTGGTACAGCAATATTTCCTCTAAGTGCTGCAGGAGCTTTCCTCCTTGTTCTCCCAGTTCTAAATCCTGGTTTCCTCCTCTCAGAAATAACCTCTTGCAGATGCTGCCCAAATTCAAAATGCTGCAGCCCATTCTCATCACACTCCCCAGAGCTCCAGATCTCCCTGAAGGATAACAGGGACCTGAGTCCCCACACTCCCCTCACAGTTCCAACAGAGCTGATTTTTCAAACTCCTTGGTTTTAGAGTTTTTGAGAGATGCAACTACATTTTTAAGCTGCTGGATCTTTCTTTGCAATTTTTTAATCTGTTCTGGTACAAAGACTTCCTATAACTGTGGGGAAAATTCTGTTCAGATTGCTACTAAGGGAATCTACCATTAAAACAGGCAAATTTCTAAGAGGAAAAAGAAGTCTCTTGTAAAAATCTCATGTAATATTAGTGCCTCTATAGATATCTCAGAAATTCAGTATTTTCCTGAACCAGCAACTTACCATTGATTATGATGCTTGAATGTGAGTCAGTGATTTAAATATGATCGGCCATTATTCTCTCTCTATTGTCTAATTTTCTCACTGGTAATTAATGTCTTCAATGATGCATTAACTGGAATATAGAAGAAAATTCTGCTTGACCACTTCAGCATTTTTAGCTTTTTCAGATTTTTTCCCAGCACTCAAACTCACTTCTGACAAGTATCTTTCTTCCAACTAATTGTTACTTTTTATAGTATTTCCTCCCTTTCTCACCTTCTTGCACACATGCATGTATATATATACACATATTTTTTCCCCAGGATGTAATAAAAATAGTGGAAATGGCAGCACAAGTCCAATTGTCATGAAGAAAATCACCTTCTTTAAGCAGAGTTCTAAACCTTTGTCAAGCAAAACTAAAAAGTTCCAGGTATCATGACTAATAATGAGGTGACTCTCCCTCTTACTGGCATTGCACACAGCACAGCATCTTCCAGGAGACCAAGTCCAATGCCTGGAAAAGCTGTCTATTGTCATATTCGTCTGCTTGAACTTATGCTTTCAGAAAGTGAGAGACTTCTGTCAACAAATTATAGTCAGAAAAACATTACTTCATGTCAAAACATACATAGAGGAGGAAGTTAGTGATCCCTAGTAATAGTTTCTTGAAAATGTTTTGTCCTTCATGAATTTCAAAAGCCTGAGCACTCAACAAGATAAAATAGATTTATTTTTTGTCTCTTAATATGCAAAATGCATTGTTTTCCTCATAATGCAGATCAGAGGAAAATGATGCAGTTGGTATTACATGGAAAGATGAAATTGCTTCTTTAATACCTCTTAGTAATTTCTGCAGTCTTTGGAATTCTTCTGATATCCTGTTTTCTGAGAGATATATGGGTCACTTCAGAAAGAGAAAATCCAAGCTCTAAGAGCTACATGTACTAATTAGATTTTTCAATAAATAATTTAGCAAGCCTGTTTCAGTTGAGAGGTTTCATTAAATACTTGAAAATATTTTAACATTTTGCATCTTTTCACATCTGACACAGGTTTGTCTCCCCAGAGATGTTTCTAGGTTTTTTAATACAATTGCACTGTTATGCCAATAAACCATTTGCAGCCATTGTGCATACATTTGCTTTGTCATATTGATTATTTTAAATCTTCTTTCTAAAATTTTTTTAGAGTTCATTGGTATTCACTCCTTAAAGAGGGAAACCTTAACCTGAGGCTTGCAAAGATCTGTCTTGCCTCTGGAAATTTTTCTGACATAGGATTAATGAAAGTTACATAGAAAATAATTTAAGAAGAACACAATATTTTACTATTCCACCCTTTCACAAATTTGATTTCCTCTCTTAATTTGAAATCACTTTTGCTTTATAATTAAGCAGATTTTGTGTTCAATATTTTTCTTTCTTATTACAAACAAGGCTTCAATCTGCATGGGAGTATAAGAATGCTTTCCTGTTTTGTGGGTGGTGTTTAACGTCATTACAGTGTCTTATTAATGGTTCTGGTGTCCTTCTCTGAATAATTAAATTCTGCTAATGGCTGTAGTATTTTCATGAGCAACATTATCCTTTTTTTTATTATTATTACTGCCAATGAAGGATAGGAAGATGCCAACCACTCAAATGCAGCTCTTGTGGAACCCAAGGACATATATTTAGCATAAATCAATCCCATCAGAATGAACTACAGAACAAGGCAAAGAGTTTTTCTGGAAGACTTTCAAAACACCATCAATAAAGTGATGCTACAATTGATTACTTCTCAGCACACATTCTAAGATAAATGACCTGTGATTCCATTTTAAAGTTAATGCTGAACAGTCTTCAAATGTTAATACCAAAGAGCAATACATAAATACAATAAAAAGAACCAAGAAGCTATTAGAGGCAAAAATTACAGGCATGCAGATATACCACAAAAATACACATAAAGATATTTTTCAATACCCAAATATGTTTGTTTCACAGGTATTTACAAGGTGAAAGACTATTACTATATAAAGAGTTAAAACAATTAAACTTTGAAGTTAATCCATGAGTTAAAACTCTTTCAGTAAGACAAAATTTGTTGCTGAATTTTATCAGTTACTGATTAAACTCCTAAATTTCTCTCTTACTAAATACTCAAGGGCTAAATCACACCTTTAAAGCAATAGCATGCAATAGGGTCATTTGCTCAGAGCTCACTTGACTCAGAGGCAACTTATGGCAATCTACTCAGCAATCCATTCCAAAATATAAATATAAATATAAATATAAATATAAATATAAATATAAATATAAATATAAATATAAATATAAATATAAATAAAAACTTGTGTCCTCCACTAATCTTGACAGCTCTGTAGATGTGCACAGATGTCAGACAAACAAATAGCATGAGACAGACAAACAAATAAATAGACTGTCCAAACCTCTTTTGGCCTTTGCAGTATGGAAAGTCTTTGCTTATGATGTTATGTCACTACTGCCAGCTCAGCCATACACACAACACAGCCAGGGTCATTTAGGAGCCAAAAACAACTTGTCCTGATGGAGACATTTCTGGGAAATCAATAACACGTGTGCAATGCATTTAGACTGGCAGACAGAGGAAGATTTCTATGCCTGATAGAAGAAAGGCACTAAAGTACTTTTCCACACAGAAATATTGGATGGTAACAAACAATGATTTTAATGCAAAGGTCTATGAAATATTTATGGGGAGGGGCATTATGGAAATTCATATAATATTGTCACCTCAAATAACCAGCAGCTGAACATTATTACCCATTTTGCTCCTTCCAGTCTGTTACCCAAGTTGTGTTTATTTGCAAACTGGCTTTGGTCCATATTTACCAGGACAGCCTAATTGCAAGGGAAATGTTTCTATTCAGAACAGATCCACAGTATAATTTCCCCCCCCCCCCCCCCCCCACAAAGGATTATACATTAATCTCAGGATCTATGAAAAGCTGCTTTTCCTTTTTGACATTCTTAGTAAAAGATTGTCTCATTAAAAATGCTGGCTCATTCTGGTGTGTTTAGTTTGGATTACCAAACAACATACACTTGCAAATATGACTGGTGACTTATGTAAAAACAGAAATTACTCAACTTGCATACAATTTTCCTGCTTCACTGCAGAAATTCCTCCATTGTTAAAGATACCCATTATCAAGAGCTAAATTCATTCCTATGCTCACAATGGTTACAATCACCTGCATAACTGTCAGCCAGGCTTGGTGGCTAATTGTTTTTCTGAAGTGCATTATCTCTGTTCTGCTAATAGAAATAATGAAAGCTTTAATGCTCATTCTGCTTCTAGAGCAGAATGGTGATGAGTGTGTGATTTTTAAAAACAGATTAATCTACTGAATCTAATGCTCTTTTTCAAGAAGATGAGCATGGCAATCTTTATAATAGAGAGGAAAGAGAAAAGCACTGGCATTTCATTTTCGACCACAACAAAAGTGCATTGGATATTTTCTCTTTTTAAAAAAGCTCCTTTTTTTCCCCTCTCTAACAAGAGAGCTGAATAATATAGATCTGTACTTTCCTGCTATGTTGAACCAAGAGTGATGACAGGATCCGAGTGTGTCTTGAGCAGCAAAAACAAATAAGCTTTTTCAGCCAAAAGACTTTAGAACTGACTGCCTTACCTTAGTTGGACTATTCAGAATAAAAATACAGCTATTTTAGAAGGTGCCCAGCTTGAAAACACAGGGATGAATTCCTTGTGGCCGGGTAAGATTTGATGGTGATTTATCATTTTGGACCAGTAGAAAATCAAATTCCCCCATTAAAAAATTAATGTTAGACATCATATCAACAAAAAAAGTATCCACCTCTACAATACTGTGATCAACCTCTTTAATTTCTTGTTCCAGAGATAAACGTAAGGAAAGATAAAAGCTTCAATCCTCATTCAGATCCATGTTGTACCTTGGAATAATCATCCTTCAGAGACAAGAATCACTGTCTCAGTGCTTACTGTGCTGACACACTGCCCACAGGTATTCAGACAGCCTGTATTACCTCTAAGGATATGGCAACCACTAGCAAATGAAATCACCTAACAATGCTAAATTGCATATTGATATTGTAATCACAGGATGATTCTTGCATATTAAATAAACATTTTTCAATATGTAGAATACTTCTTATCAATTTCTTTTTTACATCTCTAATTCAAATTACTGAAGTACATCAAATATTCACAACTATCATCAATATCTAAAAAGAAATCTCTAGTGATAACATAAATAAAGCAAAAATGTTTAATGTGATCATAGAATAATTTATTTTGTACCTTTCATTATAGCAAGAGCCCTTTGATGCATATTATAATAAATACCTCCTTCTAGCTGTAAAACTTTATGGTGGCATGAAAAAACAAGGGGGAGGATTACTTTTTTAACTAATAACTCAGATTTAAATCTTCTCACCAGCACATGCACTCACCATGCCTCCAAATGTCCTTTGTATGTCTGCTTAAACAAAGTCTTCCTAATAATTAAACCTGATTTCCTTCGTCCCACCACCCCCAGGGGGTTCACTGAATGATCGAACATGCACAGAGCATTATCTATCATAAAGGATGATGAATACTTATAAAACTCCACTTCTGAGGAAATCAGGACCTTTGTGGAAAAAGCCTTTGTTTGGTGAGGTGATCGACTCAGGACTCAGTGTAGATCCTGTTGAGCCATGAGCAGACAACAAAAAAACACAACCACAAAAAGCCCAAGACCTCCCCAGTGGCCAATTTCCAGATTTGAAGGAAATCCAGAGGAAGACAATAGAGAAGGCCATGCTTAACATTTCTCAAACTAAATTGGGATGTCATTTGAAAGATTAAAATGACTGTGTTTGTTTGCTTTTGGGCAGTAAAATCGAGAGAAGACATGAAAAGAGCTTCAAAAAGAAAAAAAAATAAAGTTTTGGAGAGTTTTGGTGCAGTAAGGAAAGAAAAAGTATATGTATGATAGAAAGGCAAACTTTTTATAAATATTGAGGAAAAGTTACATAAAAGGTTTCTCCATTCTGAGTGTATGTTTATTTGTGTCCCAGAGTATGTGCACACTTATAAAGAGAGGGAGAGATGAAACTGCACAAGCTGTGTATTTTTGTAACAAGTATTTCCTTCTTTCTGAATGTGTTCAGTATTATTTGTGGATCGCACTCAAAAGTTCAAATTAAATTTCTGGTCAGGTAGGGGCCCAGCTTGTGTCAATGGGAGTGTTATTCATTTCAAGGATGGAAAAAAAAAATTGGCCCTCAGGTAATAAAATACCTTACCACAGGGACATATTGTTATAAAGACCCTATAATGGTCTCCTCCAAAACTTTATGAAGCAACAAACCTCGAGAACCTCAGCTGTAAGCAAAGGTCCTGAGGTGCTGCCAGGTGAATGGTCTCATGTACAAACCTTTTTCTGGGCAAGTGTTTCTGACCTGAGTGGGAACACAGGAAACTGCCTCAGCTTACAATTAAGTTCTGGTCTTAAAAGCTTTGTTACGAAATTCTGTGGGCAAAAGGACTAGCATCCTGTCTGGTCTTACTTTTTTTGGCAACCAAACTTTCCATTTTCATACCATAGATAACCAGAAATGGTAAATACTTGTCATGAGAGGGTTATTCTTCTATCATCAGTTTTCAAAGCTGTCAGTGAAGCATCTTCCAGGAAACCCCATGGGCTCTATTTCTGCTTCACTGAGGTTAGATTTCTCTCCTACTCCCCTCCAAGGAAGGCAGAACACATCTCTGCACAAGGGAGGTAAAACATAAAATTAAACCCTCCTTGTGTGTGAATGAAATGCAAGAGAAAGCTGGAGATCATAAAGGAACTTTTCCCATTGTTGGTGTTTTACCTTGAAAAGGGCAAAAAGACACCTGCCATCCTAATAGATGTCTTGAAATTCATGTTAGTATAAACTTGCTGGTGATTTTTTAGGGTGTGTATGAGCCATTTGATGCATAGTAGCATTATTAAATGTCCTGCAGTTAAGGAATTCTTCCTGTGCAGAAGATCTGTTGCCTACATTTCTCTGATGTCTATTTCTGCTTAGATTTATGGTGCCTGCTCACTGTCCTTTATTAAATGCTTCCATTAACTTTTCTGTTACACTTTTTCTCAGCTTACAGCTCTATAAAATTGAGTTACTGTCTATGCAAATTCATACCATTTGCATTTGTACAAGTCCTGGTCCAAACAAATGCTTTAGCTCTCTACATATTTGGTATATGCAGAAGCAAACCTTTGCCTAGTTTTTCAAGATGCACTGACTTTTCATATATCACCAAATCTGATTAAAATAAGTCTCTGTACCATTTTGTGGTGATATGGGGGCAAGGTACAAAGTTAGAGTCAGATCTGACCTGTACATAGTGGTGACAGTAATTCTTTGAGACATTAACTTGCTTAGTCTAGAATTTCCAAATTTGTTTCTATGTTCTGTCTATGGACTAGATCTACAAAAATACTGCATTACAATTATTTAAGGGTGTATTTTGCTTGGTTACCCTAACCACAGATTCAAATTTCCAAGTTTCAGCAGTGCTGTGCCAGATGCCTGGAATACCACTGTATACAAAGATTTAAGATTTTCCTTTGTCCTTAGTCTTTCCTACTGAACAGTTCAGGCAAGTGGACAGCAGCCCAGTACTCTTTGTGGATAACATTTCCAAGTTCCTTTTGCCCTGCAAACACAGCTTGGAGGCCACACTAAAGGCTGTAGAAAGTTCCTCCATGGCTCAAGGAATCAATAAACGGGTAGTGCACAATCAAGGGAAATCAGTTAACTTCTTCCTTATGATCTCTGCTGTAGAGCACATTCATGATCCTGTCAACCTTCTTGCACTGAAAAGGAATGGAATTAAAATTTACATTTTTATTGTCCTCTGCCAAATTTATCAGAATGTAATCCTGCTACTCAGACATATGCACACAGTTCTGCTATATTGCTCAAGCTACTGTTTCTCTTCCCTGATCTATTAGAAGCTTTTATTTTTTTTAATCACATCTTTCAATTCTTTGTATTGTAATGAGTCAAAACAAAAAATGAAAACAAAACCCCAAATCACATTTTTAAAAAAACTAACAGATCTGTGGCATACCTTAAGAATGATCCAGGTGGCTGTGTGAAAGAGTGCAATACTTAAAAATTTTATTATATTATTTTTAATTTCCTTCAGTAGTCTTCAGAAAGAATAGAACTTTCCTCAGTATAACAAATAAAATAAATGAATCCTGAATTTACCACATATTCACCAAAAAAAAAAAAAAAAAATCCATATGGAGAGTTGAGTTTTTGGTGTTATTCTTTTATGAATAAATACAGTCAGAGAATCAAAGAGCTTAATGCAGCCATTCTGTTTCATGCCAGTCAGTGAAATATCACTGAGGGCTTGTTGTATAGAGATATGAGACTGTTTTGCTACCATGGAAAAAAATGTAGAAAATTTGCAAGAAAAAATTAAAGATAAGGAAAAAAACCATAGTATTTTGAGACAGGAACTTTGTAGTTATGCAGAGAAAACAGCTTATTTTCCAGAGAAAATTTCTGTAGAAATCCTTAACTCATCAAAAAATCCTTACAAAGGGAAGAAAGATGTATTTCTATTCTTAAATTCTTTCTATTCTTCAATTCTATTATTTGAGTGACATATATTTATACTACCTTTTGGAGATACAAAGAAACTCAATGGGGAAAGAATACTGAGTATGATTAATAAAGATTTAAAATATACCCTTGTGATCAATGTTCTCAGGATTCAGGGGCTTTTTCAAGGTGGTAAAGTTGAATAGTCAGATCCATTTATTCCTCATCTAAATCTAACTATCATACCAAGAGTTTTGGTATATTGATTTCTCAATTGATCATACCAAAGCTCTACATACTCCCTGGGCCTTTAGGTCTCTGTTGTTTCACCTAAATCTTTTTTGTATCTTTTCAAGCAATAGCTCTTGATGCAACTATAAAGAATATTTTCTACACATTTTTATTTTCCTCTTCTCAATTTCAAGACTTATCAATACCTTGTAGAACCTGATTATGAAACTACATTTGCTATACATCAGAATGCAATATGACTGCCCTTATCAGAAGCAGAATTGTTCTCAAGGTCCTCTTAGTAGAGATAGAATGGAAATAAAGATGCAATTACTGTTGAAAACATTTTCACACAACTGATCTTTTCTGGGCCTGGCTTACTCTTACAGTTGTTTCAGTTTTATGTTCATAGTTTCTGAATCCTAAAAACTATAGCATCAGAACATTTAAAGGATACTTTTGAAAGGAGGGACTGATGTGCTGCTATTGTATGCTTTGAGAAAAAACATACAGGACAAAAAACCAGACAGAAATCAAATGTAAGCCTGAAGGTGAAATTAGCTCTCCTAACAGAACCTCATTGACTTTTATAGTAGAGGTGTTTGACCTAAGTTTTAATTGATTAAAGGAAGATCATGAAGGGAGGATACAGAGAACATTGGAAAATAGCTTATGGATCTATCAGGTATTGGAGTGACCTGAAATTAATATTCCCTTGTCTGGTACACTTCCTGTCTGCTCAGGATGTGATCATTGTTCAATCTGTGGAGAACTGAATCTGCAGAACTTTAAAGATCTAGCTTTGCCAATAGGACAGCTCTGTTAACTAGTTAATCTGAGGCAGTTTCCGCTCCTCTGTTACTATGAGTTTGGAGTTTTTTCCCCTTAAAAGTCCTTCCTTTATTGATAGATTCTGGCACTTATGTATAAGCTTTCTCTCAAGAGCCTTTTTTAAACAGACTCGAGTGCTAAATCTGTGGAATTAGTGTGGCTCTGAATACAAAAGATCTTTTACCTGCTTCTGACAAAATAACTAAAGATAAAAGTGAATTTATAGAAGTGAAAATTTTGTGGAAAAGCACAGGCTTGTGCTGAATCAGAAGATTAGGTCCTTCAAATGGGAATGTGAAGGCTCTGTAGCAGCCCTTGTGCAGGGAACTTCAGTGTCAGACCTCTGCAGCTTCCTGAAATTGTGCATTTGAGTGGAGACTTGGATCTGCTGGCATTCCACATGTGGCTTTCTCCCTGCTCCAGCTGCTGAAGGCTGTGTGCAAGCTGGGAGGAGGAGTAGGTTATGCTGCACTAAGAAGGGTTCATGTCTGAAATGTTTGAAACAAGGTAAGAAGCTCAGTCATCCATCTGTGGTTAGTTTTTAAAATTATTTAGAAATAATAACTGACTTATTTTAAGTTGGGACTAAAGGTTCCCTTTAATAACACAGAAAACCAGAAATGGCTCAGAACATAAGTGGCCAAACAGTGTTCACAGCAGCAAAATTCAGTCTTCCTTAAGCAGAGGAAAAACTGAATTAAAAACAGATTCCAGGAACCTTCTCCAAAGTTAAATCCCAAAAGGAGGAAAAGAAATACCAATGTAATCCTAGACTCTAAGGAAACACATATTTAGGCTATAAATTTCTTAATTATCACTTGTCATTCACAAATTTCTGAAACAATCACAGATATTAGTGGTTTCATCTGGGCTCCTTTCCCTTGAAGTGTACTTTATAAAATATTTTTACTCTATTCCCTATTGAGCAGGCCCAACTTGTTTCTGACTTGAATGTTATCACTTAAGCACTCCAGGGTGAGCTTCTCTCTTTCCAAACTTGTTTCTTTCCCAAGGTCTCAAATAAGTTCTGAGGTTCAGATTTCTATCAGTGTAGGAGTAATTAAAATTCCACTTAATCAGTGTTTTGTAACTTTTTGCAGGCCTGACTCTAGTAAATATTGGTTTTAGTGCAGTCATGCCCTTTGCTCCAGTTACCCAGTTGCTAAAGATTTTCTTTTTTCTTTTTTCTTTTTTCTTTTTTCTCTTTTCTCTTTCTCTTTTCTTTTCTTTTCTTTCTTTTCTTTTTCTTTTCTTTTCTTTCTTTTCTTTTCTTTTCTTTTCTTTTCTTTTCTTTTTTTTTTCTTTTCTTTTTCTCTTTTCTTTCTTTTCTTTTCTTTTCTTTTCTTTCTTTTCTTTTCTTTTCTTTTCTTTTCTTTTCTTTTCTTTTCTTTTCTTTTCTTTTCTTTTCTTTTCTTTTCTTTTCTTTTCTTTTTTCTTTTTCTTTTTTTTTCTTTTCTTCTTTTCTCTTTTCTTTCTTTCTTTTCTTTTCTTTTCTTTGTTCTTTTCTTTTCTTTTCTTTTCTTTTCTTTTCTTTTCTTTTCTTTTCTTTTCTTTTCTTTTCTTTTCTTTTCTTTTCTTTTCTTTTCTTTTCTTTTCTTTTCTTTTCTTTTCTTTTCTTTTCATCCTGGAAAGACTGCATTTTTATGTAACCCAAGCCTATTGGCCACATTTTTCAAATCAGTCTTTGTTTGCACTAAGGATCCCTGAACTATTTTGGATTAGGCACCAGCTCCTTCCCTGTCATTGCCTTGTTTATGGGAAAGATCTTCCCAGGCATGTTGATGATTCAGTTATGCCTAGATACAGATCTCCTGTTTTGTGTCCAAATCCAGCAAGTATCACAGAGATCTACCTAATAGCTGTATTTAAAAACAAGTATTATCCTCTTTGGGACATCTCATTCTAAACCAAGTAAAGCAAGTATTTAGGCAATTTGGAGAAAAGTAAGAGAAAGGATTGAGAAAAAAGAAGGACATAAACAGAGGAAATCCGGTAAACATGTTTTTCTTAGCCAGTTATGTTTGAATTGTCTTTGGTTTTTTCTCTGACCAAAGCACAAACATTCACTCCTCTGGGTTTCACTCACCAGCAGATGATCTGGACTGCATCTTTTAGAGAGATATTCACAAAGCCACTCCTCTACAGGACATGTTTTAAGGAATAAGTAAGCCATTTACTCTAGTTTCTTCTAGCAGTGTTCTGAAAACATATGATTTTTTTCAGATGCCCCTTACAAGTAGTTACCAATTGAAAATGAAAAATTATATTTACTAAATAGATGCCGATCCTCTTAATTTTTGTCACATTTGGCTTTAAATATTAAGTGTTAATTCAAACAGGACTGAATTAATAGAACAGGTATCTAACAGCTACATTAACATTCTGCAGCTGTTACTTTAGTGAAAGCCTTTTATGTTAGAATTGTGGTTACTGTACCAGAACAAAATCATGTTTTTGTCTGCTAAAGCAAAAACTTCCACCCAAAACAAAAGGTCTTCCAAAATTAGCTCAGCATCTAAGACAGGTAATTACAATATGTATGCAGCTTTGTAAATTATGACACAACTGTGGCAAGCTAGCAAACAAAAAAAAAAAAAGTGTTCCTCTGTTTTTCATAACAAAGCTTCTGAAGAGAGCCACATAGTCTCCTCAAACTCATTTAGTATGCTTGGAAGACCTTTCAGAGATTCATCACGTCTAGATGACTCACCTTCAGAACATCTAGCACCATTCTTTGCAGATGATTTCATAACCTGATGTGATACTCAGTGAAGCTATTCCTTGAAGTTCTTCATAGAAAGGAATAAATTTTCAAGTGTTATAAACATACTGGAATAGAGGAAATATCTTGTTCCTCTCCATAGTGGTAAAAAAATATTGCTTTCACTTTCCACCTTGAAAGAGTCCACTACCAAAGTCAAAAACATCTCATTCATTTTCATCTCTTCTCCAGTCTGTCTTCCTTAAAATTGAAAAAAATTCTCTTCCCTTCCTTTTTTCTCATTCCATTTATAGCTGGGCAGACATAATTTCCAGTCTAAAGCACAGAGCACTCTCCAGAAAGGTGGAGGATGTGATCTGAATGCACTCAGGCTAAGGGACAGGGAAATGTAGGGAAGGGAGAGAGCAGCAGAACCATGACAACAGTCCTTAAAGGAAAGTTATGCTGTACTACCTTTGAGAGAGGGTACTGGACTTAGACCCTGCAGTAGAAAGAGCCTGCTGAAGTTTCAAACCAGAGAGAGGGCAAAATACTGGTTGCAAGCCAAGCAGAGGAATTGCCTGCCTTTTCAGAAGTCTACCCTAGATGGCTCCCAGCCAAACAGGCTATTTCCCTGGATCACAGGGAGCACAGATCTATTGGCTTTGTATCTAGAATGGATATTTGAAAGAACCTACAAACACTGCATGCTTTGGTGATCATATAATGATGTTAAATATCACCTAAATTTCCATTTAGACACTGATTTACAAGGTTTTGTGTACTCCAGCTCTATCTCATTTGCTCCCCTGAAGACATAACACCCATGTACCTGCAGTAATTGTTTTGTGAGTCAAGCCTCAATGATGCTGAAGAAGAAGGATACCTTGACTACAGTGGCAGTGTGAAACCTACTAAATTCCTCTAGATCCACAAAGCAAACATTTTTTTTCCACCTAGTTTTCCCTCATGTCCTAATTCCTTAGGTATTTTTGAAATATAGTGCTAAAGGAAATACTGGCTTATCAAGTGCCTCTTTAGAGTGCACTCATGGATGCAGAAATATTGGTTTCTTCTCCTGTTCTGTGCCTATTTTATCCATTTGGCTTCATACCTGGAGAATGCTCTTCATTCTAAATTGAGCCAAAAATAAAGTAATAATCAGTAGTGATGCTGTTGATTCCCATTATCTTCTCAGTACATTGCATATGAAAAGTCTGGTCATTCTGTGAAGCAGAAGTGAGAGCTGACCATGCAACTGAGAGCTAGCCATGACCCTGCCTTCCAATCTTTCTCCCACTTCTGGTTTAAAACATTTAAATACCCCACAGAGGGACCTTGGATTCATGGGAAGGCATCATCAATTGAAATCTGAGAAATGACCAATTGTTTCTTACCAGCACTGTAGTAATTTGGACATTACTTCATCCATTTATCCTTGGCTGGACAACTGACTCTGAATCCAGGCATAGCAGTAAAAAATTATCCTATGGTAAGAATTAAATGGTTTGAATTCCAATTTACTTTGTAGAAAAACAACTGAAAAAATAACTGTTTGAATGAAAATTTTCAGTTCACTCTCTGGAAAAAATTCCCTTGTCCATGGGGAATATCTCATACCATCACAAACCACCATTTAATAGATAGAAAACAGCTTGATGTTGGCACTGATGAAAGAATTACTCTAATCTCAGTAATGTTTGCTCTGATAATTATGTTTGCTACATCATTCTTCCTATTATCTCTCCACTCCTTCTCACACTGTGGAGAACAGAGCAAATTTTCCAATCAAATCCACATTCATATGTGTATTTCAGAAATTCATACTGGGACAACTTGCAAAAATCTTGGTGTAAAATCACAAAGCTTATAGAACACTCAAGAATAAATGGAAGCATTATTCCCAAAGCAAAAGACAACATCCCTGACTCAGAACTAGTTTTCCACAATGGCAAGTGGAAAGTCACTGTTTCTCTTAAAATCACTCCTAGAGGAGAGGGTTGTCTTTGTTCATCTCTCTGCAACTCCAGTGCAGTTGTGTGCATTTTGAAATAAATTATACAAGAATCCTGAATACACTAAAGAAATATTTAAATATAAGCTAAATAAAACAGCTCCACTTGTCACTGGGCTATGGTACACATTGATTATTTTGGGCTGCTGAATTTTCTTTTGGGATCACTTGGAGCCAAAACTTCAGTTCTAGGAGCTGTCTGTGGGCTATCTTTATCTGAGGCTCAGAGGACAAAGTTGGCATAAAACTTGTTCTTGGCCCACTACCAAGGTGTTTTCAGGAAAGGGAGGATTAGCCAAATAATCCTTGTCAAATATTCACTGATGCTTAGCAACATGCTGCAGTCTTTGCAATGCTCTTGCATGTCTTCCAACATGGCATAATTCTCATACTCTCAACAGAGACCTGTACAATTCTATTCCAGTATGGGCTGATTAATTTTGCTGAATTGACTCTATAGCCCATGGAGGGCAAACAATGATGAGAGAAGAATGAAATAATTATTTTCAGGAGAGCTGAATGCAGATGGTACCTTTTGTCATCTAACATCTTTGTCTGGATATTGCACTGGAGGCTGTCCCATTCTCCATCTTTGTCCTATAGGAGTGCACAGTGGGTGTTAACCTTATAGTCTTTTCATGGATATCTTCCATTTACTAAGCATATTCTGTAAGACCCAAACCTTAGGGTAATCTTGAACCAGTAATTGTAAAGTAACAAAAAAGCCAGAACTTCTAAATGCTCTGGAACTGATGCAAAACTTTTTTATAATGTACAAATGTACTATTTTAAAACACAATTGAGATGGTTATATTTATTGGATATACTTCCACTCAAAAACAAAACCTGTATCTGACTGGATCTTAATGCAGATCCCTTGCTGTTGAAATCACTGCTCTATTGAGCAGTTTGCTAAAGATGGCTTTGTTTGAGAGTTAACATGCCTTGAGTTGCAGGATAACTCACACAGAGATGTCTACACTTTATATGGAGAGTCCTTATTGATACTATCCCTAAAGTAGCTGTAGTCACCACAGGGTGAAGTAAGTAATCTTAAGGTTTAATGATAAGATTTGAAGTTCTATCATCAGAATAGTTTGTTTATCAAAACACAGTAGCCCAGCAAACATGATGAGAAGGCATTTCAGTTCCCTGAGCCTTTAATCATTAACCTGGCAATGCTGCTAGTCTTAGTTGTCTTTGCAAGAATAAGCCAGCCCCCACATGCTCCCTGGCTTCCTTCACACTCAATTTCTATCACTCTTGTTCCTCACAGAGATAGAAAATAAGATCTGCTACAGTTGTATAATAGATAAAAATATTTCTTAACAAATAATAGGAATTGTTAAGAACAGAATGGCAAAATTAAAAGGCTGAAGATAAAGTGATGATAAATAAAACAAAGCAAAACCTAAACACATTTATAGAAATACAATCCCATAATAAAAATTTTTAAATGGAACTTTTTTAATTCTGTTCTATTTCACACTGAGAATTCATTCCTTCAACTCTAACACATTTATAAAATGAAAAATTGTTCAATGCTGTCGTAAAGGTTATCCTTCATGCCAATCCTCCAGGATACCATAGTCTCTGAAATGAATGGTCATTAGACCTTCCCTAGGAAATCTCCATTTATCATGAGAGTTATTCAAGCAATATGAATAATTTTAGACTAGCAGCTATAGATCTGCTGCTGAAAAGAGGATTCATATTCCAGAAAAGAAAACATGTATGAGATAGAATAGGACAACAATTTCTTTAAAATTTGGTCACAAGCTCAAAATTGTTCAAATGCAATTAAAAAATTTCTACAAAGTGAATATTGTTTGTGCAAAGGTATTCTGAAGTCCATTTATTTCTGTGGTTTTCTCACATTACCTAAGGAATAATTGGTTTTAGAAGGTTTGCAAATTGCTCTGTGTGTCCCATATCCTTGAGGACTAAAGAGCACTTAAAGTAGAACTCAGTCATTCAGGGTCCACACCATGCACAAGCATGTTTCCATAGGGATCCATAGGGATGTCTCCAGGTTTTAAGATCCAGGTTATATGATGGCACAGATCTCACTTGGGGCTTCTCAGGGGCAAAACCACCAATTGTTATCTCAAGAACAAAGTATTTTTCACCTTCAATACCAAAAAAGAAATTCTGCAGTATGGACAAAACCCAGGCCCCTGGAGTGATCCCTGAGCAGTATTCAGAAAGCTTTCATGAGAAGTGTGGACAGAGCACTAGGACAAGAGACACAGAGCTGTGGTGGCTCTGAGGAAACTCCAAGCAGATTTGATGTAGGTGGGGGTTAAAAAGGGAAGGAGATGTTTCCATGACTTTTTATCTGCTTCAGGAGCCAACCTGATCCTCTAAGAAGTTCAGTAGCCACCTCATGAGGATTTGTCCTGGCTGGTGGCTGCAGTGCTGGGGAAGGTTTCCCAGATGCAACTGGTGGTGAAGCAGAAGTGGTGGTGTTGGTCTGGGATGTGCAGACCCTCAAGGAGCAGACTTCACCCAAATGCTGCTGCTTGCAGAGGGGAACAGTAAGGAAGAAACAGCAGCCACTGCATCCATTGGTGAGTCAGAGAAAGCCAGTGCTAAACAGGGAAGGTAAAGGCAGTGTGATGCACCCCCTAACATGGATCTGATTGCCCAGCCTGACAGCTGTTTCACAGCTGGCATGTGATGCAAACTCTTGTCCTCCAAAATCCCAGGAACCAGAGTTATGAAATATAAAGACTCTCAATCTGATTTTCCTACTGCTCTTTTCTTACCTTCATTTTCTACAGGAAAAATCAGCTCTTGGAGAGCTTTTAGTTGGAATGAGATATGCCAGTTCTCCAAAGAGGTGCACAGTGTTGCTAGAACCTTACAGGGCATACCCATGGAGACAAAGATAGAAATGTCACTAGATCTTGTCTCACAATACCCCAACCTTAAAAAATTAGTGCCTCCTGCCTGGGATATAGCAAGCAGGGAGCTCCACCAAAGTTCTCATCATATGCTAAATGAAAGGAAAAGTACACTCCCTACTTTAATTTCAGAAATGCAAATAATAAGCAATAAGAAGAGAAAATATTGTAATTCAAATATTTATAAAAGACTGATATATCCTATCTTCTTTGTGATCAACCAAAATGATATGATTTTGCTAACAGTGGTGTATCTATACTTCTGCCCTTCCAAATGGATGATCAACTAAAATTGCATGTTAGCAGGTTTTGTTCAGCACAGCATATTTTAAAAGCATTCCACAGATCATCTATAAGAGATAATGTTCTGCACAACAGAAGGAAGAAAAAGTATTTCAACAGGCAAAGAACTACTTTCTCCAAGCCAAAAATAAGAAGGAAAACAACTGTCACACAAATGTCTGTGTACATAAATAGAGTTGCCTTGGACTTGTACAAGTTCTGAAAAAACACAATTCAAAATTCTCATTATACGAAAGAGAGTAAGGGAGCCCAGGGTCAACCACAGTGGCTCCAAAGTGGTCAGACTGGTGCTGTAACACACTGAATGCTGGCAGTTTTAAAGTGAAGACTATTCTCAATAAATTAATCAGTGTCATTTGATAAAACTTTTAGACACTAGCTGTTAAAGCAATGCAATCTGTCAAACAGGACTGAGGAGGAAAGCGACATCTGATTCAAGGGTGTCAGCTCTGAGAGAACAGCATCCATGTTGAGGCAAACAGTTCTGCTTGAGAGTCTATAACTGCACATTCCTGCAGTGGCATTGGAACTGCAGCTGGGATGGATTAGTGGCTTCAGATGGGAAATCAATGGGGAGAAACTTGAAATCCATTTTGTGCACTGCTGTGCTAATGTGCCAAATGTCACTGTCTCCTGGTTGGCTGCCTCAGGGAGGGACACTTGCAGTTTTCCAACAGCTCCTTGTAGATTGCCAGTCTGGGAGATTTTAAGTCAAGCAAACCCATGTTACTTCACTGAAGCAACGATGCAGAATGAAAATGTTATGAGCTGTGGCATTGTGATTGTAACTTTAATCACAAATTAATAATGTTATTTGAGAAAACAGAACTGTTAGAACAGAGATTGCTTGGAACTGTGCTCTCAGATTGTGGAGATGAAGCATCAAGAGAAATTATTTTCAAACTCCCCCTTCATAATTGTAATTAATACTGGGATACAGGCCAAGCTGTGGGAACCCACACATATTAGGAAATGAATGTAAATGTAGTGGCCACCCTAGAGTCCTCATAGGCTAGACATCTAGAAATGGAAGCAGAATCTCATCTTGCATTTCCCTGATGAAGAGAGCAATTGGATGGCTTGCTTAGGGCTATGTAGGAAGCCTTTGCCAGCAGGCAGGACCTCTTCTCCCAGGAATCCATTCAGTATGCTGTCCAGGGCACCTTCCCCATAGCCAATTATCAGCTATTTGCTTTTGTGCAATTCCACCATGCCTTATAAAATACTCATTAGACATTTGAAAAAAGGAAAGAGGAAAAAAAAGGTCTGCAAAAGAAAAAGCAAAGACTTTCCTCAAAGACAAAGGTCTTCATCCCATAGGCCAAGGAGAGCTTGCTCAGGAGAAGTTCAGAGAATAAAAAATGTGACTGCAAAGGAAGAAAGAATTAATGCCTGATGAATCACTTACAATGGATGAAAACTAGAAAGATGATTGATGGTATTTACATTCAGCTTGAGTAATAGCCCTGCACTAACCTGTTCAAACCTATAAAATCCAAGTCTGTTTTCACACACTGTTAAGGTCAGTGGAGAGCTTCCCTTGATTTTGTCTGCCAGGAATGGAGATAGAGGGGGGGCTAAGTATGCTGTGAGTTATGTGAAAGCAGTGTTTGTAGGATATAATGGCAGATTATTAAGTCCTGGCATGCAAGAATGTGATTATTCACATTTACTATGTGATAACAAAGAGGACAGAAGACATATGAGATAAAAGGGCAGAGAGGGGGAAGAAAGAGATAGGAAGAGGACAGATTGCAAGCCAAGCAAAATTCAGTATACAAAATTGTATTTTAGGTAAGGGAACAGTATCAACTTCTAAGCTTTAAACTGAAAGCTCTTCTGATATTTTCTCATTAAATAGCTTGTCATGTGAAAATGACAAATTATTGAAATTGAAAGTGCTTATGGAAATATTTTTCCTGTTATTTTAATAATTCCAGCTATTTTAGACTATATTTTTATTGCAAAGACAGAAAAAGGACAACCCCATCATGTAACAGCTAATAGCTTAGTGATCTTTGCACTCTACCTGCCTGCAGGTAGGTAGTGCTATTTTCTAAGAGAATATCCTCAGTACTAAACTGCTTTACAATGAGCACGTTCTTTCTCTGTTTTTTGAGGATTTTTTTTCCTTAAACACACACAAAATACTTTGGAACATTTATTTTTCCCTTTTGTTTGTGGAAAAGAAAGAATATCTATAAAATATTCACAAGTATTTTAAAAAGTGGTCTCTTCAGTGGGCCATATCTAGCATTTAGGTCATGTGCCTATCATGTTAATTGAGTGTCACTATGAATTAAGAGCTGGTGGCACTTTTCAGAGGAGGGAAGGGGAGCAGTTCATTTAAACTTGTTACACTATGAAAGGCAGCATAGCAAGGCAGGCTGAGTGATTCACAATGAATAATTTATTCCCTCCTTTCTCTTGTGGAGTAGAGACAAGCAGGTTGTGAAGGGCTCCTTTTTTCCACTATAGTTCTATTTTGTGTCTCTAAGCCTGATCAAAAGCCAGCCCAAGTCAATGGAGGACCTTGAACTCAGACATGCTCCATGGTCCACAATGAATGTCAGCAGGCAGCAACCCAGGGAAAGGTATGCTGCCAGGAGTTTTGCTATATAGAGAGGAAAAATCAATGGTCCTGCTTTAAGGAGCAGATTATAACATACAGTCCAAACTGGGAACATCATAAGTAGCAGCTCTGAAGTTCCTCTGCAAGGGTGTTTGCAGGGACAAAAATTTTAGAATCTGGAGCATCTCTCTTATGAGGGGAGGCTGTGAGAGCTGGGCCTGTTTATTCTTGGGAAGACATGACTGAGAGGGGATCTCATCAATACATATAAATACCTCAAAGGCAGGGCCCAGGAGGAGGGTGCCAGGGTGTTTTCAGTGGTGCCCAGCAACAGGATGAGAAGAAATGGCTATAAACTAAAACACAAGAAGTTCTACCTCAACATCAGAAGGAACTTACTTACACTGTGGGTGGCACTGGAACAGGCTGCCCAGGGAGGTTGTGTTCCTCTCTGGAAATATTCAAAACCTAGAAAATCACATGGACATATTCCAGTGTCACCTGCTCCAGGTCACCCTACCTTGTCATGGGGTTGGAGTCAATAATCTGCAGAAATCCCTTCCAACCATAACAATTCTGTGATTCTGTGAAAAGATGAAAACACAAATGCACCACTTTCTCCCATCAACATATCATAAGATCACAATAAGAAATTCCTTACTAGCTCTTCTGAGCACAAGATTTCATAACTGCTCTGTGAGAAAGAGGATAGACTATACAAAAAGTCAACTGCTTATTATCTGAATACTGGGTTTTTTTCCTAAGTGATAAAAAATGACAATATCTTTTCTATTTTTTATTGACTTATACATGAACATTACTACTAGTATGAATTAAACCACTGTTCCACTATGTTGTTTATATTTTCTGTCACCATTCTTGTTAGATAATCACTGCCACTTGATCCTCAGATTTTAATGAAAAGTACACTCAAAAAAGACCAGTGAAAGAAAGTACATTACTTTGTCAGTAAATATTGGAAAATTACTTAAAATATTCAGACAACTTTCCTAGTTTGGATGTATTTCATAGCTTAAAAGGGAAAAAAATAAATTGTACTACAGTTTGAAAAACTGCATGGAACCTTTTTAACCTAATTGCACCATTTTTCTGAGTGTCTACTTGATAAATTTGGGAGATTAGCAACTCTCTTGTACAGAGACATTTTTAGTCTGTACTTCTTGTGAATTTTGCATTAATAAGCAACATTCTCAAGCAAAAAAAAAAAAAATCCCTTTAATATTTAAAAAAGCTAAACCAAACCCTAGCAGAGGCCACACAGCACTCTCTCATCTACAACTCAGGAACTGGTGTGGGTTGGGACCCACAGTGACAATTCTGGAGGTAACCACTCAGTTTTGCAGTATTTGAAGGTATGGGTGTGGGCAGCTCTGTGCCATTTTGAAATACTGAAATGAACATAGTCCTAGAAACCTCAGCCTGCTGTTTTTTGACCCATTATCAAAATTTTAATGATATTTGCAGATTTATTTTGTTGGTTGGTTGGGTTTTTTAATACTTTTATTTTGGTTTAAATATGGGCAAGAGAAACCACACAGCAATTTAGGGACAGTACCATCTTCTAGGATGTGGTAGACTCTTTAAAATAGAAACTTGAGTCCTAATGTTTGGAATGTGAACCACAGTGACCAGACTCTACATGAAGATGGGTTAACAGGGTTGAACTTATTGCAATATAAAGCTCCATCCTGGACCTGAGAAGCATTTTTTTCAATAGAAATTTAGCTGGCATGGGATGTTTTCAGTCAATTGTACTTTACAACATAAAAATATGGCAGATATTTGAAATTTGATATTTGAAATTCCTTTGAATGTTGTTTGCGCTGTTTTCGGCTGAGATGATAGAATTAAATTTTTTCACAGCAAATAATATGAGGCTATATTTTGGATTTGTGCTGGAAACAGTGTTGATAGTTCAGGCATACTTTTGTGTTTCTGAGCAGTGCTTACACAGAGCCAAAGCCTTTTCTGTTTCTCCCTCTGGCCCCAGTGGTGAGCAGGCTGGGGGTGCAAGAGGAGCTGGGAGGGGGCACAGCTGGGACAGCTGGTGCCCACTGACAAAAGGGATATCCTATACCATGTTATTCTGGGCCTAACAATATAAAGCTTGGGAAAAAGAAGGAAAGGGGGACCCTTGGAGTTATGACATTTGTGTTCCCAAATAATTGTTACGCACTATGAACTCTGCTTTCCTGGAGATGGTTGAATCTCTTCCTGATGATGGGACATGGTGAAAGAATTCCTTGTTTAGCACAGTTTGCATGCACAGCTTTTCTTTATCTATCAAACTTTTATCTCACCATGGCTCACTTTTACCCCTCTGATTCTCTGCCCATCCCAGCTGGTGGCAGGGAGAGGGGAGTGAGCGAATGGCTGGGCCATGCTTCATTGCTGCCTGGGGTTAAACCACAACAGTCCTTATCAGATTTTAATGTGGGGCTCAAAGCATTCTAGATAAAGACAGATTTGACTGAAATGTGCTAGATCAAGTTTTTAGTTGATGTTGCTGTTTAGATATTATTTGCTAAGCTCCTGTGCTTGCCATGGGGCCTGCTGGCCTATGTTTTAGAGCCTAGCGCTATTAGTGGCTGCTTTTTGCTTTGACTGCTTGCTGCAGAGCTGCACTGCCTCTTGTCTTATTCTGTTGTGCCTGGGAACATTTTGATAATAGCTATTGTGATGTTTCTGGGCTGGCAGATGGCCAGGGCATCACTGTGTTCTGTGCTGGAAAGGCTGGAAATGCAGTGTGAAGTAAAGCTGAAGGTATTGTGACCTGTGGATGAGTCCACAGGGGGGCAGGACACCCCAAAGTGTCTGTGCCGTGGATAAATCCACAACAGAGCAGGTGCATCTCAAAGCATCTGTGACCATCAGTATGTCTGTGCCAAGGCAGGTCCACATTGAAGCATTGGTGGCTGTGCATGAGGTTGTGAAGGAGCACCTGGAAATGTGTGGCCATGTACCACATATGCTATGCATGATAGGGATCCTTAAATATGAGTAACCTATGCAAACAATTACCACACAATGTTTTGTCAAATGAAAATTATCTATAACATTTCAGTGATTCTGCAGATAAAAAAGAAAAGTTGAAGAAAACAGTTTGAAATATTACAGCTGGATTCAATTTAGCACAAAGAGAAGAGCAGGAAACATAGGCCCCATTTCTCATTTGAGAATCACACAGAATCACACAATCATCCACTGAGGTTGGAAGAGACCTTCAAGATCATTGAGTCCAACCCGTGCACTGACTCCTCAACTGAACCATGGCACCGAGTGCCACATCCAATCTTTTTAGGCACATCCAGGAATGGTGAGTCCATCACCTCCCCAGGCAGACCATTCCAGTACTTGATCACTCTTTCCATAAAAAACTTTTTCCTCATATTCAACCTATACTTCCCTTGGTGCAGCTTAAGACTGTGTCCTCTTGTTCTTTCAGTGGCTGCCTGGAGAAAGAGACCAACCTCCACCTGGTTCCAAGGTGCCAGGCATTTGTAGAGAGTGATAAGGTGACCCCTGGGTCTCCTTTTCTCCAGGCTAAACAGCCCCAGCACCCTCAGCCATTCCTCACAGGGCTCGTGTTCCAGGCCCCTCACCAGCCTTGTTGCCTCCTCTGGATGTGCTCAAGTGTCTCAAGGTCCTTCGTAAACTGAGGGGACACAACTGGACCAAGCACTCAAGGTGCAGCCTCACCAGTGCTGAGTGCAGGGGAGAATGACCTCCCTGCTCCTGCTGGCCACACTTCCTGGTACAGGCCAGGGGCCATTGGCCTTCTTGGCCACCAGGGCACAGTGCTGGCTCATGTTCAGTCAGCTGTCAACCAGTACTCCAGGTTCCTTTCTGCCTGGGCATTGTCCTGCCACACCATCCCCAGCCTATAACGTTGCAGGAGTTATTGTGGCCAAAATGCAGGATTCTGCACTTCCACTTATTAAACTTCACCCCATTGGACTCTGCTCATCCATCCAGCCATTCCAGGTCTCTATTCAGAGGCCCCCTACCTTCCAACAGATGTTGAGCTGTTCCCACCTTAGAGCAAATTAGTAAATCTGCACATTTACTAATGAGGAACTCAACACCCTCATCCATGTGGTCGATACAAACATGGAACAGGACTGGCCCCAGCACAGAGCCCTGAGGGACACCACTGTTGACTGATCCCCAGCTGGATACAGCACCATTCACCACTCTCTGGGCCTAGCCATCCAGCCAGTTCCTAACCCAGCACAGAGTGCACCTGTCCAAGCCATGGGCTGCAGCTTTCCAGGAGTGTGCTATGGGAGACAGTGTCAAAGGCCTTGCTGAAATCCAGGTACACAACATCCACAGCCTTTCCTGCATCCACAGGTCATTTGGTCATAAAAGGGGACCAGGTTGGTCAAACACGACCTGCCCCTCCTAAACCCATGCTGGCTGGGTGTGACAGCCTGGCCATCCTGTACATTCTGCATGATGGCTCTCACAACCACAATGCACCTCTTGTGATATGGAAAGGTCTGCACAACAGCCCCAGTCACAAGGAAAGGCAACCCCCCTCTCTTGTTACTTTATTTTTACAGTGAGGCAGGAACACAAGTGATAAAGATTGTAGGGCTGTCTGTGAACTGAACTTTGATATAACTACTGAGTGAATTAAATTGACTTTTGTCACAACAACAAAAAATCAGCATAGGAATATACCATCAAATCTTTCTAGGAGATTATTCTTCTCATAAGGCTCCAGATCATGTTTTCCCACCATCCACCCATTTTCTTCATGTTTCCTTCTGACAAATCACTGCAAAGCTGTCCAATCTTACAGCTTTTTCCCAGTAGATTAACCAAGGTGAGGTGTGTCTGTTTCTTTCCCTACTGTGCTGGTTCCACGTGGGTGGGGGGCGGACCCGCCGGAGGGAGCGGAGGGGCTGTCCCCCCTCTGGGGGCTTCCCCTGTGGGATGCGGGGCTCAGTCAGAGGCTGATCTGGTGGTTGGCATTCCAGGTGGCCAAGAGAGAGTTGTTTTGTTTTCATAAATCACATTGGTGGGGGGTGGGCCACGCTCTTTCGGTTTCTGACCTCCCTGGAGGTGCGGTGGCTCTGGCCAGGGCCCCAGCCTGGCTCAGGGCTTGGCCTCAGTCCCAGCACCCCCGGCCCCGGCTCTGCAGGAGCCCCTGGCCCAGCCATGGCTCGGCTCCCTGGCTCCAGGCTCAGCCCCAGCCCTGGCCATGGTGGCCCCTGGCCCCGCGCAGGTTTCTGCTCAGCTCAGCTCGGCCCCCTCTCCACGCGGCGTGGCCAAGCGGGGGGATGAGGGAGCCACCAAAGGCTCTCCCTTGCCCCCTCCCTGTTCTGAGAAGAGAGGCCTCAGATGATCCATGTGTCTCAGAGCTTTTCCAGCAGTGGCCTGGCTTCTTCACATCCTGGATGCAACTTTAACCCTTTTAATGCCTGGATAAGATTCTCGATCTCCTGAGCTCCCCTGAATGAGAAGAAATAGAGCGTGGAGTCTACAGAAGTCAGCAGAATGAAGATAAGGCTCCTGATGGGAAGAGATTGAAAAGATGCAACTGATGAATAGCTGAAAACATTATAAACTATATAAACTATAAGGGGACTGTGACTACACTAAAATTCCTTTAAACTGTGAAATATACTTGGGGAGGTTTAAGTGCTTGAAAAGATGACCTTTTTGTTTGAGGAAATGGGGCTCTCTGTTTTGGGACTGGAAATATGGACAGAGACATTTAATAGAAAAAGAGATGAAGAGTACTTTGTTTTTCAGCAGCTTGCCTTTAAAAGTGGTACCCCAAGTGTGTAACATAACCCATAGCACAACCCTGGATGGACTGTGGAGATGTGAGGAAATTCATAGTTTGCAGTTATTTCCTGGGCGGGCGTAAATTGTGAAGACACCCCCTAAGCCTAAACCAAGAAAGGGACTTTTCTTTCTAGAGTGAACTGAAATGATTATTTAAGTAGATAACTGACTGAAGTGTTTCTGTATGTTGTTGTTAAGAAATGTGGAATGAAGGGAGGGGGAGGAGGGAATAATCTAGAAATCTTATTCTGAATTATTTTTGTGTTATTAATAAATTTCTTCTCATACCCTTTTAAGTTTTAAGCCTGCCTTGCCTCTGCTCCTAAATCCTATCTCTAAAGGTAACTGAATATATTAAAATTGACAAACCTAAGTCACACCGTGACACCTACACAGATATTCTTTCTCTGTGCTGCTGGGACAAAAAAAAAAAAAAAAAAAAAAAAAAAAGAAAATTTAAAAAAGAAGAATATGTATTACTTCTTGTTCTTTCACCCAATCCTAGAATAGTCTGCAGCAGACCATGGAACAAATGCTAACTTGTGTGATCCAGAGCATGAAAATTGAATTTGGATCAGTTGAGAGTCTTCAGTTGGCAACCTTGGGATGTTTAGAAATAAAGTACTGGCAGATCTCTACTACTCTATGCAAACCAAGTTGTTTCAAGGGTCAACAGCAAAGCCAATTTGGATAGACACATGCACTTGAGATCATAAAAATAGATACTCATTTACTAACATTTGTGTCTTGTTTGTTCTTTTGAAGTCTCTCACAATTTGTGAGCACTAAGGCATTCTTTTGTTTGTTAGTCTCACTGGATACAGTTTGAAATTTGCTCTGTCTGGACAATTGAGACAGCAAGTATATGACTGATATTAAAACAAATGTCTGGAGACCATAATTCAATTTTTTAATCATGCTGCTCAATTTCTTGTTTGTGTTTCTAGATGGTACATTATTTACTTGCATCTGTTTCTACTACAGACAAATTTGAGTCTTCACTGCTGCCCAGAATTTGCACTATGGATTTGTCAAACTGGCTTTTTTTTTCATCCTTAACAAGGCAGTATACTGAGTTATGTAAATACTGACTATTTGGGTATTAATTTCTTATTATACAAACAGCAGAATGTGGGGACAGTTCTCTAGGAATAAAACATAATTATATACTTCTACTAATTAACAGTTTCATTTGTAAATTCCCAAAGAAAACATAAAGTGCATTATTTGAATTTTTAAAATTTATGAAAAGGTAAATTGTTACAGAGTTCTTCTTGAATTACTTTAAATAACAATCAAGTAGAAAGACTGTCTCACATTCTGACTACTTAGAAATACAGAGCAACTCTCCTAAAACGTAATTATACTTTTGAATCTTCACTATATGAAAGGCAGAATCATATCAAAAGATATCAGTGGAGATGGATCACTGGGTTATCCTTCACCTGTAGAGCTATGGTGGGGCTCTAATCACTGATCTGAAGTTCTTGGTGCCACAATTTTCATTCTTCTCTAAATTTCAAAGACAAGTCACTTAAAATTATTTAGAAAAATTTGATTGTTCAGAGTCAATCCATTTCCACCTCAAAGCTTTAAGACATTCTTCTCAACATTGCTAGATTTTCTTTGCAATTTTTTCTATTCCATTTAAGTGCACAAATTAGATGTCCTTTGTCCATATTTTAGCCTGGTGTTCCAAAGAGGTAATTCATACAATAGACATTCATATCTAATTGACATTTTTAATGAAAAATTAAAGAGGGACAGGAGCCTCCAAAACTATTAAGTCTCTAAAAGTTTGCCATAATAAATGGCTGAGTAAAAGGAGAGTAATTCAAGTTTCCATGTCTTCTAAAGAATGTCTTCTGTTGTTCCCCACAGAACAAACATTATTGCAACATATCATAGTTTTTCTTACTTCAGTTCCAGGTTCTTTAAAGCACGTATTGCTGCCTTGTTGACTCAATATTTCAGTCTCTTCTCAAAAGAAGGAGGCAAATCCTTGTTTCTATGCATCAGGCTGCATGTACACATCCAAACACATGAAGGCTTACATGGTGCTGTACATGTATATGTATGTATATATATGCACATACAGAGGTAAAATAAACTTCTTTCCAATTTCGTGGGTTTTTTAATGTCTTTTATTGTTCCTCAGATAGTCTATGCCATCTTTAGTTTTTCTCAGCCAACAGCATTCAGGTCTTTGCTTCAGAAAGTGTATTTGGTGAAGTAAAATCCTCCTTGAAGACCTGTCATTTCCCAGCTCTGCATTCTGCACATTGCTATTTTCATCAGAAATTTTTGGAGTCCTAAAGAAGTTGTGAAAGTCCACTTCCATACTCAAACAGAATTTAAATTGTTTTATTACAAAACTAATGTTTCCTTTCTGTAGAATTTTTTAGAGATATTCTTGTGACTTTCTCTAACAGTTTATTATGAAACTGCAGTGTTCACTCACAGTCATCATGAATCTGAGAATAGTTCTGTTTAATTTCCAAAAATACAATTCAGAACTCCCCAGAGAATGAATAACCATTTTTTAAACCCTGGGAATTAAATTAAACTTGGTTTCTCTATTTCATTCTTAAACAGCAACGTAGTCATAGCATTGTCGAACACCAAAATAATTTTTATTAACTTGTCATCAGTGTATGACCTTGAATTCCTTGAATGGAATTACTTGGAAGGAAACACACAGTATTCTTTTCAAGAATCATGTGAATATTGATGTCTGTTCTATTTGCAAACATTTCTTTTTCTTTCTGGAACATGTCCCATTAGGGTTGTTTGTGCAAATTTCTCTTGGTGCTTTTTTTTTTTTTTTTGGCTGCTGAAAGCACACTGTAGCACAAAACTTAGATAATTATCGGTATTTTTACATACTTCTCTTTCATGATGTTTGGAGTGATGGGGGAGTTGACATTTTTTCCAGTTACTTTTCCCACTAACTTGAAAAATATCTCATTGGTGAATTGAATTGGCTCAAGAGGAAAAAGCAGCATAATGAATTACGTGGGTGTACTCTGAATAAAACATTTCTTAGAAGAGCAGTAAATTTCATGACCTGCTTTTAAGTGCTTCAAAATACAGTGTTTCTGGATATCATTAGCATATCATACAGATTATGGTTTTCAAGGAAGATGAGAATTACTGTTACAAGGCAATTTGTATAATTTTTGAGTTATTTAGGTTGGAAAAGACCTTAAGAGCATCCAGCCCAGTGGTTAACCCACCACTGCCAAGGTCACCACTAAACCAGGTCCTCTAGACCCATATCTACATATCTTTTAAAAACCTCCAGGAGTGGTAACTCAACCACTTCCCAGGGCAGTCAGTATCAATTCAATCAGCCTTTCAGTGAAGAAATGTTCCCTAGTATCCAATCTGAACCTCCTCAGGGCAATTTGAGGCAATTTCGTCTTGTTCTGCCACTTGTTATTTGGGAGAAGTAACCCCCACCTGGCTGTAATCTCCTTCCAAGCGGTTGAAGAGAGTGATAAGGTCCCCTTCAGTCTCTTTTTCTCCAGGCTAAGCACCCCCAGCTCCCTCAGCTGCTCCTCACAGGGCTTGTGCTCCAGACCCTTCCTCAGCTCCATTGCCCTTCTTGGGACACACTCCAGCACCTCCATGTCCTTCTTGTACTAAGACTGGAAACACAGAGGAGATTGCTTGTGCTCCTCATCACTTAACCAGTCATTCCAAGTCCATGAAGTCTCTCTTGATTGCCCTTCAAATTCTTGTTGCAACTTCTCTGCTGAAAAATCAATAAAGAATGGTAATCTGAGGGTGAGAAGCTTTTTCCCCACGTCTTTAATCCAGAAGATGTTACAAAGTCGAGAGCAGCTGCCAACACTCTCAGGCCTTGGACAGGCACAGACACAGAGATGCAAGGATGTTCAATCCAACAATTTAGGTTTAGCCTTGCTGTCAGTAAAGGGATTCCCCCTTGGTCTCTCAACTGACTGCTAAAGTCAGACAATGAAGAGGCCAGACACAAACCTGTGGGAAACAAGCATATTCCTTTCTGTGGGTGATGGAACCAACTTGCCTTTCTTTCACCCACTAAGAAACCAAAAAAGCAGTAGAAAACTTCAAACACCAGGATCCTTAAAATGCACAATAAACATTATGAGGCATACCACAAAGTTAAACAGTTTATGCTACAGTGCTTGCAGCAAACTACTCCAAAGTAAGCACAAAGAAAGAGGAAGCACACAAGTTTTAACCAACATTAGTTTTTTCAGTGATGGGTGCAAATGATCTCAAAGAACAAAATATTGACAAAACTTCTTCCTGAGGTTATCTCCTCATTAGATCAATAAAAAACATCTTTCCTACCCATCTCCCCAGAGCTGCACCGAATCTCACCCAGCCATGCCTAGTCTCATAAGCAGGAATTCTCATTTCAAAGGCTGATTTGAAGTGCCTATTCTTCTTTGTAAAAGTTTCTGCAGCCTCTCTTATGAAGTAGGGAATGTAGCTCATGAATGTAGATCTACATAATAAGATTATGGCTGAAAAAGTGAGCAGTAGAGCTTATTTATTCTACATGCCTACTGCAGGAAAGGATGATCATCAATAGCATAAACTGGAATGGAGAATACCAGAGAGGACAAACACAGCTGCTGCCACAGGTACAAAGGAGATAACTGTGGGGAAACTATCACAAAATATTTGAGATAATCATTAAAAACAGCCAACAAAGCTCAGTGGCATTAACCAACTGTTTGGTTCAGACTCATTTAATGGACCACATGGGCAGTTTCAATAAATTCTGGCATTTCAGAGTGGCTGCACTGGAAGTCAACTTGAGGGCAAGAGGAAGCATGAATCAATTCCTCTAAAAAGGCAGTTGTTACAAAAATTATAATTTTGTCTATTTAAATTATATTTGTGTCAGGGAAAAAATCTGAGATGTAAAGATGATCTTAAAGGTCTTTTGCAATCTTAACAATTCCAAGATCAGTGGATATACATTAATGGCCCAGTATTGTAGCCCTATCAGGAATGCAACTTTTCCAGGCATGACACAGTCTCATTCATTTGAATGGTGTCCACATGGTAAGAGGAAAAGACAATGAACTTGATCACATCCCACTGATGCAGGCCTTTCTCTAGCAGGTATTTTACCAGAATTATATTTTGAAATTAATCCATAGGGGAAAGAAAAGTTGGACTGTATCAGCATAAGCTTGACCTTTTCTGACTGAAAGGTACTCCATTCCATTTGACTTTTCTAAATTTTGCATTATGCTAATATGTGCAGTATGCATGTTAAAAAATAAATATATTTCAATATTCTTTTTTAATTACAGAAAATATGTAAAGAATACATTCTATAATTGCAATGAAATCTCTCTACTTTCTAGAAATATATGCAAAGCCACATCCAGCATTTGATCTAGTCCTTTATACTCACTATTAATGGATACATTCAAGAGATCTTTTTCTTTAATGTATTATTAACCAAAATTCCAAAGATTAAGCCAAACTGGTAAGTTGCTTTGGTTTTTTTTCTTCACATAAACTCCATCAGCTAGATATAATTTTAAATTTATAAACTCTTGTATCTCCTTTCATACTGCTTTATCTCTTGACAAGAGATGAAAGATGAACAGACACCACCCACTTCTCATGAGCAGCGATGCTTTGGCTATCTAAGTCTGTTAGCTTTGTCAAAACATAATTTTGATGGCTCCCAAAGGAAACTAACATAAATAGTAATTGCCATGCAAAATGAAATTACTAAATTTCTTTATATAAGATACAGCTTGATTCAATATATTACACCATGACTTTAGTGAGACATATTAACAGCCAATAAGAAACACTCAGTGCTGCAGCACTCTGCAACTCCTTAATGTAGCTTGGTGGACAGCAAAATTGTCACTGCTGTGACTCCCAGCAGTATTGCAGGTGCAGTCTAAATGAGCCACTAGCTCACTTTCAATGGACAAATACCTGTGTTTTCATCAATATGTAATCTTATGAAGAAGATGAAATTGAAGTCCACAGGCCACAATGTAATCATATTTTCCACCTTAGTTTATCTTGGTTTGGTTTTTGTTTTCCTTTGGTCTGTGGTCTTGTTGCAGTTTTTCTGGTACCTTCTACCTTCTGGTGCAATCAGAAAAATACTGAACGAAATGTGTTGCTGAATACTTGTCTATTCAGTGCATTTTGTTCTGAGTATTCTTACTGATTTTCCTTTTTTCCCCTCCTCTTCCTAAATAGATATTCTAGCAAATTTAAAACTAAAATCTAATTTATCTATTACAAATGTCATCACTAAATTGTCTGCATAAAAATTTCACTGTAAACATAACCCCACTACTGTGTGAAATATCTAGTTACCTATGTGCTTTAATATGCTTACAAGTAGATTTTGGATGTTCAGTTTGGCACACATGAAAGTGATTTCACAGTGACACATCAGGAAATTTTCTCCATGGCAGCTGCTGGTGTGACTGAAATCTCTCATGACTTTCTAGTAAAGAACCATTCTGAATCTCAAACAGTGAATGTTTTCAAACGATCCTAATGTTCTAAAAATACTCCAAAGTGCTTTTGACCATGTCAACAATGAGTATTCACTGTAATATCTTCACTCATGGAGAGAAAATGAGGTATGAAAACCACAGGGTGTATATGCTGAAGTGGTCAAGACTGTGGATGTGCTGAAATGATTAAGAGCATTTTCTTCAAATCAGCCACTCCATCTTGCCTCATGCTATAGCCAAAGTCAACATCTCCATAGGAACACATTTTGTGTTGCAGAGATTGTAGCTACTGCTTCCGCATTGCTCTGCATGCCTCATGAGAGGGATGAACATACTGGAGAGAGTCCAGCAAAGGGCCACAAACCTCATTAAGTAACTGGAGCATCACTTCTGTGAGGAGAGGCTGAGAGAGCTGAGACTGTTTGGAAAGCAGACATGAATTCATTAATGTCTACAAATTCCTGAATGGGGGGGCAAAGAGGACAGACCCAAACTCTTCACTCTGTCAATTTGCCCAGTGACAAAATCAGAGGCAATGAGCACACACTGGAATATGAAACATTCCCTCTGAACATCAGGAAACACTTTTTTTACAGTAAGAGTGATCAAGCATGGTACAGGTTACCCAGAAAGGTTGTGGAGTTTCCGTCTTTGGAGATATTCAAAAGCCATTTGGACGTGGTTTTGGGCAGTCTGCTTGAGAAAAAGGGTTGTACCAGCTGACCTCCAGAGGTCCTTTTAAACCTCAAAGATATTGTGATACTGTGTGGTTCTGCTTACAAACTCCAGTTTGAAAGAACTGAAAGCTCTGCCATTACTACACTGGAATTCAAAACATGGGAGTGAAACCTTCAACCTCAGGTCTTATATGGAATGTTTCCTTCCTTACAGAGGGAGCAGCCTGCATAAAGGAAATCTTTGGTTTAGTCACCATCTCTCCTGAGGTCCTGTAAACACTGACAAGAGGAAAAATCCTTCAGAGAGCATTAAAGCGCTGAAGTCTATTTTAGCCATCTGTCTTCTCTCTCTCTCTCCCCCTTGACTACTTAGCTTAGGAAGAAAAGGCAGCTCTATCCTGCACTGGGGACAATGCCCCTAAAATTTACAAACAGCTGTCCCATTGCAATGCTATACAGGATATCTCATATTGCAGCAAGAAACTTTGGCTTTTCAACAGCTCATTAAAATAAAGCTTTTGGGGTCAGAGCATGAAGCTTTTGTTTATCCTCCAGGATCACACACAAGCATGCACATCAAGGGTATGGCTCACACAGAGGGAGGCTTCCCAAGCTCAGAAGAGATGAGCCATTGAAGTGCACACAGTGCAGAGCAGGTTTGCAGCTGGCAGGATGGTGCCTTCTCAGCACAGTGACCCAGGATCTGCCTGGAACATGGCCACAGTGATAGGGAGATGCTTTTTTAACAGTGCCAGACAAGGCAAGGTGATTATTCTGGTGGTGAGGGTCCATACAGGAACTTCCTCCCACAACTGGAGAAGATGGAGATAGACACAGGGTTGGTGGCAAACCTACAGGCAGGGAACAAGAACTAGACACAGGCTAACCCAAAATACAGACATTTGGTATCAGGATCTATGCTGAAGCAGGGCATATGGGCAGGGCTGATGAGAAGCTGGGGAGAGCCAGTTGAGCCTGGCAGTTCCCCCAGAGTCTGGAAATCATTTGACCCTACAGACTAATTACGGCCATATGTTGGCCTATGAGGATTGGCTTTATATGTGCACAGTTATAATTTCACAATTTCCCTTGTTTTTACTAATGACACTCTTTCAGATGTGGAATGACCTCCAAAGGCAATCTTCCAGCCATCCTGACACAGAAAATTCTGCTAAGAATCACTGCAGATGACTTCCAAAAATATGAACATGCTGGTTTCCTGGATGAAGATTTGCACCCATCAATCCTTCTATTGAATAAAAATTGACTCAGACAGCTTAAAATCTTTGATTTCCCAATTTACTAAAAAATTTGTCACAGTTACTAATTAAGACATTCTGTTAACTGTTAACCTGTCCTTTATATTTTTGATTCTTGTACATTTTTACCACTATATATCACTTCAAACTTTAGGTACTTTTTATCTAGGAAGATAACTGTGAAATAGCTGAGGAATCACAAATAGTTTCATTTCTCCTTTAAATAAACGTAGCCTCTGTTTACTTCTCACTTTAAGTTAGAAATACAGTATTTCTCCAATGTGGTCTTAAAAAATGTTTCCTGTATTATGGTACAAACAAAACTGTGGTCCTCAAAATTCCTTCTGAACTGTATTTTAAAAGCTTAGATAAACAAACAATATTCTAAAGCAGTTATTCTATAAACATGTTTTATGAGTTGTTTTATAAGAGACAGATAATTTTCTCTTATATCCTTAAGAACTTTCTGGAGAGGCTGTGCATTGGGTTAAAAGCAATACCTGAAAGAGATGCAGCCCCTGCAGTGCTGTCACAGACTGTGTTTGTGGCAGTGAGCACACTGGAGCTGATCAGCTGCTCCTCTGGAGCTGAATATTGCCTGGAGAGGGGCAGAGCAGTCAGCAAAGCAGGAACAGCAGGGGCCTGGACTCAAGGTGGAATTACGTGTCACATGGCCTAAAGGCCAAAACTGATAGATGTGCAAAGAGTCCCTAGTAGCTTCACAAAATTAATCACACAAGCTCAGATTGTATCCTGACTTTTTACAACTGTGCCAGGAGGTACAGAAGATTTCAGTCCAGTCCACATTTAAGCATTTCTGAAGAGTGCATTCATCCCATACTGTTAATTTTGATTTCTTTAGGTTTTGGTTTGCTGTTTTATTAAACCCCATACTTTGCAGGATCCAAAATAGGAATCTCACATGAGCAGAGAGCATAGTTAACATCCTGAACAGCAACAAAATCCAAAATACAATCAGCCTTCCATAAATAAGCAGAAATTTATAGAGTACCATTATTGTCTATTTACATCTCTGCAGAACACACACAGCTGCTGTATTTTATATATATCACAAAGCATTTTATTCCACACACTCAAGAAAATTAATAATACTCTCATTTTCTTAGCCCTGCTATACAGAACACATTTTCTTCCATTCTGTATTGGGTACATGGAGTAAATCACAAAGGTCACACCAGTCTGTCAGAAGACATGTTTATGTTCTTGTTCTGTAACGTGACAGGTTGCCTAAGCATATTTAGAGGTGCTAGATAATTTTTGTTTTCCAGGCCTCCAGCCTCCCTTTGATCTCCATATATCACTTTCCAATTCCTTCCAATTCTATTCCCACGTGCATGGATGCAGCTATGCAACAACAGAGGTTATTTGTAATTAACCCTGAATTGAAGATACGACCTTCTTGCCAAGCACCAGCCCTAGAACAGAGCCTTCTCCACCTTTCCTGTTGTGTGGTTAATTGCCACTGGGGCCGTGGCATTCCCTGTGAAGTATCTGCAAGCAGCTCAGAGCCAGGGTGACAATGAGGAATTGCATATGCAGGGCTGATGACACCAAAATTACAGCTTATTTAACAGCATGATTCATCCAGATACTTAATGACAGATTTAAAAATAAATATACACTCTCTCCATTTGAAGTTAGTGAGACAGAAATACATCTTATTGAACAAAGCATGTGTCTGACAAATTCTGTAATGAATCAAGGCTTTCTACCACCAACTCTTAACTAAATTCAGTCACATTTCTATTCTTGCAAGCTACTATTACAAGAGTGCCCAGAAATCATCAACAAGGGCTTCCATTTGTTTAGCTCTGTACAGGGTCAGGGGGATAAAAGGGACAAAAGGCTGACAAAACAAGAGAAGAGACAACCAGCAGGGAGGAGATGGGAGTGATGGGACAGAGAGTGGGCAGCACAGCTTAGAGGGGCTCAGCCTGGCAGCAGCCCCATCTTCTGGAGACTGTCACAAGCACCCTGTCCAGGGAGAGCTTTTCTGGTGTCTGAGAGAGGGTAGGGAGGCAGCTTCACTGAGGTGTGCAGAGAGCTCCTGGCAGGCAGAGTGAGGGAAGACAGGAAACTGCTTCCTTGAAATGCTAACTAGTGCAGGCTGAAGCTGGCTGGCATCAGTGACCTATCAGGGCTAAGAGTTGACACTTTCTGTGAATTATAGGTGATCTGTAGGGAAGGTGCAGCTTTGAAGCTCCTTGAAGGTGAAGTCAAGTGCTTCACCTTTCATGTGATATAAAAAGAAAAGCCAGCAGTGGGGTGATGAGAGGGAGCAAAGTGACAACCCGTGGAATTATCTTGCAGCAGCATGATGAAGGTCAGGAAAAGGCTACATCCCTGCCCAGATCATTCCCTCCCATGACCACAATCTCCCAGCTGGTCCTCCTCACTACATGAGTATATGAGGCACTTCCACTAGCACTTGGCAAGTTGGAGTTTTTATTCTCAAGTTCAGGGCACGTATGTGATGGAGACTGTACCCAGGATAAGGAGCATGATAAAAATGCCTGAGAATAATAAAAAAATTAAAATCCAATAAAAAACCAATTTTAAAAATCTATTAATAAAATTATCACCAGATAATCAAAGGAAAGTAAGCAATCATTGCCTTATTTTTACATTTTGATTCATGTTTTTAATTTCCCAAGAATTTACGAGCTAAAGGGGCATATTATTCCATTAATATGTATTTCACAAAATAATCAAAATTAGAAGTAGTAAAAACTATTTTACTTTTTATCATAGCAATTGGGTATAAATAAATGGAAAAAAAAAATTATGTTAACAAATACTTTGTTTAATTGTGAGGGAGTTTTTCATCTCATAAAATCATTTGCTTTCATGTTCTTTCGCCTTTTCATCTCTCAAAATCACACAGGTGATGTCGTATTCTCTAGACATTGAGCTGCTGAATAGATCACTGGAGATCTAATCTGTCACATCCTTTGGCATGTCTGAATCCCCACATGGGGCACATACTCATCATTATCCTGTTGTAGCATTCCATACCCACACACTGTTTTGCTGTAATTTGTTTCTTTTATTCTGTGGTCCAGCTCTTGTCACCAACCTCATGCACTGACTGTTTTAAAGGAAATCTCAGACTTTGCCTTTTAGCCTCCAGCAATGACCACATGTGACCAGTAAGCAAAGAGGTCTGTTGAGCAACATTCTCCTACATCTGATATTAATAACCAACAGATCTTCTCAGCATTATTTCCTACAGGGTTCTTTACACAACATTACTTTCTTCCATTTCCTTCCAATCAGCTTTGCTTGGAATGCACACACACAAAATAACAAATTAAAAATATCCAACAACCAATGAAACAAACAACAACCAAAAAAGGCCTGGAGCAGCTGTGTGGAAAAGTACCCCAGCATCCCTGCATATTTGCACATGAACAGTAGGATTTGACTGGGATTTGCCTCCCTTAATTTTAGCTGTCTGAAAGGCATTGCCCCTTAACCATTGATTTTGACTATTTCTTCAGTCTGTGAAGAGAAGTGGCTACCTCTGGTTATTGATTCATCCTTCCCTCCTTTTGCATCTGTTTAGAGGAGGTTTCTGACCTTTGTGTGGCTACATGTGCACACAGCACAGGGCCCTATAAGGAGGCTTCTCCTTACAGGAGAAGCAGGGCTCCTTCTTGTAGTGCAGAGCTGCTACTCTACTGCCAGAGTCCTGCATTTAAGGGATGAATGTATTTGCCTTGGTTATAACAGAAATGGTGGGAAAAGCTCGCTAATTCACTCCCCACCAGATGGAAAAAGAAGGCATTCTTCTTTTTCTGCTGTCTCCTGTGTGATGAAAAGTTGATGATTTAGCCTTCTACAGATGTCCTTAAGTGTACCATGCTCCAGACCTTCCTGAAAACACACTTACTCTGCTCTGTTCTCTGACCACCTCTGGGACACTGTATTTCTGGAAACAGTCTCCATCACTCAGCAGTTACTCCACTGACTGAAGCACTTCCAGCTGTAGGAAAGCTTTCCCTGATAAACCAATAAGCCTTTAAATAATTGCATACATGTGTGCACAGCCTCTGCATTATTTACATGTGTAAGTTCAATGATATTTTTAAAGTAGTAAAATAACAGTTGAAACAAAACATTTCCCTTCCCAATCCCATAGTTTTGCTGTCTTGTGAAGTTCATGCCTCTTTAACCTAGTTTCACCCATGCATGCTCCTAACTCATCAAAACCAAGAGAGAAGAAACACATGCACAGCTCTTAAAAAGAAAAGTGTCCTGGTAAGAAGTCAGAAGAAAACATTTTTCATATTAATCAAGTGCTGAAAACATTATTTAAAAAATAAAACAAACAAACTGAAAGCAAACCAAAAACTACACAAAAATACCCAGAAACATAAAAACCACAAACCCAAGTATTTTGAGAAGTTCTGAACAGGCATGGGGCAGACTTAACCCAACTCCTTGACTGCTAAAATATTTGTGGGTGTAGGTGAAATGCATCACAGCACAGAAACTATCTCCTCTGCAATTTCCAGGTGCATGTTTAAGGATCCTGTCAGTTTTCCTGCTTCTTGCTGTCTTACTCCCTTTTCTGTGGACTTTGATGTCTTCTATGTTTTTAATTTTCACCTTTATCCCAGTGATAGCCCTTTGAGATAAATTTCTCTTCACATTCTAGAAAAATTCACACTCATACAAGAGAGGCTTCACATCCAGTATTAATTCTTGTTTCTATGATTTAGAAGTCCCAGTGAAACTCAGGAAAATGAAGATAAAATAACAAGGCTTCCCAAAAAAAGCAGAATCGGTCTTTTGGAAATGCACTTCTGAAAGTGGAAGAAAAACAAATATTTAGACCAAGAATGAATGAGAAATAAGGGTACAAAGTAAATTTTATTGGACAATTTGGCAACCTATACTTCTATCCCAAGACACAAGACTTTTTCCTTATCATTATTTTTTCTAAATCTAAGCTCTAAGAAATACTTAAAACATTTTTCTTGAAACTATGACTTGAAATGTGTATACGTTTATTGAATTAGCCCAGAATGAAAACAGGAGGTGTTCTAAACCTAAAGGATGGAGTCCTTTCCAGTTTTTTAAGATGTTTTTTCTGTCTTTGGATCTAATTTGATTAAGCAACACACAACACAGCTACCGAGCAATGTTCCACCACATTCATGCTGTCCTTATCTAAGAAGAGAAAATGTCATACTAGCAGTTCTGAGGTCTTGTTTATGGGATTTCAGTGTGGTTGTTTATATTGGAATTTTAAAGCAAACATCAAAGAGCAAAATTAGCCCCCAAAAAGATGTCTGAGAAATAATAAATTATTAATAAGTCTATAATCAGGTGTTTAGAAAGGAAAGCTTAACTCAGGTCATTGGAAACATTCTTTTCTGTTCCCAGGTGAGAAGTACTCAAGACTGGTCAGGTAGGAATGGTGGCTGAGACTAAAGGGCTCTATTCTTGCCTGATCAAAAGAATGTGATTTAATGTCCACTCACCTGCATCCCTGAGAGAAAATCAAACAGGATGTACCATAAAAGAAAGACAATCTTTCCCACAAAATGCTCTAGCCCTGCCTGCAGAGGGATTTCTCTAGGAGCAAAAATGAAATCAGCCACAAAGATGGAAGGAAAGCCACAAAAGCAGCTGCAGAAAAGCCCCAGCTGTGTGCCACAGCAGCCAGAGGAGGAGTGGGGCAGTGGGAGAGCTGCACCTGGGCTGCAGAGCCACCTGCCAGCCTGGCTCCTGCTCCAGGAGCACAAACTGCCCAGGATGCAAAGCTTAGAAAAGGTTAGAAGCTTCCTTCAAGCTGCCTGGATCAAAACAAAGCTTACTTCCATTTCTTGAAAAATATATTTTGGGGGGAAAAAAAAAAATTGATTCCACCAATGGAATGTTTTTAATAATATTTTAAGACATTATCAGAAATATTATACATTCATCAACATTAATAAGTAACTACACATTCATCTACATTAATTAATTTAATTTCTATCATTCTAGCTCTGTAGATCATATTTTTTAAATACCCTGATTTTTTTCTCACTTACAATCCAAGGAAAAAAGTGTTTGAGTTTCTAGGAAAGGAAACTTTTGCCTTACTGGAGAACAGTTTTTTAGAGTTTAAGGTAAGGCAGACTGAAATATTTACTGGAATAGAAATTAAGCATTTCACTGCACTTGTATTTAAGTCTGTCTGATCTTTGAAAAGATTATTTTAAACACAAGTATTTTAATATTTAAAGTTTTGGAGGAGGAGGGTTTCTGTCTTATGCAGTCACCAGTATCTGAATTCATTATTAATTTGTGAATGACTGAGGAATTTGATCAGGCATTTTGTATGAATAACAATTTTTAAAATCTTTAAGCTCTCATCTTCTTGTTTGTAGGAACAGACCTAGAGGTAGCATATTATAGAAATGTGTTGATATATTTACAGAAGTATATATTTCTACATGTATTTACAGTGGTGAAAAAAGATTTTAGATATGAAATAAGACACCCAGACTGAAAACAGAAACTGAAACCACCTTGATTTCCTGGTCTTCCATTGTGATCTGGGAAATATGTTGACTCCAAGTAGGAATAAAATTCCAGAATAGTAGAACACATTCTTCAATGTATGTCCCATAGACAACAACTTTGCAGAAAAATCAACCCAAAATCATTTTTTTCCTTAAACAAAAGACTTAAATTCCTCACTGAAAATGGAAAAGATCATGCAGAGAGGTTGCCACAGTCACTCTTGGCTATTAAAATTACCAAACTAAATCTTGCAGCTTTTATTTCTAAGACTGACTCCACTACTGAAAAAACTCTCCAATGCAAAGTTATTTTTTCTCTTATTCCAGAATTTCCTCAAATTCTATAATTTGTTACTGGAAAAAAAATCACCATTTAAATGCAGCAAGGGACAAGTCAACATGGGAAGGTCAATGCAGCTGTCAAACAGCTGATTTCACATTGCCTAGGAGAAAGAATAACAGCACTTATAGTGTTTGAAACATAAATGGAGTTTGTTGTTGCTTTCAAATTATGGTCTAAAATTATTTTGGAAACCTCATAATACTTCCCCTCAGAATTTTCTTTCTTTGTTAAAAACAGACTAATACATTAAATATGGCTTTGATATATCATTTTTTCACATTCTTGTCCATCAGCCATAAAACTGAATGCTATTTTCAAGGCAAAATAATTATGAAAAAATTCTGTAGTCGACTGCATTGGAATGAAAATTACAGTCCTACTCCTGAGCCAGGTGCAAAGACATTTTAAATTTCAAAGAATTGATAAATACATAACAGTGGCAGTACTGACCTTTTTCCAGGGTTGACTATTTATTTCATTGTTCTTGATGCTAAAAAAAATGGGTGGAAGGAAGAAGAAGTTTACTTGAAAATAGGAGACACATTGCCATTACAGTTGGTGAAAATGTAGGTTTCTTGATGCCAAAAGAGGAGTTTTTGACTGCTTTTTGTGTAAGAAAAGCCCTTCACATCTTCAAAGATGGACTTAGCTACAGTTACTCACAAGAAAGAATAGTAATAAATAGCAAAGGGTTATCTATCAATTACTGGAAGAAATATATCTAAAAGTAGACAGAGGTGAGATGGTCAAGACAGATTTTTCCTAAGAATTTCCAGAAATTTTGGTCATGTGGATATGCATTCTGCTGTGGTACTTGCCCTCAGGTACCATATCCTAGAGAACATACTCTGTTCAGTTTATTGATAAGACAAAAATTTTTTCTTACTTTTTCCTGCTTATAGAGATTGATTTCATACATGTCAATCACCTGTAATTCTAGTTTGTATAATGTACTAGCTAGAGCATCAATTCTATTCAATACTCAAATCATATGCACCTTTTACTGTGTTTCAATGTGCAAAGCAAATGATATAATCCCCATCTTGGAAAGGGTGGGCAACCAGAAGAACAGCCTGTCATGAATAAATGCATTTGGATCCAGGGGGTCAAAGTGTTTGCCTCCCATGGGACAAGGGAAGAGTCAGCTCTCCAAGCCTCAGTTCTTTAAATGTTATCAGACTACATGCTGCAATATGATTTTGTCAATTTTAGCAAGCACATACTTAAAGTACTGGAGATACTAATACTGTCTATTTTGATTATCTTGATTTCACTGTTCAATGTATTAGTACTGAAATTTGACTGGTGCACCATCACTAAGGGTGAAATAGTTCACTTACGCTGGAATAGCAGTATGATATGAAGAAAATAAGGATGACAGACAAGGCTAATGCCTCTACTCCAGTGTTTATTAGATATGGCAGAACACACAAATAATGAAGAATTACAGTGCTCACAGTAGGGGAGTTACTTTTTTGATAACCAAGGAAGACCTCATAGCAGATTTTTATGTGGCATTCTCCCATTTCAGCTGTTTTGAGCACTTACTGAAGCTGAAGAGCAGTAACTTCCTGCCACTGAAATCCCACTGGAGACTATCAGGCACCCTTGCAATAACTGGAGAGGTCCCAGTGAGACCAAGCAGAAGGATTAATTGAGGTTTCTAGGATGACACCCTGATTAAATTCCTGTAAATCCCTAAAGCAGAACCATCATAAGTCCCAAGTGAAGTCCAGGTGCACTCTTGGCAAGGCCTTACCCACTTTCTGTCTGGCAGCACATACAATTTCATGCAGCTACTTACACAGAACAGGAGGCATCCCATCAGTCACTGCTAATCGCTGCTTTATAATGTCGTGTGGAAACATTATCTAAAAGTGCAGCTGAGCCAGTGCAAACAGCATTAATTGAAGACAAGAGACTTTCCATGGGCCAAAGCACTTACAACCCAAATAAATAAGACACTAAAAGAGGTGAGCAAGTTAATAAGTTTCATCAATATTGTCAAGTTCATATTAAATGGTGAAGATAGGAAATCAGTAATCTGTGTCTGAATGCACATGCAGCCCTCCAGTAGATATGTGTTAATGTCCCCTGGCTGAGTTAGTCCACAGAGGATGAGTTGATACATCTGAATTCCTGCTCTGTGACAGTACAAACTCCTGTTACACCCATTATTAATTAGGGAAGTTTCTTGGTTTAACCTGTCATACATCAGCAACAGATGAGCAGGCAGAGAATGTACTGATACTGAGCACTAAGAAGAAAAATAGACTAAATTGTTGTCTAAGTTCATGGGATGCACCTTGGTAATTGAACCTTGAGCATGGTACTTATTAAGTAAAATGCATTAGTTTTAAACCACCATTACATTTGCCTTGACAGTTGCACATAAATAGACCTGTCTTTCTGTTCCAAATAGCTCTTCATGGTTTTTTACATAAATGAGTACAAAAGTACTAAATTAAAAGAAAGGGAATTTCAAATCCTAAGATGTGACATATCCTTGGATAGGCAAAAAAAGAGGCTGACTGTGAGGTGTCCTGCATTTCTTGACCTTAGCTAACAAATAATCCAAATTCCTATCATCAAACAGTTAAATTACATTTGTAAAGTCTCTCTCTTAAAAAGATAGCAAAGGTAGTGGTGCTGGGGTTTCTTTCAGCTTACCACAGGCTATTTTTCAAACTCGGATCTAACCTCCAAAGTCAGACCTGAGCTTAGACTACAAACACACTCAAATTTCAAAAATTAGGAGCATAGAATTAGATTCTCCAAATCAGAATTGCAAAATGAATGACTTGATTTTCTGAAGTTCTTACATGTAACAACTCCCACAGATGTCAGCAAAAACTTTAATTCAGAGTTTAACTTCTGTGCTTTAGAAATCAGGTCACTTGTTCATGTCCCTAAATATAGAAGAGTAGTTGCATCTTTTTTTTTTTTTTTTCCATATTTAAGTTTAACATTCAAAGCAGGTTCTTCCTTCAGTTCCTGCAAGAGAACTTTGAAAGACTTGGCTCAGGATCCAAATTTGGTAAGCAGACACAAAGTCCAGGGGTGTACAGAGCCATGGCTTCAGTCCCCAGCCATTTGTAGAAGGAATCTCAGCCTTTTGTTCCAGTTATCCTGTAAAAGACCCTGACAGCTTTACAGCAGCCCCTTCCACAGGTGCTCTTTGTTCACCTTCAGACAGTTTACTAAAACCCTGAATTAATAGTAAATGCATGACTGGGTACAAAAAACTCAGGCAGGTATTGGGAGTGCCACCTCACATATTAAAAAAAGCATGAGTATGCAGAAATTATTAATTACATGGGTTACATGACTTTTTATAGTGGTATCATGTACACAACTATAAAGATAAATGTTAAATGGGAGATTTTTCCCCTGAGTGCTTTTCCTTAGATTTGCATAAAATAGATGATTGTTTGGTTTTGCATGTATTTGGGCCTATTTGTGTACAAATTTGCTGCCAAGTGTAGAGAGATTAACAGAGGAACAACTTTTGCAAATGACAGATCTGGAATCACTAAGCAGAAACCTACTAGAGACATGATTGGATTGGAACCTTGATATTTCCATGAGGTATCTATTGTGCATGAAATTATCCTTATGAATTTTTTAGGGTTCAGCCCTTAGTTCAGTACTATAGATCCAGCTGTTGAGGGGTGATTATTTGCTCTGTTTCTACAGCTGTCTGATGAAAGACTTCTTGTCTTTCTACTTTCAGCCAAGAAAAGCATGCATCATTGTCCCTTCAAAACTAAATCTTTGTCCCTAAACTTCCCTCTGTTTTAGTCGAAGAAATTATGCTTGGAAGGCCAAAGACCTTAACAACCGAGAGAAAAAAATTATTCCCAAACAACTTCTTCAAAACAATTTTTTCCTGCATCTCAAAATATAAAATGCATTTAAAAAAAAAAAAAAAAAAAAAAAAGTCTATATTGGGCTCTACTTATGGATTTCTATTTACCTAAATCTTTCTTTGCATCAGTCTGCAAACTTTCTTTCAGCCCAGATGGCCTTCATCTCTAGCTGAAGACTGGGAGAATCCCTACTGTAGAGAGTAATAAGCATCACTGGCAATGGGTCAATAGTCTGTTTACTCCCCACTTCTTCCTAAGGTCATCTTCTGTAAGATTTAGTATGCCCTTTAATGGTCAGCTGAATACCCATAAATCTGTTAGTTTACTTTCTAGCTCACTCTGCAGACAAATTACATCCTGTGCCAAGCCCATTACGAATACAGACATACGTCATACCTAGCTGGCAAAAAGATGGGAGAGAGAAACACTCTGGGTGACAGGGCAAGGTGACACTTGAAAACAGCTTCTACTTTGAGGGATTTTTAATAGGAGCAGCAACAGATGAGTCTCTTGCCACATCTGTTCCTAAGGGGTCAGCAAATCACAGTGCAAATTCTGCAGTGTAACTTTAATTATGAACACAAGAAGCTGGGTTTGATGAATTTCATTAACCCATGGAGAACTGAGAAGCCCAATGTGTGTTGTCGCCAGTTGAAGCACTCAGGATGGCACAACAGCAAAGGGCAGCACACTGTGTGAGGCAGAAGAGAGAGTGACCTGCAGCAGCAGGGGGCTGGCAGCCCCAGGTGCTCCAGGCAGGTCTCAGGTAGCAGCTGCTAGACACTGTGCTCTTTTTTCCTGCCTTCCCCCTTCCATTGTCTGTTTTTTTCACTCCTACCACATGCAAAACTTGACTAGAAACCTGATGGATTTAAGAAGTCATAGAGAAAAGTGTTTTCATCCAGGGAGACAATCAAGCCTTCAGTTTGTAATAAACAAACAGTCCCCATGGACACTCGTGGATTCCCTGTGGTCACCTCCCTCCCAGGAACTGCCAGGGGATGGGAGAAAATGAATTCCCTTCCTGCATTCACCTTTCTATACGTCTGTATTATTTCCATAATATTTAAACTACTTGGATGGGTTTCCAAGTGACTGCAACATAGAGGGAAAGTTCAGGATGCTGACAGCAGGGATGTTGTCATGGCGACAGAGAGGGAGACAGGGCGGTTAGAAATTTGGAGACAGGTAATTAAAGATGCCCAGAAGCCAGGGACAAAGGTTTGATATTGCCCTGTTACCCTGAGGCAAAATTCAAATGAAGATGAAACCTTCTGCCCCGTGCTTGTAATTAATGCTTCCAATTGTGCTCCCAGGCACAGGGATTCAGTCTGTGCATTCAGCTGAGCAAAAGTACTGCTTGTAACAGAACACTGATTCATCATCTTCCTGTTCATTTTGGTTTCTCTGTTTCTGTAGTGACAGCATACAACTGACATACAACTTGCCAGCTGTGGATGACCCTGCAATTGGTGACATCAGGTTTGCTAGCATCCATTATTCACAATGTGAATTGTCAGTGAGTGTGGTAGGCTGGACACCACCTGCCCACTCAGCCACGCTGTCACCCTGCTCCTCAGCAGGATGGCAGGAGAGAGGGGAAGAAATAAATTGGGAAAAGGACATGGATCACAATAAAGACTGTTCAATTTAAAAAAAAATAATAAAATAAATAAATAAATAAATAAATAAAAAAGCAGAGAACACATACAAAAGCAAAGGAAATCAAAGGATTTCATCTCCTCATCCCATCAGTAGGTGATGCCCAGCTATCTCACAGGAACTGCATTGTTCCAGAAGACAAATTTCATAAACAATGAATGCCCACCCTCTCTTCCTTTCTCCTAGCTTTTATTGCTGATCACATATCACATCATATGGAATATCCCTTAGGTCAGTTTGAGCCAGCTGTCCTGGCTGTGTCCCCTCACACACTGGGTGTGTCTTTCCCACCCCCAGCCTACTGGTGAGGGAGGGAATGGTGTACAGACAGCACTGGTGCAGTGGGAGCAGTGCTAAGGCAGCATGCTGGAGTGTTATCAGTGATTTCCAGCTCCAGAAATAAAGCACTAAAGCACAGCACTGTGAGGGCTGCTGTGGGGAAATCTGATTCCATCCCAGCCAGTCCGAATACAATGAGTCAAAATATTCTGAGGATCTGACTCATTATGGTGTGAATGATGATATGATTTAAAAAAAAAAAAAAAAAAAAAAAAAAAAGATTTTTTTTTAAAATTACCTATTTTCTATGAGAAACAAGAGAATCCAAGCCTTGTGCCTTTGAATTGCAACTATATTTGGTTCAGCATGAAAAATAAAATTTCAACTTACTTCCCTTTGTGTTAGCAAGCATACAATTATGCACAGCTAATTTATTTGCATTCATTAGGTCCACATGGATACTTAAGTCCCCTGACTGAGACACTTGTATTGCTACAGGCAGGGTCCTTTATGCTACATGATTTGGTGACTCTGCAGTTTACCCCTTGTTACAAAACATGTTCCAGGTACTCAGCTTTCCTCGTGCACACAAGTGGCTCTAGCAAAGCCTTTGTGGTGCAAGGAAAAGCCTGAGAATGTGAGCTGAATGCCAACTGCAACAGCCATGTCTCCTGCACTAGCAAGAGCTCTGAAACAATAGGACACACACCCCAGCAACACAATTTGCCTCAAAGAGCTTCTAAACCCAAAGCTCTGAAAGTGGGAAATGATCAGCAAAAAGTGTGGAAGCATCACTAAATATTATAGCAGTAGTAACAAGATTCTATGCCCAATTTTAAATCTGAATCTCCATTTAAATGCATTGAAGCTCCTACAGAAATGCTCAGTCCCAGCAGTGAGGCAGAATCTAGGGGTCTCAGCACAAATTCTGGAAGCATATTGCATTGTTGTAGGATGCCTTTCACCTACAAACAGATGCAATTATACATGCAGAAACATAAGTGCATGACTTTTTTGTTATACATTTGCAGGAAATGTTGTTGTAGCTAGTGCAGTATGTCTCATTAACCAGAACTTTGAAAATGTAATGACTGTTATGTAGGTAATCTTTTTGCACTGAAAGTCTTTTTATCCACTGCATGTTGTCTATATTTTGTGCTATGTGCACACTAACTAAAAATCTGAAACTAAAGAATTATTGTGAATTTTGTAAAAAAGAAAAACAAAACAAAACAAACAAACACATCCCCCCACCCCCCAAAATAGGAAAAAATAAAAACAACAAATGAATAAAAAGATACCCAGAAGAGAAAGTATGGTCTCATTTTTGTTTTGTTTAAAAAGGTTGAGGAATCAGAGCATATCAGTAGTATTTTAAAATACTAAAATCTTGGACCTTTTAAAGAAGATGTACAAATAATCTCAACTCTGCCCTTGATTACTGACATATGGAAAGTCTCCTTCCCCTGCAGTAAGTAAGAGGCCACTCATCCAGCTCAACACCTGGCAACCTGCCTTGCATCTGGAGCAAAATTTCTGTGTCAGAGATTTTCAGGGGAAGTCAACAGTGGCAGATCCTTCAATAGCAGCTGCTTCATTTAATGAAGGGAAAGAGTCTTACTGCTGGAGTCATTTGTTGCCATAGCTTCCCATGTTAAAGCCAGAGAAACCACTAGAGCATCTTTCTACCAGAAACCAAAGATTTTTATTCAATTACACCCATTCTGAGTGCAATAATTTGTGTTTAGCAAAAGCATATCTCTCCAAAATCTATCCAATTTGAATGTGCATGCTATTTTTCATTTCAGTTTCTGAGGTTTTTGACTTTTAGCTACTGGTTCTTCTTCTTCATCTCCTTATTGTTGGATATTTTTGAAACCAGGAGAAGATTTGGACATTCTGATCAAGTCTCTTCTTGATATTTTATTTAATAAACTGTCTGTTGTGACCACTTGTCAAGCAAAGAGCATCCTGCCTTGCATTCCTTCTCTAGAATTTTTTGGTTCATAAGCTGGCTCTCATCTTGACCTAGAGAGTCAAAAAATATTTTCTGCCCTCCCTTTAAAGGTCTATAATACCCTTGTATGCATCAGAGTGAGGAGCATAAGTCTGCAGCCCTGAGGAATAAAAATCCCTCCCTCTTTCTCAATCATTCTTTCTCTCTCCCCACCAAGGAGGGCAGCAGATTTGTTTGTTTGTTCTAGACAAACAGCAGCACAGAAAGGATAAAGCCTTTCTCTGTCTTACATATCAGACAAGGGCACACCCCTGCAGCCTAAATCTCCTGGCTAAACCCAGCAATGCATTAATTACATCAGTGCTGTTATCCCTGGCTGCTGGTTGTCTTCACTACATATACTGTCATATTTCACAGTTTCACTGTGTTAAAATGTATCAAATATGTCTATTATTGCCACTTTTTAAGAGATTCTTATTTGTTTTCCTATAAGGTACTTGCAGATTCTCTGCAAATCTACAAAGTTTGATTTTTACCCTTTGCTTTCTTAGCAGACAGAAGAAAATAATACAACCCAAACCATTACTACTTCTAGTTTTGGGTGTTCTGTTCAAGGTGCATTGCAAACAAAATGCAAAACAGAAACAACTGACTATACCAGAAAAAATATGATAATTTGGAGATGAAACACAGAGAGTGAGACCTGCACCCTGTACTCTGAATACACTGATCTCCCAGAATAAAAGAAGGATAATTTCCTACCAACAAGGTATCGATCTCCACATTGCACACACAACCATTTCCTGGAAGTGTCACATGGTGGATTTATAAAGTCTGCAAGAATTAGGAGCACAGATGTGCATTTACTGAATTGTTTCAGTACTACACATACCTTTCAGTCTCATGGTTTATTTCAAATAAGTGACCTATATTTAATAAATTTAGTGATTTAATTACTGTGAAGTCTCAATGTATACATGCAATAGGAAGTCAACTAGCTTGTTGAGCTTGTGCTCAATCCAGGCAAAACTGATCCATGTCACAATTGTAACTCTACACACATCAGAGCACACATCAATCTATACTCTTGTTGTGCTGCCAAATCATCACATTCTATAGTAGAAGTAGACAATCACATGAAAGACTAAGTAACTATTTAGTTGTTCACTACTAACTATGTGATTAACAGAGAATAAAGTGTCCAATTCCTTACCAGGCTTGATGTGAATCTGTCAGAATGATTTGATCTAATAGTGTTAGAGCATGCATAGCTTAGATAAGTAATTCATAATTTACCATATACAAGTGGTATCTCCCTACTACTGGTATTCTCTGATGGATGCTATCAAATCCCATTTCATACTGGTCATGGATTTCTCCTGACACACTTGATTATAAAGGCAGGAAATGTTTTCAAACATTAGATCATAATTTGGCTACTGATGCCCACCTGAATGTCAAACAGTGGCAGTAAAGATAGGATTTCTTCAGACCCAGGTTGAAATTCAGCATCCAGGACAACCAAAAGAAGATGGAAGACTTGGTGTGTCCTACAGCAGACCTATTACCTCCCTAGTTGATGGAGGGATTCAGATGAGATTCCTTGAGGAATCTAAAAGTGTGGCAAATCATTCTATTCAGGACAAAACACTTGCTTAAGTGCTTCTAACCCAGGACCTGAATTTAACATTCAAAATGATAGCAAGGGACATGAAAACCAATTTCTTGTCACTGCAGCATAGTGTGCTCTGTGTGTATGTTCACTACTTAAAACTTATCTAGGAAATTAATTAGGCCTTTAATGTTCTGATTTCTTCACTGCTTTATTTGCAGGTTAAGAGCACTGTAATCATTCATAGGGAATCTTGGGCCCCCATAACCAAATCATACTATGGAGAAAAGCTAGCAGTGTTATGATTAGAGAGTATTGGGACCACTGTGCTGTTTTCAAATGCCAGTGTCATTTTCTCTGCAACTGTTGACAGCAACCACACAGACAGGCTCTTCCCACGGGGCAAGATGGTCATCCCATTTCAAATCCCAGGCTGGACTTGGAGCAGGATCACAGTTGTGTGTGCATGCACACAGCTGCACAGCTATGAGGGGATTGGGGTACAATCCTATGTGTTCCTGTCTGTGACTAAATGGGAAAGTTTAAGGAAGGTTTAAAGAACTGTGCTCCCTTCTGTATTCTTGGGCCTTTTTACTGATTTCTGCAAGAATTTTTGAACTACTATTCCAATTCCCCTACTTCTTCCACTGGGTTATAACTTATGATAGAGAAGTACAACTTTGACAGCTCACTGGTCCTGGGTGAAGAACGAGAGTTGGTGCTTTGGCAGGCTCCCACCAGCAGGGAGAATGAACTGGGAACTCTTCCTGCCTCAGTCACAGGGGGTAGCCACAAACCATCCTGTGAATTTTAAGAAATTAACTGTCTGATCACTTTTCTGCTTGTCAGGTTTTAGTTTAGCTGGTAGGCACAGGGAAGAAATCTGAATTACTGATTCCTATTGGCATAGTAATTATCATCAGACTACTGTGGTCTCCAGGAGTCTCAATTGTCTACTGAGTCTCTCTCTACTGAGTCTCTGTCTACCCAGTTGCTCAGGCATCTTTTGATTTTTGCAATATTCTTAATTCAGAACTAGCAATTCCACAGCTGTTTCAATATAAAATTGATTAACAAAATGTCATGTGGATACACGCCATCCAGACTACTGCTACCATGTTTAACTATAAAAAGAAGTTTGATAAATCTTTAGCTTTGTTTCAGTAGTTGCTTTACATCAATTTAAAGCCCACTAAATGCTAAAAACACTTCCAAGAATGTACATCATGGATTGATCTAAATTTACTACTTTGATTTTCCTTGCCATCTGTCAAATTATAGACTTTCATTCCATGTATATTGCCAGATAATATTCGCTAAATAGAAAAAAAATATTTCAGAGCTGACACTGCTACCTCCAAAAGTCAAATAAACCTAGACACAAGTAAGTTAAAAAAAGGAAGTGAAGCAGCTTTGATTAAACTCAGAAAGAATCTATGCCTATTCAGGAATGATTGGTAAATGGTATTATATGTACAAGACACATTCAGAATGCAGCAGGAGGATAACAGAAGTCTGACATAACTGGTCTTAAACCAGAGGCAATAAACTGCGGGAGGGCACAGTGTAGATAAAGTAATTGTGTCTGTAGCACTCCAGCACCCACTCCCAGTAGCAGTAGAATGTTATCATTTGTTAGTAGCAGTAGAATGTTATCATTTGTTAGTAGTCCTTTTCATTTGTTTTAAATTCTTTTTTGAAGAAAAGGCTGTGGTAAGTGCTAGAAGTATAATCTCCCTGTGACTTACTACCCTCAGAGTTAGAGATGATGAAAAATAGATTGAATGCTCTCTTGTATATTTTTGAACAATTTTGTTAAGTATGTTTATTCCAGTAAAATTTTATTGTGTGCTTTTTATTGTATTTCCCTGTCCTTTTTAAATCTGGAATACAATTTCAATTGATCTTGGTATAATACTTTAAATTAAAAGCAGCATAAAGGATCAGAACAATTATCTCCTTTAACAGGTAGTGTACTTGGAAACACATCAATACTCTAGAAAAATGCATATTATTTTTATTTCCATCAAACATGAAAAATCTATCTGTTCCCCTAGCTCACTTATGTGCCACAAGAAACAACAATAGACTCTTGGAGTCTATCAAATCTTAGATTAATAATAAATGAGCACCAAATGATAAACAGAACCTTTCACTGTTCTATTGCTGAAGATTACTGCAGGGTAAATACTAACAGGAAACTGAGCAATGTTAAACATAAAGCTTAATGGATACATTATTTACAATCTGAAAATAAATCCAAAATTCACACTAAACTAAAAGGATTATGTTATGAACTGAAGGGCATATGTTAAAAAAAAATAATAAATTTTATGGAAAATATTTTAAAAGAACCTAGTTTTCAATATTTAGTTGCAGAAATGTCCAGGGAATTCAGAGGTGTCAGGTTGTACAACTTTTGATTTGTTGGTGCTGCTGAGGTAGAGATGTATGATGACTGGGAAGAGAAATGTTATTCGGGAAGGGCAGAGGACCTGAAATCTCAGCAGAATTTTGGTGGAGAGAATGAAATTACCCAAATCAGAACATGTTCAGAAGAGAGTCCTTGCTATAGTCATGTTTACAGAGTGACAGACCCCATTAGAATTTATCTTTTAGAAAAAGAAGACAGCAAAATATCTTCTGACACCACATTTTAATATACCCAGCTGGAGGACCATGCATTTAGGAGTCTTACCTAAAGTATTCATGGAAGCAGTGACAATAAGGAGCATCTCAGAGTCCCAGTACAAAGTTAGACCAGCCATATCTTCATCCTGTGATAAATTAGAAAGCCATCAGAAATAGATGTATAGAAATAGGTATTTGAGGGATTTTTTCCTTTGTTTATGTTTAGCACATAAGTGAAATTACTAGCAATCTAACAGTAGTAACTCCTTGTATTGTCAAAAGTCTGTTGAAAACATGCCTCATTCTGAAAGCATCTCAGTAGCACTGAATTGCCTGTTTCTAATATGTACATCAAAATTACTTTTGTAAAAAAACAGATAGGAAACACAGATCAAGTAGATACCACACTTATAAAATAGCTATTAATACCTAAATGTCTTTGCCCAGAGCAACAACACTTTTTCCTGGGCAATGAGTATGTGATTCTAAGTAGGAGCTGCTCTGCTCACAGGCATTTTGAGTCCTCACCCACCACTCTGGTTACACCCTATAGCCCTTAGGGTGGGCTGCTATACAGGCTGTTCCCCATCCCAAAGGATGAGACTACTGTGGAGGCATTTCATCAAACACAATGTCACTTTAGTCTCTCTCTGTGACCATCTTAATACTCTGCTTTCCTTAGGGGAGGTTACCTATGTTTTTTGATGCCAGAGAGGGACCCCATTGTAAATAGTTAATGTTAATGTAAAATGCCTATTCAGGAACAGATCACAGCTTGAGAAGAATTGGAAATGGAAATCCTGGATTTTGCTGCAATGGTGGGCAGAAGATTGTATAAAATGTCAGGAGTATTGAATTCAGAATCTTGGACAGTTTCTTCTACTGGAACTTGCATTTAGAGCTCTTCATTTAAGGAAGAAGGGGAGGCAGCAGGGAAAAGTCTGTAACTGATGAGTGCAAGATAAGCAAACAATCATCATTTCACCAAAGACTAGACTTGGAAAAAAGGGAGCATTAATTAATCTACTCCTAACTCAGCTGTTCCTTCTTAACACCTTTCCTGAATATACAAATAAAGTCCTTCCCACATCCAGGACAGATGCTTTGGGTTGGACTGGACATTAAAGATCAAACCCCCCTCCCATAGGTAGGAACATCTTCCACCAGACGAGGTTGCATAGAGACTCAAGGAAATGAAAGATCCTGGGAAAAGGAGCCACCTCTGAGCTTCATGGGCAAAATCCCAGTTCTACAGACCAGGATTTTCTTGGGTTTCTACATAAGAAAAGCCTTGCTATTCTATTTCAGGGTCCTCACAATATCATATTGTCATTTTCTGCTAAGGATGATAAAAAACCCATCGAAATGACCTCTGGAAAACAAATATATTAATAGCAACAACTCATCTTTCCTGCAAGAGCCAGGCTTCATTCCAATGTAAGGGAATATGGTAATGTTTGATTTCCTAATAGCCCAGAGACCCAAATAGGAAGAGCACCAAATAGGGATGTGTGTTTTCAGGACTATGTGTTCACCACATTAAAAAAGCTTCTATGAGTAAAGTTCAAAGATAAAGAACAGCTAGCTCTTTTCTGATTGTTTTGCTGTCAAAATCTCAGACTGTTTTATGACCAAAATTAATGATGCATGTATCATTCAATCCACTATCATTCCTTTCTCAAATACAAACATTAGCAGCCAATCATAACAAGTTCCCACAAAATCATTTTTTCAATATATAGAAAAGGTAGAGAGAATGGATATCACTAATCCATCATTATAATTCATATTCCTTGCACAGTTAGCACTGTGCTTTCAGCATTTACATTCAGGCATTCTTCTGAGGTTTCTACCATTTTCCCAAGTTCTGTTTTTCTGCCTGGTCCTTGTGTTGCCACTTACTCCTGGTCTGTAGTTGGATTACCTGGCTGTACAAAATAAGTTATCATACTCAACATGCCTAAAACCATACAAAAAAGGAGCACCAGAAGGTCCTTACCATTCACCTCTGGCAGGAATTTCAATGTTTGCATTTTTCAAGCCCTCTTCTTCCTAGCCCAGTGGTCTCTGAAAGAAACAAAACAGCCAACAGAACACCACAAAATATATATGTGAATTTTCAAATCAGCTTGCTAAAAGGTTAAAACAAAAAATCTCAAGTGCTTTTCTGCTTGATCACTTGGTATAATTTTTACTGCTGCACAGGTCCAGGGCTTAGGAGAGCAGATAGAACAAAGGGTTTAGAACCACAGTTTAAAATCACCATATTTTGGGTTTTAATTTTTCTTCTTAATGTAAAGAGGATGATATATTAGAAGGCAGTGACATAATTAGTGAAAATCATACCAATTGTATCAAGTTTCCATTAGTCCTTTACTGTAAATTCCCTTCTGCCATCCCTATTATATGCTTATTTCAATAATTCCAGGAGAAAGAACATGTTAGATTTTCCTATGTGAAAAGCTTTGAAACCAATGGATTAACACACAATGATAAGTGTTCCTCAGCACAAAAAAAAAAAAAAAAAAAAAAAAGCCTAAACTGTCACCAAAGGGGCTGCCTCCACACTGTTTCACCCTTCATAGTCTCAGGATCTCTCCTCCACTTTCTCTTATAGTTTTCAAGAGCAACTTCATCTCAGGGTGACTATTATGAATTTCACCAGCAAGAATTCACAGACTTCTCAAGAATTACTGCAAAACCTGTGTGAAATGCCCAAACACTTTGCAAATATATATTCACTTAATTCCACTGCAGTCAGCGACATTGTATTATCACCATCTGAGAAACAGGCAGGTTGAAATAAGGAGAAGGTAAGTGACCTTCCTAAAGTTATAGCAGAAGCCTGAGGTATATTTGAAATATCCTCACTGTTCCCTGATAAGAGCATACATTTTCTTAGCCCACCTGAAATTTTGGTGCTCAGATTGTTCATGATTCAATGAACATCCAAATTACCAGAGTACTAAAGAGAAAATGGCCTGAGATACTGTTCAAGTCTATCATGGGAAACCTGCTCAGACTATCACCAATCCAGTCAAAAAAATTGTTCCTGTCAGCTGGTATTAGTAGAAAGACTGATATTCAGTGCCAGTCACTATTTGGCAGAGGCCCTTAGTTCCATGCTATAATTTCAGGCATGTGCAGAAAGAAAGAGTAAAAACCATCTCTACTTCTATATATTCTTCATATCAGCACACTTGCAAATGGGAGAGGGAAAAAAGGAAGAAACCACTGCAAATGCCATGTGGTTTATAAACCTCAAAAGCTTTTTTTCTACATGCTTTCTGCACACCAAAGCACTCATTAAATCTGGCCTGTCAGGAAGAATTCACTTGGGGGACTGTCTTGTTGATTTCTATCAGGAACCAAGGAAAGCAATTTTCCAGAGAAGATGCATGAAAAGACAGAGCTGCAGAAAGAGAAACAATGGGACTCATCCCCTTCCTTATACCTCCTACCCAGCCAAGAAAGTGGCAGTGTCTCAGCATAATCACATCATCAGACTGCTCTGCAGTGTGGCCAGCCTTTGTTTCTTTTATGTGCTTCTTCATTACTTATCTGTGCTAAAAATCAAAGCTTAATGGCTGACACACATTTTTAATGAGTCAGTGTGACAGACAGAAGGGACATGATCATTACTGCCATCCCAATATATGCAAACACTGCTTTTGTTCCACTGCCCTTTCCACATCACTTCATCAAATTTGACATGTTTCTTGTGGATCACACGCCCAACCAATTTATAAACATCAGCTGTTTCAGACCAAGAGGTTTTCTTTGTATTGTACATAGACCTTTACACCCCTCCAGTAGTAATAATGATCTGCTTTCTTAAAGTAAATAATAAATAAATAGAAGCAGAGTGAACTGAGTCTAGTGAGAGGTTTAAAGATGATAGACCTTGTTTCTGCCTTTGCTCTACTTCTGTAAATTATTATGCTGCAGCTACAAGGGGAGCATAAGCCATTATGACCTGAAGCATTTCTCCAGGGATACAGTACAAAAGTGGTCTATCAGAAATGCAATCAATTCCAGAGATGACTGCTTCCTGCATGCTTCCAAGCTGCTGCTTTATAAAACAGCTCCCCATAAAAGGAGCAGGAAATGCATGACATCGTTTAGCAACCAGTCATTAGAACTTAATGGAAGAGGATTAAAATAAAAAAAATGCTATGCTTACAGACCTTTCTGTACATTACCAGAACATTGGAGAGGAGGAATTGGTGACATATTGGTAGAGCCTTAACCCTTTCCTCTACCTTCAGAGATGGAAACATCCCATAATCAAATAAAACCTTATTAGAAGGATAAGTCAAACAAAAATCAAACCGCTGAATGAATGTGGAGTCAAAGGTTAGATTTCTCCATTTTTCCCTAAAAACCCCTGGGGTAAATGGAAACATGTTCCCTAATCCGGATTTCTCTGACCTGTCTTTCCTCAGGTGCTGCACCCTGGCATTTCTTGTGTTTCAGCCCTTGTCTCATTTCTAGTTGCCTACATGAAAAGTGCATGTGCGCTCCCTCTTGCATATGCTTAAGATACAGTGAGAACCAACCAAATAAGACCTGAAATTATATTTCTACTGATTTATTGTGAAAACATTTTTGGTACTGAGAACACCTGGTACACAGTATCATGTGCATTGAAAATAATTCTGGCACAGCTCTTTTCTAGAGCAAAGCAAGTATTTACAGCTACAGCAGAATACTGGTGATGAAGTCATTCTTATCAATCGAAAGATAACTTGAACAGTAGAAATATATCCATCTCTTGAGGTTCAGCTCTCTCTAAATCACCCCCAGAAGGTTCTATGAATCTTTCTCCTCTCTGCAAGTTTTGAAACTGACAACTGCATGGTGCAGATAACCAATATCTGTATAAATGGTTTTTCCACTATATGTTAAATTATGTGGCGCTAAAAATAAGCTGCAGATCATCTATCTTTAAAAAGCATATTACGTATCTCATAATGATTACATATCTCTTAAATGACAAGTTTTTTACTGTACTAAGCCAGAAGCCAGAGTAGAGATATGTTCTCTTTTTGGCATCTTTTCTGTCTCACACCACACAACACTTGGGAGTCAGAGCACTGCCTGGCATGCAAATGACCAGGTGCAGGACAGAGTTATGTGGTCACACCTTGCCATCCCAGAGCCTGAGGCCCTTGCCAGCAAGGTGCAGTTACAGGAATCCAAGGTGCTCAGCTGTAGGAAACAGCACCTTACAGTACTGTGAGAAGTGTTGACTCACAAGGTTTGTCTGACTCACATTAAATATTTACTATTATTCGTTACTTTAATTGCTCAGCTGTAATAAAAAGCATTCCCTCCAGCCACTGCAGGCTGTGCTCCAGCCATGCTCCACACCCAAGGCAATGTCAGCAAGCCAGCAAATGCTGTCTCCTGCCATCTCCAAAGCAGGCAAGGACAGCTGTCCAACACTGGGGACAGCTGCCACTCCATGACCAGCACCTCATCCAGAAGCAGCAGCTGGGAAAAGGGGTAGCTGAAAGTACTGCATGCTGGGTGAAACTAAAAGGCATTTGGGCCATTCCTGACTATTAGATCAAGGAAGATGCCTTCTCCCAAAGCACAAAACTAATTCATCATTCTAAACCAATTGATCTTCATCTGACTCAGAGTTTGATCCTTTTGTGGTCTTAGCACAGCACCACCTGACTATATCTCTTCTCTAAGGACAATGTTTCAAACCTCCTGCTATTGCAATCAGACATTTCATTGCTCATGTCATAAATGTCAAATACAGGGTTGCTGTTTATTGCTAAAAATCGTCGTGTTCAACCCAAAGATAGATTTATTTCACTACCACACAAAGGCATTCATATATATATATATAAGAAAACCTGTTTGACATGCCAAAAAATTACATAGACACCAAGACTAAGAAACTTGGGGTATCCCTCAACTCTTCCTTTTTTTCTAACTGCACATTTAACATACCCAGCTATTTTTTTATACCTATGAAATTATGCAATGTTGCAACAGTAAAACTGAAATCAAAATCAACAAAAAATTCCTGTAGGAAATTGTGGCTGCTCCAAATGAATATCCTTTATTATTGCAGTCATTTAAAGTTCAGGTAGCCTGTGATGCTGAAAATCACCTAAATGACTTGTTTAAAAAACACACTTTAATTCAACATGCATAGGTTTTTAAGAAGCATTTCTAATACAGAAATCACCAGCCTCAGACACAAAGGTAAAATTCAGATCTAATTGTCTATTTGAATATAATTTTTACAGCACTTATGTATATTATTATTTTTTAATTATTTAGAAACAAAATATAATGCAAGGAAGAACATAACACTGGCTCAGAGCAAGGGCTTACTTTTAGAAATATTGTGCCTTTAGCAGTGGTCATGAGGGGCTATGTAGGGAAGAGAAAGAAAAGGAAACATGTGGGATCTACCTAGTTTCAGCCACAGAGATTTTCCAGCTCTGGCACAACCAGTAACCAAATTAGTAAATGTCAACCAATCTCTCTCCCAAGCATTTGTCCAGTCTGTTTTCACACCCACCTGAAGTTCACCCATATGAAACATCCTTTGACAAGGAGCTCCACAGGTTCACTGCATCTCACACAAAGAACTATATCATTGCCTTTGTTTTAAACCTGATCCAAATTAATGCAGTACCTAATTCTGGGGGATCTGTATCTGAAAAATACAATGACCAGTTGATCCCTAGAATTCCTCTCCATGTCACTCAGAATTGTGTGGACATGTCTCATACTCCCAATAACTCTTTTTGCTTTCAGCTATGAAAATATAGCTTACCTCAGCTATACCACATTGTACAGTGGATAATAGAAGTGCATTTGTAAAACAAAATTATTGATATACAGTCTCCAGCATTCTAAGCAGGCTTTTTTCTTCCAGTTAATATAAAATTGGTTCTGCAGATTGTATAGTCATTAGCAGTTGGATTGCACTAGTTGTGTTGTAGCATGGGCTGGTTCTGTTTCATCCAAAAGGAATTCGGTTCAGGTGCCCCATAATTGTCTTCTGTTTGAACCAAAGTACAAATAAATGAGGATAATTTGAAGATTTATTTCAAAAACTACATGCCTGATCTGAGCTAAAACTGGCAGATATACCTTGGTTTTCCTTACACAGAAGTTGCTCCATAATTCTGAATTGTCTTGTCACCATGCAGTGAATCTTTTCCCCTTCAAGGACACACTTCTTTGAAGATGGGAGGACCAGAATTGCACACAGACATCAAGATGTGGAAAAACCATGAATGTATTTTTTAAATTATGTCTTCTGTTTTCTCTTTCTGTATTCCTTTCCTAATATTTCTATTTGATTTCTTTTCATACTGTGGCTAAACACTGAGCTGACAATATCACAGTCCTCAAGATCTCATTCCTGAGTGGTAATGGTGTCTCAAAACATAACATTTTATAAGTTAAGTCAAAATTGCTTTTCCCTGTATGTATTGCTATACATATATGCATGTATCTCATTTTTGATACACATGTGAAGTCTAAGAATTGATAGAAACATCTCACACAGCAGTCAATCAGCCCATTATGTCCCACAATATTCTTTTGAGGTAGGTAAGCATTATTATGTCCACTTAAACACTGTTATATTTTTCAAGAGATAAGCCCACTTGGACAAGCAAACTCAAACAAGGGGGGAGTTTTAATCAGTGGAGCAATGAATTCCCCCTAAATTTCTCCTACTTTTAGAACATTAAAAACTTGTCACAACTACAAAACAGTCCTGGAAAACCCTTCTGGTAGAGTTGTTTCCAGAACAGACCCTTCCAGCTAATATGCAATTTGGGACCACTAGTAACAACTAAAAACACATTATAACTTTGGGTTATCATGTCAGAAAAGAGCATCCAAAAGTTAATTACATTTTTGAATTGCCTGGCTGTTCCTCACCACTTGCCAGGAGTGACCTCAGGAAGGACATTCAGGTGCTCCAGGCCCAGCATTCTCTGATCACAGTAACTCAAGTTCAAATAAGCACAGCTAAGCTCCCTCTTTTTCACACTGAGATATTAAATGTTTCTAAATTTAATACAAAGCCGCTGAATTTTAAGAATTTTAATGCATAACACCGGATGATAGGCTCTAGAAAGAGAATTCTTGAGAACAGAAAAGAGAACACATTAAAAAGACATTGTAGCTCAGATCTGAATTCTGGCAGGACATAACAGACATCTTAGTCAGCCAATACATCAGACTTTTTATGGGAACAGCTAAACTAAAAAAGACCTCACATTTTAATTTCAGATTTTCAATTACTTGGTCCAAAAACTTGCATTGTAGCTTTTTTTTTTCTCTCTCTCTTAAGGAAAGATTAAGAGATATGAATGTTACAGAATCAGAACAGAGACCCTTGTGAAGGAGGATATTAATCTGAAAATCACAAGATTAAATATACTTAATGCATTCTATTATATGAAACATATTCATTCTATAATTTAAAAATATTTCATATATACGCATCATATTGATGCCTTCTGGCTTTAGAGTGTTGGCATTCCCTCAGGTTGCATATTCTTCATAAAAATGAAACCTGAGGAGCTTTTTGAAAATGAAAGCTTAGATTGTCCTAAACTCTCATTTAGGTCTTGCAAAGCAGCCTTTTGAGGCAAATGCCCTCGTGCTTGGCTTTTCTCAGGGTCAGAACTTTTTACCCTGTGTGATGAAAGCTGATCCAGTGCAGTGTGGATGACAAGCACAAAGGTGTGCAGGTCTAAAGCACTGTGGGTTTAGTGTGTGTATATTTGAGCTGCCTTCCCTCTGACCCAGTCAAGCGCCCTTGCTTTTCAGTTGAAAGGCTTGTACCTTCCTCTGTAACAAAAAGACACCACTCAAAACAAGACTGAACAATCCCCTGCATTGCACAAGGCAGGAAACCCTTCGGGCATCAGTGAAATTCCTGAAGAAACTGAATTACCAGGAAATCAAAGCAATATCTCATTATCTGCTGAGCTCTTCCTGCCCAGTCCCCTCCGAGCTGTGCTCCTGCAGGAGAGGGGCTGAGCAGGACCAGCTGAGATCTGCCCAAGTGCTCTGCCCTGGGAACCCTGCAGGTACCTCACTGCAAGCTGCCAGTGCAGATGAAGCCACAGCAGGATGGAAAGAGCTAAGAAAGCACAGATTATATCTGTGACCATACCAAAATAGGCTAGACACTGTAAAGGCACCTTTGTGTGAGATTTAGAACTCATCCTCATCGGTAAGGCAATATCAATCCAACTATTGTATCCTATGCCTGGTAGGGTTATGTCCTCAAAAAACGTGTAAGAAAGTTCTGAAGGTTCAAGTCTGCATCCATACCTGAAGTCTTTTCTTTGAAGGAGTAGTTGTGGGGATTTCCTTCCTTCTCCAGAAACTTCGTATTGCACAATGATTTCTTGTCCTGGAGAAGTGTTATGAATCTCTCCTTTTCACTAAAGAAATGTGATTAATGTTATGCTAAGACACCACTAATACAGAAAGGTGTCGTTGGAGACCACTGGGAGCCAGGGAAAAATCAGCCTTGAAGCCTTGGGTTTCTCAGCCTGCCCAAGGACAAGAAATTATAACAATGATTAAACATCTGCAGGGTTCACGAGAGCCATGTGCCCCGTGCTGTTTTGCAGAAAGCATGTTTTCAAAGAGGTGTTGCCTTCTTGGACCAATGAGTCTTCTCTATTCTGTTTTGCATGTACTCCCCTAAGTAAGTGTAGTATTTCTTTAAATAAACCTCTCTCTCTTTTTCTTTTGCTTCTCCATTACACGAGGAACTATGCTGCATTATCCTCTTTGCTGCTCTCTTGTAGCCTCAAAGGCAACAGAAAGGCTTCTCATCTCATCTCATCTATTTTCTTTTTCCAGTCTGTTCATTGAAGATATTTTGTAGCCTTAACTTTTAGATTAAAGTAGTGGTTAAAATGATTGAAATGACAATATATTGGCTATTTTTGTAGTCTGCAGGGATAATATAATTCATTTAGCCTTTCATAAAACCACATACAGAGAACAACAGAATTTTAGGAAGTGCATTAATTAACAAGTATGTGTGTTACTGTACCTAATACCCACAACTACAATATATACCCCTATATATCCAAGCATATAATACCTGGATGAATTCCAGAGAATACATGAGAAAACCTACACACTAGAGCCAGCATATGACAGAGAATCCTCTTAAAAGGTCACTGGCATGGAACTAAACCTGTTAAGGGAGGTTTTACTGTACTCCATGGGTGTGCTTAAAGAAGGTTCTGTTATATTCAATTACTATTGATTCGTTAGGTACATGAACTTTACAGCTCTAATTAGAAACCTTTTTCTTTCCCTCTTTGAAACAAATGGGGAACCTTAAATAGATTTATTCTGGAGAAAAAAAAAAATTAGAAAAATGGTAACCCAAATTTCCTGTCCTTCTTTGCTTTGATGTCTAAGTAACCATGGTGTCTCTGATTTTTGAGAGGAGGCAGCAGATGATGCACCTTCCAAAGCTCTTAGATTGCTTGTGTTCAGCATGAGCACACCTTGGCATGTCCACAGGCAGGTGCTGCTTGCTCACACACTGTCCCTTCTGTCTTGGGCAGGACAAGGTCCCAGTGCTGGGAATCCCAGAGAGAAAAGAGGAATGCAGAAAAGGAAGAATGGCTTTATTTGACTATTCAGGCTTCTGACACTGACTCAGAGTGCCTTTCTCAGGGCAGGGGAAGGGCTGGCAAAACACAGTGCAGGAAATGGGTCTGGCAAGGGAGATTCTTCTCCTCAGATACACCACAAAACCTAAGAAAAAATTGCTGGATTTTGCTGAGCTTTCATCATTCTCTGGCTGAAGTCCAGCGTTTACTGGTGACCCAGTAAAGGTCCTCTGTAAAGAACCTTTCCTTGTGTAAGGTTCTTTATCCTCTGGCCCTGATCCAGATGATTTGTGAACTTGGATAGTCCTCCAGATGTTACAGCATCAGTAAAAGGCTTTGCCAGCTGGACTGAAACAAAAGACTCCAAACCTACCCTAGGAGAGTGAAATATGCCTCTCTAGGAACAGTGCTACTTTGTGCTTAAAAGCCTGTCACCTCTGCTACTTAGGCTTTGATAGCTACTCAGAGATGATAAATAGCCAGAGGTATTTTAAATACTTTATACCTTCCGATTACCTTGCAATTAGCAGCTAATCAGAGACAGTCCAGTCACTTAATCCTTCCAGTGCCTTCCCATGTATTAGTGAATGGCCAGACTTCTTAGGACAAAAAAAAAAAAAAAAACAAAAAAAAAAACCCAAAACGTTCTAAACATTGTCAGTGCTCTCCAAAATAATAATATACCCAGGCTTTTATTTCTAATATTATGCACCTACCAGGGTTCCATTGGTGGTAATTCACCAGACCAGGATGGAAACCATAGGGATGCACTGTTTTAACACAGATTTCTACAACCTCCCTGCTGTTGCATTTCTTGCTGAGATGGAGACAGATTCAGGCTGGATCAGGGCAGTTTGGGGCAGGCATAGCCCATGCACCCCATCCAACCCAGTGTGACTGGCAGCTGGCAAAACATCAGTCCCTGCCCCAGAGATGCTCCATCAGGGCCAGGCTCCAGGTCCCATAGCCTTACCCAGCCATAGAAATAGATTCTTAAAAGAACTGTTGGTATTCAATAGCAACAGGAATTTTCATTACTTACTCAAGATATTTTTATGGAACAGAAAATTCCACCTCTGCTCTCCTTTAATCAACCTACAGAGTCTTGCAGTGTGTATATCTGTATACAAATTGCTGTGGTCAGTGGACTTTTCCATAACGATTTCCTAGACTCAGTTGATTTTAGATAACCATTTCCAACATCGATCTGTTCTGCTTAATCTTTTCAAAATTTCCTCCTCCTGTGTGATGGAAACAACTCCACAAGTGAGGACAAGCATTATTTTTTATGCCTGCTACATCCAGTGCTGTAATTGTGACAGGTTGCAGCTTCATCAAATTCCTCCCATAGCAGCTACTTCTGCTCAGCCTCCAGCAGGGATCCAGACCAAGCTGCAGGTACCTTTACACATGAATAAACTTCCACCAGAGGCTGCTGCTTTAATGAACTCTATGTGCAATTCAGACAAATTCTGGTCTACCCTCATTTTTATCCACTTAAATATGTTTTAACCTGTCAAGTGAACAGAAAGAGGAAGCCATTACTTTTGTAAATGTAACAAGAAAAGTGTCAGTTCCATTATTTACACCTGAGTTGAGCAAGGTAGAGGATAATGTATGGTAGAGACCAATTCAGCATGGAATGGACTAAATAACCCACTGAATTCCATTTCATCAGCAACTTACTGACTTTCATCTCATTTTCCTGCATCAATAAGTTTGGTTATTAAGGCACAGACCCCTGCCATGCCTCTGAAAGGCCTCAGCACTGCTTTATACAGCAATTTCACTTCCCCAACTGAAAGAATTCTATTTTCTTCATTTCAAGGATATGTTCAATCTAACTTAAAACATCTGTGCCCAGTAATTTTAACAATGCCAAAATCTCTGCTCCCCAGCTCCATCCTCAACAACTCCCTATGGTCACATGCTAAGAGGACAAGCTCCTCAAAGGAGTTCTAAAGGCCAATAATATAATTTTCATATAAGTAATTTTCAAAGTCCAAACAACTTCAATAAGAGTTGGCTAAATCACTGCGTAATTGAAAACTCAGTGCTAGTCTTTTTTTTTGTTACTTTATGGGGTTATAGAAGAAGTCTTAAAACTATACATGGTTAGAATGAGAAATTTAATCTTGCAGAGTTTCATTTCTGCTAATTGCTAAAGCCAAAAGGAAGTCTGTTAAAGGCTAATAATTCCCCAGCATCTTCCTGAGACATGAACATACATTATCAAATAAGATTATATTTGTCCTTTAGAGGGCATTCTATGAGTGAGGAGTATGCTCTGGGTAACACTGAGGGTCAGATCTACTCTGGTACATATTTCCATATTTTCAATATTTGCACTTAGGCAAATGAAAATGCATGAGTTACACCACTTGCAGTCATTACTCTTTGTCTTTAAATGTTTACTGTAAAAGCCTGAACTGACCTAAATCTTTTCAAATGGATCCACATGACTTCTTAATAGCTTTTACACAAAGCTTTACTGCTGCTATTTTCTGTGTTCTTTTTGCCTATATATCTTACTTGGTTGATAAAGAAGTAGAGTCACCCAAAAGGAATGGTTGTTGCTCACTGTCCCATAGACTTCACTTGTAAGAGTTGTTTCATATCTGATTTCTCCTTTTCCAGGTCTAGTAATACTTAAATATTATGATATTTAAATATAGTGATATTTAAATAAGAAATTCTAGAACCCAAAGGCTCATCAGCTATATGCAAACAAATTAATTTTAGGGGTATTATCAGACTGTCACTCCATAAAAATTTAAAAAAAATTATTTTAAATAACTATGATTAAATAATAACCAGTCATATCTGGTTCATTCAAGAAAATTAATACTATTAGCTAATAATCAAAAAAATACCAGCAGGTCTATAGCACCTTACTAAACCTTGTACTTAATCCTTACTAAAGGTGACTTTTGGCATGGATTCCCTGAAAGTTTTCCAGGTCAGTGATTTTATTGACATGGTTTTGGAAACCAGAATTGTAAAAACAGTTGGACTGGAAGAAAGATCCATGGATGTAAAACATGAAATATGAGATAAATTTTTAAAGAATCAACCAGCCTGGATCAGAGAGATCTAAGTACACTTAAAAAAGAAAGTCCAAAATATATTGGGAGAATATAATGTAACAAGAGGAGAAATGCCCTCTTTAAAGTTGAGGTTGGTAAAAAAAAATTTGGGGTTGCCTACCAAGAAAGAGAGAAAGATAATAGAGTAAAGAACCCCAAAGGCTCTCCAGCAAACCTTCAGCCTCAAAGCAGGACCCAGTCATTACCTGCAGTCATTTAAAACATGGACAAATGGTGGGAATACACTTCTGAGAGGAATACAGAATATACTTTGCCTTATCTCTCATTAGTGTGTTTAAACCTGTGAAAAGAAATGTGTTTTTTGAGGTTATTTGAATAGCCAAAGTTGATCTAAAGCATGTGCCAGTGGGTTGACAGATGGCATGAAATATGATATTAGTCTGAAAGGTTGCATAATTCTGGGCTGTTGGGCTGATCAAAATATGTAAAATTACCCACATCATTAACTCCCCCCTGTGCAGTGGTAACTTTCAATATAATAAAGGTCTATAAAAAAGTTGAACTTCTGCCTACCTTCTGGGACTCAGAAAAGGCTGCACTGTCATTTGTGCCTTGAAATGAGACTCCAAACCAGTTATTCATAAAATCAGCAGCTCTGTTCTCCCTGATCACTGTAATTGTGCCCTGTGCTAAGAAGCATAGAAGACTTCAGGATATTATTTTCCAGAATATTTGCCAAAAAAAAAAAAAAAAAAATTTTTTTTTAAAAAAAAAGCCTCTAGTTCTTATATCTCTCAGAATTTCCAGTTTTGGCAGTTTTAACTCTCTGACTTCTCAGCACATTCTAAGCAGGTCTTTTATCAATCCCACTTCCTGCAATCTTTAAAAATCAAATATTGCTAGTGGAGAAAATCTTAAAATGCAGAGTGTTTATTTTAAAAGCAGTCTTTATGTATGGGACAGAGATATCCAGGCTCCTTCAAGCATACCTATTTTCCTAAAATCTCAAAGAACATCAGAAGAAATAACGCAACAGTTTCCAGTAATGCAGGAAACAATTTTCCACCTCTTCTGAGAATCCTGCTACTAAATCAGAAAGGATAAAACAAAGATTTATAGGATTAAAAGATGAGCATCATGCAAAGAAGGAGTAATCAAAAATATGTGTAGTCAGCAGAACCAAGACAAATTTCATACTCTTCTTAATCTAGGGAAAATTAATTCAAATTTCAAATTGGATTATGTGTATGCATGTGTATCCATCTGTGTGTTTGTGGGAGAGTGAGGCCAGCCAAGTCTCTCTCATCTACTCCACATCTGATTTTTCCTCTCTGGGATTCTATTCATCACTACATGCACTGGCTGAACCACACTTGAGAACCTTGATAAATGCCATCTATTAATATCCAATTACCTCTGTGTTGGTTAAATGTAAAAACATGCAAGCCCCAAACTTTTTGGCTGAGCAGGTCTGTGGTTCCTCAGACTGGCTGTGTCTTTCAGTAGTGTAAAAGGGCAACTGTGTGTTTGATGAGCATTTCACTGTGAGCACAGGCAAACCTGTCCTAGAAACAACCACAAAACAAATGGCTGAGGTAGAGTCTTTTCAGTTAGGAGTGTTTCCATTTCTCTTTGGTATAATCTTAGCTGAAGTACTTCCAGGTGCTGAGATTAACTAAAGTCAGAAAGGAGGCAGGTCTGGGTGTGCAGAAGTGGTGATTCTGTCTCAATAGCAGAACTAGGCGTGGACAGTGCTAATGCAACCTGAACAGACACATCCACCACTCAGGAAGCTGCCTAGACCTCACCAGCAGCTGAAGCAACAGTCCACCTGCCTGATCAAACCATACGAGAGGAAAAACATTTAAACAGTTTGTCTGACATGACACAAGACACCTGATAAACTCAGCAAGATAAAAACATCAGATTTTCCTAAATTAAGATCTTGGTTGCTGCACATACTTGTGCAAAAACTTGCTTAACAAGGAGAAGAAGGTCAGTCCAAAGATGGAGAACTCTCATCTCCGTTTCCAAAACTCAGGATGCAACTAAAGATTTTAAGGGAACAGCTTTGAAGAATTCTATATTCTAATAAATAATATTTGCAGCTGCCTTTAGCCTTTGACAAAATGTCAGCAACAGCAAATGTACTTCCTCCTTCGCTAGCCTATATGTGCAGAGCACACCTCTGTTACTCACACTCAGCCTTCCAGTCACCAGCAATTTTTCCTTCCTCAGCCTTTAGCAGAATGATTGCAATAGCAGAAGGCAAACGAGACATAGTAGTCAAAGAAAAAACGAAAATGTATGAAAACAATGTTAAGCATAACAGTTAAACACATATTTTGTTAATTTACGTGAAGAAACCACTTTGAGATTTCCTACAAGTCTAAAAATCTTTAACTCCACTTTATACTAGACAAAGTATGAGAATAACAGTTTTTATCTGTGATCCTGCCTTCTCCTTGTCAACTAGAACAAGCTGAGATTTAATCCCTTTCTGACTCCTTTTTCTCAGACGTTGTTTATTGGGTTGAAATTATGTGGAAATCAACACAAATGTGAATTTTATCTCCCTTTCATTGGAAGTGCCAGCAAATTACTCCATCTTAATGTCCACAGTCCTGAGCCAGTCAGTAGTAAATCTCCCTTTCTACTGAAATCATCTTTTAGTAACAATCTTATAACTCCTGAGGAGTTATAAGTTTAGAGAAAGCTCAAATCTGTGGTAAGAGAAGGTACCTGAGACGTCCTGTATGGCAGTCACAGGCAATCAGTAACAGTGTATTGATCTAAATCAAGTGTTGCAGGAGAACTGAGGATGTGCTCCCAGTAGCTGATGATCTCATAGCAAGTTTTGCTTTCTGGGAAACTTGAGGCTGTATTTGTATTTGCTAGTTTGGAGATGTCTGGAAAGTCAGCTTTACTCCTTACCATGCTTTCAAACGCAGTCCAGGTTCATCCCAGGCTCACCTTAAATTTAATTAGGATTTTTGTAACATTAAGTTTCTGCTACAGGCAGTGATGACAGAGTGGTGCAAAATCAGCCTTTGCAAGTACATCTCTTTCATTGTGGTTGGAAAGGGATGGCTGTATTCCTAAAATGAATATCCCAGAAAGTCAGACAATACAAGTCTGTCCTCTGGTTTCACAGCAGCCACAAGTATTTGACTGAATCACTAGCAGCATTCCTGATGACAATACTCCTAGCACTGCACAGCCTGACTGGCTCAAGGCTCTGTTTCTAGTTCAAATGCATGACTTCACACAAATCCTGTGAAATCCCTCTCTAAACTTGCCTGTAACCATCTACAGAGAGACACTGGTCTGTGTATTTTTAATAGAGAGCACCCAGCCCCCCTCATCTGACAGAGTAGGTGTGCTACACATGGAGAAAAATAGTGATTTTAGCCCCTGAAGAAAGACTTATTCATAGAAAGAAAGATGACAGGGAAGCCTGAGTTAGATTTCAGTTAGGGTAAAGAAAACAAAGTCCTGTGTAGAACCATCCTTCCCTTTAATCAGGACCACACAGAATAACTCTCATATCTACACTTCCTAATTCTGAGTTCAGGATCTATGCAGGAAATTCCCCTTTCTCCTTGTCTCTTCTAGCAGAAGAGCTGATACCAGCATGTAAGCTTTATCCTTCCCAGGAACCTTATCAGAATAAGAATAAGTAAACCCAGGGGAAATTCAAGAGCAAGTCACCTGATGGGATTGTTTGACAGAGCACTGGGGACACCTGTGTACCCCAAAGCATCACAGTTCAGACTTTCTAGAGGACAGTGAAGACTGTCCTGGTTCCAGGGAGTGTGAGCAAGCAGCACATGTTTAGGAGTGTTTCAGTGGGAACACTGAATTGGGGAACACCTTTCCTAAACCACAGCAAATACTTACCTTCAGGTATTTCACAGATGGTTGATAGACTCTTCCTCATTAATGAATTCAGACTTCACAACATATTGTCTTGACATAAGGACAACATTTAAAGATTCAAAGACAGCAAGAAGCAAAAGAGGTTATCTGAAATAATTTATGTGAGTAATGTTCTTTAATTAAGTTCAAGGTCCTTTGAGTATAGCCCTGATAAATACAAAATCCATGCACAAGACTATAAACATCTTTAAAATATCTACTTTAGAAATACTAATAGTTTGAAACAAACATAGATGTGAAAAATAATTATCAGAGTTAGGATATTGATTCTGTACTTTTCTGACACATTCAGTTTTGCTGTGGTTTATCACTTGGAATTTAAAAACAAAAATTCTAACAACTCCTCTGAGAACAGAGTAGAATTTAAGATTCTAGCTATACTTAAGACTTTCATAATTTTCAGTAGCATAAACCAATGCTTTCTTTTATTGTAGTTTTCAGATTCTAACACACTGTCTTTTTTCAAAGCTTCTCCCTCATTAGAGAGATTAAGGTCATTTGTCAGCCTCTGCTCAGAGGATAAATTACTCTCCGTGAGAATGATCAGGAGCAGTGGCCAGCACATGATTGTTAGCAACACCACTGCAGAACTTTCAGAGAGAGACAAACCTTCTTCTAACAGAAATCTGTAAAGAAATACCCAGAAATAGGCATCTCTGTAATGTCCAACATAACAAATTTAAATGGAGTCTGAAAATGCACTGGGAAAATGCTGCTGACACATGCATTTTAAGAGAGGAAAGTTGTTAACAAGAGGTAGAGCATTTTAGAGAACATGGGTGGACTTTGCTCACTGGACAGCACAAAGCTCTTGTAGTTGTAGCACGAAAAGACACAACACAATATCTTGATTTTTTCACTTCATTGAACAAATCTATGTGTAGTTGTACCTGTAGAAATGAGGGCCAGACCATTAGAGTCTCCCCACCTCCAGCACATTCAGCCATTACTCTGAGCAAAGAAAGGGTTTATTCTTCCTAATGAATAGTTGGAAACTTTTTCAAAGTCAAAACCAGATCAAAAGTATCTGTAAATCACCTCTCTTATCCTCACATTAACCTGGTAGCATTGAAGACAGAAGAACCATGGTCTCCACCTGCTCCCCAAGCTACCTAGGGAGAGACTGTGTTGCCAGAGCAGCATGCTAACTAAAAATAAGTGAGTAAAGAAGGTGAATTTGCTCAAGAATTTTCCTAGACTGTTAAAACCAGTGGGAAATGCATCTTCAGAGAAATACTCTAACAAGGAAAACCACTTATGCAAAAGCATCAGAATTTTCTAGTGGAAATGACATTTTATGCTAGGAAAAAGGCATGCAATTTTCTGTCAGGAGAATAAAAATGTTAGTTTTGTGATTGCCCACCTGGAGGGACTCTATCCATTAAACTCAGTACTGACTAGAAGAAAGCAAATAGGTAAATTCAGCCCTTCATGAAGCTGCTGCCTTTTGCAAACATTGTTGTCTCCTGCACAGATATTGATTAAGGCCCTAGGCTTTCTTCCACATTTTTCTACTTTTCTAACAGGTTTTTTTTTTTTTATTCTTATTTTTGTTTCAAATAATTTTTTCTAGATAAACAGGTTTTTGTAAAATCTTAAAATCCATGCTGAGTTAGTACAGCAATATCTTGCAAGAGAACAGCTTTAGGAAAGGATGTGTTGTTACAAAAAGCATGGTAAATTAGTTTTTACTGAATGCCTTCCAGGGTCTGTTCAAAAGCCTCTGGTTGCTGGGTAATTCACAGATGACATTATTTCCACCCACATGGGTTTGCACCCATGTGAAAGGTTAATTTTCATATAAATTACACAGGTAATGGAATGTCACCCCCAGAGCTAAGGAAGAGGTAAGTAAAAGAAAATGCAGATGAATGGAATCACCTGAGAGAAAATAAAGGGCAGAATTGAAGTAGGATGTTTTAGTTTGTAAAAAAAAAAGAATTATCTCTCCCTTGCAGAGTTTCTTTTCTACACAACCATCAAGGTCCAGATTTCAGTCCCCATACTTTAACTTTTTCCAAGAGGAAAGCCCGATTTCCTGAGCATATTTTGATTCCTTTGTACATATTTGTGAATGAGTGGCTATATAACTCAGGAAGGTGTAGTAGAATGTAGCAGAATGGAAGGTGTAGAGAATGTAACATTTTCTGTTCCTTCTATAGCAAGATGGTGACATGATTGTTGTAACAAAAGCCATCCTGTCTGTGACTTTAAATACTTAGCCTTTAAAGTGAAATTCAAAGAGGAGGAAAGTAGGTTGTGGTATTTATCTTTTTCAACTTGGTACATCCAGGACAGAAATATATCCCAGCACAGTCTGCAGAAGATGTCATTCCTTCCTTTAAGAGGGAAAATCTTTACTTCCAAGATCCTGAAACATAGTGTTTTGAATGTAGAAAGAAATAATTATAATGAGAGTCCCAGACACTAGTATATTTGCAATCAAAGCTACCTCTGAAGAAAGAATTGAGATGAATGGCAAAGTGAGAGCTGTGAGAGACAGGAGAAAGAACTGGGAGTGAGGGAATTAAGAAGCAGTGAATAGCAAACATCTGCAAGAAAACTGCTGATTTGTGGCTGAGCAACTTCTAGTACTGAGCCAGATGGTTTATTAGCAAAAGAGTATGGGGACATGCCAAGCAGCTTTAACCCTGCAGTGACCAACACCTGTACCTATTGCTTCCAGGAGCATTACAGAGACAGGGCACTCCAGAGATGTGCCATACAGCTATTTCAATATTAAGGCTGGCAATATTGAATCTACCCTGTAAATAGCTCCCCAAACATGCACAGAGTCTGGCAGATAAGGCAGCAGATTATTTTTAAAGGTATAATAGATGTGTTGCTTTGTAGGAGCATCTTATTGCTCTTTCCTGTTACCTGTCATTTTGTGACCTTTTCTCACCATCCACCAAGTTCCAGGGAAAATGTGACGTTTACCTAATGTCCAATTTGTTCCATTTTCATTTCTCAAGGCACTAGACATTCTCTTTCCTTCTACACTTTTACCTTTCTCTCAGACACTAATATCAACTATGAGAAATGCTTAGTTATTCTTGTGCTCAAGGCAAAGTCTTATTTTTCTCTTTGTCAATGTAATACACACTGAGGCCAAATTTTCAGCAGCTCTTTCCTGTCATCTTAGTTACAACTTAGTCACAACCACAACTGTGGGTGAATGAGAGAGTTTGAAAACCAGGCCCACCCAGACTCACACAAATTCTCTGTGACAATATTTGGGCATCTGCTTTAGAGCAAACATAGAGCAGACAGAGAGATTGTTGCCCTCTTTCACCTCAAAAACATCAGCACTGTAGATTGTCCATTAAAAGAGGCTCTGAGAACACCTGGGTTTGTATCTCTGGGGCCATCTCTGTGGAAATCAGGTGATACTTCATGCCACTCTCACCAAATCTGCAAAATAAATCTGTATTTATACCTTCCCAAGGCCACCTTGCAATGAAAAGAGCTGTGGAGTGAAGGACAATGGCACTAATTTATAATTACAACCCTTTACCCAGGATGATGGGGTACATAAGCATCCATCAAAGACAAGTAAGTGCTTAGTAGATACTGAGTCAGGCTTGTAATTTCCCAACCAGCTGGCAAGGACACCCTTCCAATGGCTGAATATGCTTTTCTCCCATGCTGATAGCTTTGTGCTTAAGGCTAATATTATATTTAAAAGTATGCTTAGCATTACATCAATATAATGCAGTCCCTTCACCTTGCTGGAGACATCTGTCCAGAGTATATATGGCCTGGAAATCCTGGCACCATCAGCAGTGATGATGTTTTCTGTCTTTATTCTGGAAGTGGTGATACCACTTCCAAGAACCTATATACAAATGACCCAATATAGCTAGCCAAGGAAAAGAAAAGAAAAGAAAAAAAAAAAAAAAAAAAAAAAAAAAAAAAAAAAAAAAAGCCTCCTTTCTTCACTTGAAATCAAGTCTCCACTGCCTCTGGACATTATTCTACCATGTAACTTCTATGCTATTTTCCTAGAAACCCAAATGCCAAAACTCACTTTTATTCTGCACACACTACTCAGGGATTGATCTCAATCTTTCACCCTAGCTAAATCCTAAAATCAGAAAAAATGTCCTATGTAGTTAGACTTCCCATTGTCCACTGAAAATCAGTGTCATTTGAATGTATCTTCATACACTCCTGATGGGATCAAAGAAACTGAGTGCTGAAAAACAGCTACAGCTACTGACCTGCTGGCATTATTCTGAACTCTAGGTGTTGAAAGACTAAATTTCCTCCCCCCTTACCTTCACCCTTCTGGTCAGAGGGATACACTAAGGTCCCTTGATTAAAAAGTGTGGATATAGACATGGAAAATTAGAAGATTTAACACTTCACCAAATATGTCACAGAATTGGATTCATATTTACCTGCCAGAAAGTTATCTGGGTTAAGACATCACTACCTGTCTTCCCCTCGGGATATGGGATTCCTTTGTCATTTCCTATTTTTACATTTCACTCAGGTCTTGTTTTTCACTGGCTGCTTCTCTGGAATTTGACCTTAATTCAAGGACATTTTTGGGTTTTTTATGGAAGTGTCTAGATGTGAAAACAGATACCTTTGCTACATCCTTGAGAAAATACATCCTTAACTTCTTCATCACAAAATCTAAAGGTTTACAGTATTATATTGCCCTTTGATTTCCTATTTGCACTTCCTCTCATAGCTTGTGTGATTAGGCTCAGCTTGGGTTTAGAAAAAAGCCTTGCTTTTCTTCTCTCCCAATGCAAAAGTATTTCTTGCACCTGTGGCCTCCGTTTCAAAGTATTTCAGATGGATCCTTGCCATTTTTCCAACAGCTTCAAACTTCAAACCTCCCTGCAATATTTGAACTTCACTGGAATTCTGTCCCCCTGCCTCTGTCTATACTCTCAAGAAGTTTCCCTTCTTCCCTCTCACCCCAGTCCTGCACTGGAAGAGACTGGGGTGGTTTCACCCTGGCTGGATGCCACTCACCACAGACACTCTACAATGGGACAGAGGAGAGAAAACATAACAAAAGGTTCATGAATTGAGATATAGACAGGGAGAGATCCCTCACCAACTACTGTCATGGGCATTACAGACTTGACTTGCAGAAAACAATTGAAATTATAACCAGTCAAAATCAGAGCAAGATAAAGAAAAGTAAAATCTTGAAAATGCCTTCCCCCCACCCCTTCCTGTGCCTTGTAGGAGGCAGAGGGAGATGAGGATGGGTCCTTCCCACATGAGATAATCTTACTATGGGTTACAGTTCTTCACAAACTGCTCCAGAGGGATTCCCATTCCATGGGGTGCAGTTCTTCAAAACCAGGCTGCTCCAGGGTGGGTTCCCCACGGGGTTGCAAGTGCTGCCAGGAAACCTGGGCTCCTCTCCCCACACGTCTGCAGGTCCCTGCCAGGAGCAGGTGCTTCCCATAGGGCCACTGCCTTCTTTCTCCAGCATGGATCTCCTCCTCTGCAGGTGGATCTCTTCATCCCACTGACCTCCAAGGGTGCAGGGGCACAGCTGCCTCACCATGGTCTGCTCCTTGGGCTGCAGGAGAAGCTCAGATTAGGTGCCTGAAGCACCTCTTCCCACTCCCTCTCCACTGACCTTGGTTTCTGCAGAGCTGTTCCTCTCCCATATGGGAAATGCTCTCTTCTCTGAGCACAGTCACAGCTGCACAATAATTTATTCTTTCCTTCTTAAATATGTTATCACAGAGGCCAACATAGTTGTCACTGTGATTGCCAAATGGCTTGGCCTGGTCAATGGTGGGTATTGGAGCTGGCTGGCAGTGGGTTTGCCAGACATGGGAAAGGTTCTGGCTGCTCCTCACAGAACCCACCCCCTGCTACTAAAACCTGGCCACACAAGCCTAATACAAACCCAAATATTCTTACTGGCTGCAGATGTTAGAACCTTGCTGCTGCCTCCTGTACAGGGAGTAGGGTGTCAATAAATGAGACAATGGTTCTGGTTTAGTTAAGTGGTCTATCATGTCCTCTGATAGATGACTGAAACACTCTATGTTCTCACCAGTTATGCAAGGTTGGCATTCTTGGCACATAGAGTTGGATGTTTTTTAAAAACAATACATACCTCTTTTCTTAGGCATGATACAGTTAGTACTTTAATCAGTAAACATTATTTTGTGCAGTTAAACTGAGAAAAGAGCTATTCATATTTTTGCTATTCATTTTTTGCTGTTCATATTTTTTCTATTCATATTTTGGGATAGCACACAGCATAATTTATTAGGATTTGCATTTATGGTTGCATATATGACAACTGATTTGCAGCTCTGAACCCTCAATACACACCTAAGGATAATTATCAGTAACTGTCTTGTTATTGTTCCCTAGCATGTCAAAGATGTTTATTCATGGGCCTCTGGCTGTCTTCCCATCACTTTGGCCCTGCTCTCAAGTCACTAGATCTGAGTCTGTGTCTTCACCTCTATTTCCCACTGTCATTATAGAATAACCATTTGTATTTCCACCCATCATCACTGAGCTTTGATCAAAACTAAAGTCACTGTCTAGAGCTACCATTGATTTTATGTGCTGGAGACAAAAAGGCATCACATCTCTAGGAAAAGCAGCTGGGTCCCTATTTTTGTGCCATGCTTCATGACTTTGCTATTTCAAATACATCTGTATAACTTTGGCTCTTTGGCCCTCCAGTCCTCATCTGTGTTCCACCCTTTCAGCATACTTTCCATTAGCTTCAAGCCACAATCTGTTTCACAGTTTCTCACTTTTATTTCACTGCAATCAAAAGCTGAAGTTGCTAATCCTCTCCTGCTCCTCGCTCTTACATCAAGGAGCAGAGCAAAAATAGTCATTTCATGTTAAAATGTCATTATTACTGTTGTGAGGTTTTTTATTCCATCATTTTTAGAAATACAGGACACCTGCTGCACTGGAACTGGTCACTGTAAAAGCACCTTAAGTGCTGAGGTGCCAGGGAGACTGATGCAATCCTCCAATCATACATTTAAGTTCAAATTGCATCTTTAACCTTTGTCTCTCTCATAGGTAGAAGGAAAAAAAGAAGAAGGACAAAATTCATTTATTATGCATTTCAACATGCAATTTTTTTGAAGATGTAACAGTGAAAAAATGTTCAAGAGACAAGTCATATCTGCTCAATCAATATTAGCATAGTGATTTCATATCTAAATTACAATTATTTCCTCTCTTTTAGTCAGTAAATCAAATGGAAATTAATCTATTTACAACCAGTATGCAAAATATTTCATCATTCTACAAAATTAATTACAAGTGCACATATCATACCAAAAATAAATTCAATTGATTGAGAAACCAACCATGACACAAGAAGACTGAGTAGTGAGTACATGAGCATGCACAAATAGGGATATTTTGATCTACAGTATCTTTATCAATAGTGTCATCAGAATAGAGAGTTGAGGTCCTGCTGGCATGTAACACACATGCCATATAAAGGAAATTTAATCCTATATAACATTTATGATATTCTGTATAGAGAGACTCTAACTGCAACTCTTCAGTGTCCCTAATACATTCACTGTACACAACACAAACAATATAGAGAAAAACATCAGTCCTGTCCAGACTGGTGTAAATTGTGGCCTTGCAACTATTGGCTGAATATAAGATTTAAATATAAAGACACTGTTGTGTTGTATTTCCCTTTGCTAAGAAGCCATCTTTGAGTAACTAACAAAGACAAATTTCCAAAACTTTGCCAGGAGATTTTTTAATGTATTTGATGACCAAACCCACTAGCCTAACATGTTGGTGGTTATTCTCTACAAAAGAGAAATCCACCCCTGGAGTGTCCAAGGCCAGGCTGGATGGGGCTTCTGAGCAGCCCAGTGGAAGACTGGAACCTGCTGGAGCAGACAATCTTCAAGGTCCCTTCCAACCAAAACCATTCTAAGGTTCCATGAATGTGACACTTCATGCTTCAAAAACTTTTTTTCTGGTAGATGCAGAAATTGCACAGGTATTGAGAGACATTAAATTTTGCCAAGGATCAGCTTCAGAGGCAAAAATAGTTCTCTTTAAATAATCTCAGAGTAAAAAGCCAAAGCCTCTAAAACTGGAGGTCATAAGAGATTCCACAGAAGGAATAAAGACATAATTTTCTCTTTAAATCTGATGAAAACTGTAAGCAAATCACTTCTCAGTTTCACAGACAGGCAGATTCAGCCAATCCACCTGAAAATATCACAAGATTCTGTGAGCAGCTGGACAACTCTCACTGGTGCTGAAAACCTGAGTTTCTCCAAGGCTTTGTCAGTGAACAAAAGGATATTTGTCTTTTAGTCTGACAAAACCAACAAGGCTGACAGCACCCCTACCAGCATAGATGTCATAAATAACCCATTTTAGAGTGGAGACTGCAGGCAGATTTAATATTCTCATGAAATATCATATGTTTTGACCCATCTTGTTTTGCTAAAGGTACATGGTGAAGAAATAGAGTCTTTATCATTAAGAAACATTGAAGCAATACAGGTGATCAGGAAGTCACTGTCACTTTTATTCAAATTCATTCTTTCTTCAAGACCCTTAGAGGGAATGTCAGTCATATTACCAGTTTCAAAGGACATCTTGCTATATTGCTCAACAAGTTGGCTTTTTCAGGAGGCATATTTCCATTTTTGTAATGGCCAGCAGCATTGTGTGAAGCCAAAATGGCAGATGGTCTCACAGTTATATTGTTGTTACGTTCCCAAACTCACAGAACCAGTTTTGTTTTAACCAAGATGTTCATATTCTTTGCTCATAATAGCTCTCTTGGGCTAGCTTTGCCTTACTATTCACATTTCATTCCCTTTACTCTTACATTGCCAGTGTGAGAGTCTGAGTGTGGCTGTCAGTGAGCTGCCTTCATGACTCATATTTTTGCACCTGCACACAGGACAGCATGAATTCAGTCCCACATGGTGCATGACAAAACCAAAATTTTGTCTTGCTCAATTTCACATGCATTTGGAAAGACTGTTGTCATTAAAATAAATTTCCTAGTTAAAATGCATTTTCCTAGTTTAGGAAATAATTGTTCTAAAATTTTCTGTGATATAAATGTTGTTCTTGCAACAATTTGTCATGACATTTGGAATGATTTCACGAATCAGAAAACAGCTAGAAATGAGAAGTGAGATATCTCTTGAGTTAATTATTTATACCTAAAGCAAAGCAAAAACATTAAGAATGTAATTTCTTTTTTTTTTAAGAAATAAAAATCCTTGTGTGTTTGAGACAAAGAAAAGGCACATCAGTGATCACACCTTCTTGTCCAGATCTTAGTGATTCTTTCAAATGCTGCTTTAGTCAGGTTGTTTGTGCAGTGACAGGGACTCACTCCCTGCAGGGGCATTGGCAGCCCTCAGCAGTCACCTGTTCTGTGTGCAGGGTGATGACAGCTAAATGTTGGTATCTGTGAAGGCTGGCAAGAGCTACAAAAGCCTAACCAGCAGGCAGTGTTGATTGACTTCCAAATTCTACCACTCCCCAGGGACTGCAAAATATGGGAAGTGTTATGAGCAGGTGAATCCTTTCATTCAAGGTTCTCAAACCTACATCATCTTCAGGTAGCTTTGCTCCAAGATCGATGGAAAAAAAAATCATCATTCATGGATTTAAAGTTAAATAGCCAGTACATAAAATGCAAAAGTCATCAAAGGAATTAGCGCTGAAATTCCAGTCTGCTTTTAACCAGCTAAGTGTCCTAATTATGGCCAAAGAACCTGATTTGTTCTGGAAACACCAAAACAGTCCAATGGTTTTATGAGGACTGCCAAGAATTTTGGATGTAGGTGCTGAATTTCTGAACCAGAATTTGAGGAAAATAAGAAATTAAAAAATAAAAATAAAAAAGCCAAAATCTAAATAGCTAGTTAAAAGATTACTAGTCTTAAAATGGGTCTAGTGACCTATACTATGTGTTTGTGTTGCTGTGTCAGTGCTAACTGTACTATTTTCTTGCTCATGGCACTTACAGATGCATTATGCAGTGCATTGCCGGTTTTATATGTTGCTCCATAGACTGACTCATTAGCTAATCATATGTGCAGCCAGCCAGAAACATTCTTGAAAGGATTTTGGCTCTTTGATTTTTTTTTCCCTCCAAATGAAAATTACAATTTTTCCACTCATCCAGTGTTCTAAATGTTCAGTTATATATAATATATCTCACAGGGACTGAGGCATTAGCTGGTATTCACAGGCTCCCAAACCCATTTCTGAGAGATGTTGAGAGTAAAATGGAGCATCCTTGTCTCAGTTTCATTCTGTATATTCATATTTAAATACAAGAGAATCCATCCTGCTGAACCCAGGCTCAGAGATGGAAAGGGAGGATGTACCCCAAGCACCAGAGCAGGAATTCTGCAGCCCATGGAGCAGACCATGGTGGAGCAGATTCCTCCCTGCAGCCCACAGAGGACCATGGTGCTGCAGGTAATCACACTGCAGCCTGTGGAGGACACCACGGGTTCTCCAGCTTCTCTCATTTTTCCCTGCCTTACAGCCACACATGGACAGCTGTAAGGTACAAAACTTCTGTTTCCACACACCACAATACATTTTGATTATACCTTTTTTCCTGATTATATTATTAAATTCTTCCATATTCTGTTTTCTTGTTCACTGGTGGAAAAGATAAGAAAGAAATATAGATATGTTATATTCTCACAGGCGTTTTTACAGGAACTAGTGCCTATATGATTTCTGTATTCATAAATTAATAATAACTATTCAGGCACAATTCAGGCTGCTGAGCTTTCTAGCACTAGTAGTTAGTATGTCACTCTTTAGCACCAAAAATTATCATGTAGTTTACAAAAAAAATTCAGTTTTAACTAAGCCATCATTTTAGAGTCAATTGTAACATTTACAACAAGTTTCTGGATCTCAGATGAAGCAGTCTGTAGGAATATGCAAAACTGAGACATTTGTCATGAAATTGCTATCAACTTATCACAATAATCTTTCTGTAATCTATAAATCATCCAAAAGATGTGGTTAATCTGAGTAATATTTGCAGAATTTTCAGATTTGTGAAGAGTCTTCAAATGGTTTTCATCCTAATTCAAGGTGGGTGGGAGCAAATTTCTGAAATTTCAGCATTTCCTGTAGGGCAGGATTTCAGGGCTTTCACCATGTTATGGACTCGATATTTCCCAAAACTACAGCTCCACCACTGTATTATAAATGCCTTGACACTGAAGGCCATAAGCATTTGAAAAGTATTCAGGAAATGCCATTGCTCCTCTAGGATATATTTAGAATGTTTTTGTCAAAATTAAGTATTTCTAAAAGCAGCTAAGGGATGTTGTGTATCAGAAGCTAGAGAGAATTGACAGTAGTGGGTCTTCTATCTAAGAATGGTAATAACAGATTAGTAACAAAACCATAGAACAAGCTCTAGGATAAATTCTTCTAGAGAGGTTCTCTGTGGTCCTGTGATTCACATTAATGCAGTGACCCTTTCCATAGTCCTGAGTAAATAATGCATTTCAGCACAGAAGCATGATGTGACTTCAGTTCAAAATCAAGCATAAGCCTTGACCATATAGGAATCCAAAATTTCTGAATTCAGAAAAAAAACGTTGCTAGAACCTCAGCAGAAATGGCTGTGAATCCTGCCTTTGGGTAATGCCCCTGGAGCTGATGAGTTAAACTCCCTGCTCCATGAAATATGGCAGTGGAGGAAGGTCTGTCCTTCTAACAGAGACATTCAGAAAATTTGTGCAGATGGAAACTGATAGCACTTCCCAGCTACCTTCCCAATACAGCCCTCCAGGAATAAGGAGCTATGTGACTAGAGAACTGGAAGACAATATACCAAAGAAATTAATTACAAGCTGATTACACATGGCACCAGTTTCATGTCTTCTCACCTTCCCACCAGGAGACTTGGACACAGAACAGCAGATCTCAATTCCTGCATCCATGGTTTCTGGTAACAGTTCTCATCATGCCATATTAGAGTAGGAGCACTTCTGTCTCATTCTCTCTCTTTGTTTTTTGGTTTAAATATGACTACAGAAGCACTTGAAGCTGGCATAAAAGGTGTGGTTAATGAAAATCATGCAGACATTGAATGTCAGAAGAAGGGGTTGAGGATTTGCATGCATCATACTGGAGCCACTGCATACATTTCCATAACAGTAAGTGATGAATAATAAAACCTTCAAGTTTTATGTTTTTATCACGTCATCATCTCTGATTTAATATTCTTTTTGGTGCATTTTTTTCTTCCTTGTTCACAGTGCTCCTTCCTTCATTATTTAGTTCAAACCATAAGCTTTTCTCCACCTTTGGGAGTTGTATTTATACAATTTTCCCTTCCTGATGCAAAATAGAAATATGCATTTAGAAGTTCTCCCAGAGGTGATTAGAGTCATTCATATGTAAAGTAAAAGGAGGACTCTCTGGGGAGGACTACTAAGCTCATGTCACTGCTTAAAAAACTCTTGTTTTTGTCTTTTTCTTCCACTATTTTGCGTGCCTCCTCCCCTCCCTCCTAAAAAAGAGAAAACCTTACTGCATGCCAGAATAGATGACAAAAAAATTTATGGTGCCATTTGGTCAAGGTCTTAGAAAGTTGCTCTCTTCAGGGAATGGTGGTGATTTGTGTTTCAGCTCTTACCAGGCAGATAGTCAGTCCTTGGGACAACCTGATCCTGCAGCTGCTGAGAGCTTGCAGAAGAAAGCTTGCTGTTAAGTCTGATCCTTCCACTCTGAACCCAAAGACAATGTTCACCTTTCATTTTAAAGCAAATAGAACCAAGAACTTATACTGGAGATTATTATCTCTGTTTTACAAATTAAGGTTGGTGTAATAAAGCCTTAGGATAGGACACAGCTGACTACCTTTCTTTTAACCAAAATTTTACATTCTCCTTTTAACACCTGCAAAATGGAAATCGAAGGGGACCTGAACTGTGCTTAGCTATCACCTAGCTAGAGAGGCATCCAAATTTCCTTCAGCAAGATATTTCATTTTTTTCTTTTTGTGAAGCCTGAGACATTTTTCAGTGAATGTTGTAAAAATTACTTGGCCACTGTCAACTTGCTTTAAGATTCTGAGTATAATGCTGGGATTCCCCAGGGTGCTTTGGGCGCTCATTTTTCTAAAAGAAAAATCCTCTTGTTGTCTGGCTGCCTCTGACTAGGAACGCCTATGTGTCAGTAATATTGAATTATTTAATACCCAACCTTTATACCTACTTATCTCTTAGCATAATCCACACACTTTGTGCTCAGTTCCACTGCTGGAGCTTTTCCCAATACATTTCCTCTGGTATTTACCTACTGGAGCAGATCCGAGTAGATAAGAGAACCATTCAAATATTTTGAGTAAGACCAAAACTGTTTAAATGCAGCCTTTAGAAGCTACCTTAGCCTTTGCAAACTTATTCTCTTATTTAATTCTCAATACATCTAGATACCAATGTTGTGAACTGCTGAACTGTGATAGCCAAATTTGACTTAGATATTTTAAATGAGTTTTAAGCCTGTAGTTACGACAGCCTCCAACAAAGACTAAGATTTGACAATTATGACAGATGCCAAATATAAAAACAACTGGAGACCAAATAAAGAGAAAACTAATACAGATTTTTTTCATTGACATTTGAAATATTTACACATTAAGAATTCATTTAATAAATAATTTTACTTTCCTTAAGTTATTTTTCTCAGTGTTAAAAACAAAATCATTTAGACTTCTTTTATTTAAAAGAGTTAAGCTAAAAACTAAATCCCTTGCTGAAGTGTTCTGTCTGATTTATGTGATATGCTTTACATTTCTTTAAAAACAAACAAAACACCCTAAAATGCTGTCAATTAGGGGTGACCCAAAATCTGGTAAGAAAATCACTGTACAAGATCTATAGTCATTTGCATTCTTTTTTTTTTTTTTTAATCTTAGCTTAAATGAAAATATAAGCAGGAAAAGGAGAATAATATGCCAGAAATTAACTTTTTGCCCCGACCAGAGTACAAAATTGTCACTGAGATTGGAATTTCAGCCCAGATGGCTTGGCCAAGAAACATATGTCAGTAGTGTGAACTGCACTGTATATGATTTGACATCTTGATATTTAGCACACTTAGAAAAAATTATTACAAGAAACATAGATACTTTAAGGATGAGCCTTACTAATACCACTATAGCTATTCTCTGCCAGTGTTCTCCTGGATTATGTGGCAGTGTGGAAGGCAGCTCAGGCTGTCTGCAAAACAGCAAATTCACCACTGTTGCACCCTCTCTAACACACTTTATGTGCCAGTCCCGGGCATTTCACAACCAGATAAGAACCACTCCAAAGTAAAAACTAAGGGAATGCATTCAGTGTGGACATCAGATGGCATTTCACCATGCAGACCTTGCTCCCTCTGGAGCACAGTGCTGGCTGTGTAAACACACTAGCAAGCACATCAGGAGAAACAAAAAGCCTGGGAGTCCCTCAGGTGCTTCACCTAAGTGTCTGAGCCATCTTGCAATCGGATTTCAAAGCACTAAATATTCATCACAATGAATTCAATCAGTCAATGGTATAGAGAAGTGCAACTGCTAAGTATTCTACAGGCAATTGTCGAAAGCAATTTTTATTGCAATTTCCATTACAACTGCAAATAGAAACTTGTTCTTAATCTTTTCATAGCAGTCTCCCACTTGAGCTGTTAGCATGAAGTATGTTTTCTGTCTTGAAGTACTGAGGACAGCATAGCACAGATGGGATCAACCATATAAAATTATTTAGGAATTGGATCCTATTACCAAACAGTTGCCATGTTAAAAATTAGCAGAAAGAGTGTAACAAGATTATTTTACAAAGAGGATGCAGAGGAAGATGAATTACTTCTAATGAGATTTTCCCTTTTTTTTAAATTATTCTTTAGAGTTGAGACTTAAAACACTATAAAAATAATACATAATTTTTAATTACAGGGAACACTTAATTTTTCATAGGGTTCTGTAGAGCTTCAGGAGGCACTAAAGTGAGGCATCCAAAGATTTCTCTATACAACACTCCATCAAACTTCAATTGAAAACATACTGTTATCTATCTAATGACCAAATCGATGATTGTTCTGCTCTCTGAAATATAATTTTTTAAGGAATTCCTAATACATTGTCCTTTTGCTTTCTAATGTCACTCATGAAGGGTGTTAGTTTAGACTACAGCTGGCAACATAATTAGTTGATTAGGCAGAGTAATTCTGGAGCATTCACTGCTCTGATGCCTGTGATCTTAGTAATGAAACATTTTGTCCCTCCAAATGAGAATGCTTTTCAAGCACATGCCAAAATCAAAAAACATGTGGTTCTGCTGTGGCAATGTTCCAGAGATGAACCAATGCTTACAAGATGCACCTTGTACCTTGCACTGGTATGAAATTGGAGCTCAAATGATGATTCAGTAAAACTTCTGAATCAGAAGACAGTCTGCAGAAAAGGTATAAATATGCCTTACAGGGCAAAAAAGATAATAGCCTATCACACTATATTTTAGCAAAGGGTCACCATCCTCAGTGGAAACAAACCATAAAGATGTCATTGTAGCTGACAGGAAAAAAAACATCTCTTTGTTTTAATTGATACAATAATTTTAGATTTTTTTGTAGTAAAATTAAAGCAACTGTGTATTTCCCCTGTCTCCCCTTGAATAAGGAATTGGTTCCCTGGAAATGCTAAGACAGAATTTTCTACAAAATCCAATCTTATCTGACAGATTCATTGGGAAAATTCATATTAGTTATGATAAAGAAGACTATTTTTGTATCTGTTTTTTTCTTTCTCTATCAGTGATAGGGAATAAATAGACTTAATAAAATCTCTCAGCCCACCAGCAGTAACGAGAGTTATTGATTCTAAAAGAGAAAATTAAACTTTCTAAAATTAAAGATTTTCACTCCAGATATAGCCTTTGCTTTGTTATCAACAGCTCTGGAGAAATGCATTCAGTCCATTAATATGCCATTAATAATGGTAATCCACTGTTCCTATTTACTGATATGTGAAAATTACCACAGATTTCTCCTCTGGGCTGTTCCTTTACTTTTACTATTAATGGGATAAAAGTGCCTGCCTATGTATCAGTCCACATGGTAAATATTCAGTGTTCTAGCAACAGTCCCTAATTAATATTCACAACATTTCTCTAAGGTTTTATTTCATCTTATCATCAAAAATTAATCCGAGATAGAAAAAAAGAATGAATGGATCAAGATTTCAACACATTCATTAGTAAAGCTTTAATTTTAAGCTGCACCTTCCTGACACTCACCATATACATTTCTCCCAATACCTCCCAAGAGAGGGCCAAGAGTTATTACTTCTTGTCAAATATCCCATGAAAAATCAAAACCTATAAAACCAGAAATTTTCTGAGTTTTTTTGGAAGAAGTAAGCATTTTTCCTTATTTTCCTACCTAGTTATGAAAAAATTAACTGCACTCATTGCTCTGCACAAGTATACATGAAGACTATGCCCAAAGTCCTTCTACAGAGATATTCTTGACTAAAATGGATATGAATCAGGCTGAGGAATTAATTTTATGTCAGCAAGAAGCTTCCTGACCTCCTACTATCTGGCAGCACCACATGTTCCCATTCTGCAAAATGATTCAACAACCCCCTGGAAGCACAACAACAGCCTTCCCCTGCAAAAGGAAATGCACAAGGCAGAAAAACCTGGGATGTTCTATACAACTATGAAAATGCAGATCCAACAGCAACATTAAGAGAAAGACTCAACACAGAAGGAAGCTGAACCTGTAAAGACATAATCCATATGAAATTCTAATGTTATTGGCATCAGATGGGGAGAAAAAATAAAACAGGAATGAGAAGTATTGATAGGGACTTGAAAATGTTTCATAAGAAGCCTGAAAGCAATCCTGAAAGCTATTTGCATAGATTATACAAGGAAAATGTTCCCAAAATACATGCAAAGTAATGAAAATTACTAAGAACACAAGCAGAATAAAGAAAAGATTTAATAAACAGGAAAGTGCAGCAGAAACCAAACTAAAAGCAGCCAGCTCGCATAATAACTCAGTTTTTACTCAATCCCTGCCTTACCAATAGCATTTATTTGGTATTTATGGGCTTATTTCTATAAATCCCCATGCAACAGCACATATCTACACTGCAGTTTGTGACTTACAGCTAAAGATCCTTCACCACAATGGGCTCAGAGGTGAGAGGAGACACCCTCTGAGTGTAGGAGGGCCTGGGAAGTATTTACACTGAAAATATTCATATGTTAACAGTGGAGAGTAATACTTGGTATGCCTGAAGGGGTTTGGGCAGGGGGTCTGGGGAGGAGAAGAGAGAGAGAAGTAATTCTGAAAGACCTTGGATGGAAGGCAATATCCTGAAATGCCACAATGACTTCAGGAGGAATAGGGCTAATTTACTGATGGTTTAGTAATTGTCAGGCTCCAGTGAAAGCCACAGAAAACCTTTAAAATCCCTACAAAAGGGGCCCGTTTTAAAGAGGTTGTCATTGCTGAAAAAAAAAAAATAATAGACAAATGGGACTAATTCTAAACCCAGCAGGTCAGGAGCTGAGGCCTTGCAGAATAGAAAGGGAAAGCAATCATGTCAGATGAAAGAGAACTTGTAAGGGGAGAATATTCTGCTGTGTACCACCAAGCCAATTGTGAACTAATGCACATCTCTCATTGCTGCCACTAATTTAAACAGGCTGAACATTCAATCATTATTATTGTGTTATCTTCTTAGCTGAAGGTCAGACAAATGGGCATTGAAACCTTATGACTTCTCCTGTACATGGAAAAAAATCCCTGCACCTACATTTGGCATGTAACATTGCATTTTTTTGCTAGAATGTTTACTTGTAAACAGAATTGAAGGACATATCTGAGAAACAGCAAGCAGAAAATCCTTATCCAACAAGCAGAAAATCCTTATCCAACAGATCAGCCAGGTAACGAAAGGCATGCTCCCTTCTCATAGACCTTCCCAGTGTGAACACACAGATTTGGGATGCCAGGCCAGGGCTGTGGTCATCAGGGAGCAGTTCTTGTTATTGTGGGTCCTATGATTATTTCTCAGAAAACTGTATGTGAAAAACAACATTTACAGGGCTTCTCCTTTATTTATGCAGTCCATTATGCAGATATTGAAAAAAAAAATTACAAAGCAGAGTTATTATCAGGAAACTTATAAATCTATATCTCCAAAACAAGAGCTGTCTCTGTCCTCTAAGTTTCTTAAAGAATCATACAACAATTCAGATTGGAAGGAATTTAGGCCATCTAGGTGGACCTCCAAGAACAGGGCCAGTTAAACTGGAACAGCTTCCAGTTTTATGAAGTTGCTCAAGGCTGTGTCCAAGAAAGTTTCAAGTATGTACAAGGATGGCAGCTCACCAACCTTGCTAGGTAAATATTCCAGTGTTTCACATCCTCATTGTGCAGAAATACTTTCTTTCTATCTATTGGGAAGGTTTAACATTTCTGTATTGAAAGTAAAAATTGCTAACTCTGGTCTTTTCAGCATGCCAAATAAAGATTTTTAAATAAGCAAATGCCCAGTTCATTACTGGAACTTGCAGAGTAACCTGAAATACAATATAAATTTTTAATACCATATGCCTTGGAAAAAAAAAAAGGAAATAAAAAATAAAAAGCAAAAAATTCGAGGACTCGGGATTTCTGAGTTATTACTCTCTCAAACTGAAAAATGGGAACAGAGGTATCACAGCTTTCTATTCTCTTTTTTAACTAAATAAATGGAAAATAAGCCTTTACAAAATATTTTCTATAGATCCTTCCAAGAGGAAGACTTTGAGGCAGCTCTATCTCCACACAGTACACACCGCTACAAACAGGACACACACCACACTTCACCAGGACACACCTGAAGTAGATTCAGATAACGTATTAGAAATTATTTAAGTTACAGTTACTTTTATATGTATCCTAGTGTTTTAAAAGACTGCTATGGACTATGCAGCACAAAACAGCACAAGGGTTTCTGTTAAATTTAAACAATTATACAGAACCCTTATAAGCATGGTCTGGTCAAGACAGAAGAGAGTAGGGAAGAGGATCTGGGATCTTCACCTCCTGACTTGTGTCCTGGCACTGGTCTATCCAAATTACAGCCCCAGCTGCCCTGGGTGAAGACCTGCAGCAGAGGGAATGAAGGCTGCAGTGGTTTTAGCTAAACAAGCTACCCATGCTCACAATAGTACTCAGGGCAACACTGCACAAGTCAATGCACAAAATGCCATTGTGCCTCTTGTTGTCCAAAAACTGTCAGTGATTTGGCAACTGCCAGGCAAACCAAGAGTGCTGGGATTAAGCAACACAACATTTTTCTATGACTATAATTATCTCTATAACTCTATAACTATAGATGCTCCCTAAATTAATTTACACTAACTTGTAAAGATGTCACTGACAGTAAAACCATTACTTTTTAAAAGTCTTTAAGAAAAAGCCTTTAAGAAAAAAAATAAGATGATTAGTAACCTCCATTGTTTAAAATGTAAACCCTTTTACAGGCTGAAATACAGGAATCTTTCACCTTCCAGTCTCAATATGCTTTTACACCTGGATCTGCTGAAATGATGGTCTCTTTATCAAATTTCTGTTCTTCACATAAAATTACATAAAAGTCACTTTTTCCCTCCTCAGGGAGCTCAATGGATTAGTTGGCCTTATTTTTTTTAATGAATGGGTCCTGTCCTTACAGCTGTTGATGTTTTCACCACTCCACGTTTCCTCAAGGACATTTACATAACAGTTCTCTTGAATTGTGCTTGTTACTCCAGCAGCTGAAGCAGGGCACACCATGGTAACCAGCCCACAATTACCTCTGTGGTTTCTGACAGCACTGCAACAGCCCCTGTTCTGTTAATGGGATAAATACATTTACTGACAATCGCAGGGAGAAACCTGCAAATGATTGTACAAACACACATCAAGGTCTTCCATCCAAAATTCAAACCCATTCAAAACACTAACTGAACAAAGTATTTGTTATTTTCTTCACTGCTGTGGTTATATGCATATATCAAGAAGTTGTCTGGTTTTATCTTGTAAAAAGAGTGATGCAATACAAGTCTAGGGCTACAATAGTGTAAAAGCAGGCATCTCCACCCTTAAACCACACTCATATTTCTTTGTCTCTGTCAGTCAGGCACAAATGCTGCTCAGAGATATGCTCCATTGTGGGAGTGGGACTGGCACTTGAAAGCCTCCTTTTGAAAATTATGGATTTCTCCCAACACTTCTGAAAGGTGTAATAACTCCCTACCCAAGGCTACGAGGATCCTGGATGGTTCCAATTGCTATTACTTGAATGTGTGTCATTCCCAATGCTTTCACATTATAGAATTTATGAAGTATCTGCAGAAGGCTTCAAATTAACTCCAAATTTCAAAGTGATATCCAGGGGGTACTGCACTGAATTCATTAGGGTTTGCTTTGAAGCAAAGACCTTCAGGCATGAACCCCAGAGTTTCCTAAGCCTGAGTGAAGCTTTCAGAAAGCACTGCAAGCAGTTTAAAACAGCACTAAGACAATGCTCTAACATAACAGTAAAACAGCACTGCAAAATGTGATCTTTCCTACAAATCCAGACTAAACCCATGGAAATAGGTCTGCTCTCTGCAGCTGGTCAGAGCTGCCATAAATGGCTTTATGACACTTAGTGAGGCAACAAACTGCCTGAAAAAAACTACTGAGAAAGCAGTGGAGCTGCTAAACATGACAACTAATTGTTTCCAATTCAATGAGATGAGGGAAACAAACACAGGAGTCCTGTGGAAGATAAGCCTGGCATCCATTTTGGAAAGTTCAGCAGACAGCTTTTTGGAATGCTGTGACACCAAACTCTCCAGAGATCAGCTCTGCAAGCCTTGGCCAGGGAGGTTACAGCCTCCTTGGTCTGGGGATCAGATCTGTCCTGAGGGTTGGCCATTCTGCTCATCAACCGCACTGTAAGAACCGTGGTGTAGCCAGACCTCCCCTCCTCCTGGCCCCTGCTCCTCCTTGCACAAACTCCTGTTGGGGCCAGGTGTGTTTTCACACCTGCAGAGCCCAGAAAGCTGCTTTCCTCCAGCTACACAAACAATCCACATTCCCTGCCCAGACCTTGGCTCTTGGCACCCACATCTCCCCCAGCAGGACCGAGCCAAGCTTGGCCATGGTGTGCAGCCTTTGGCTTGAAATCTGGCCCCCGAACGTGCAGAGGATTTCTGGCACCTGTGAGTGTGCACTGCAGAACCAGATTGCTATTCCGAGAAACGGGACCAGTCTCATCCCGGCAAAGCTGCTGGTAATATTCGTAATTAATGCATTAGGAACAGTCCTCGGGAACTATGCTGACATGTAATTTCCCATTAGCCTCCACAGGGCGGCAGTTTTACAATGTGACAATTATTCAAATATCACTTCATTGTAAAAATTACAGATTTAAACTGTGCCATGGGTTTTGACATTTGATAAATTCATGATACTTTTTATTGCGTGTTCCTACTCGGGTGTTGATGTGCAAAATCTTATAAATGCAACAAAATACAATAAAACTTTTGATTTAAGACATTAATTAGGTGATTAAACTGTCACACAAGGTTTGTTTGGCCTTGATAAATTAGTATCTCAACCTCACAATTTATAAGCAGAACTAATAATAAAAAAAAAAAAAAAAAGATGCTTGGTTTACTAAAAAAGCCACTAAGGTTTTGCACAAGGCCAAAGCAACCATGGAAAATTGATTTTCCACAGCTTACTCAGTCTTGAAACGACACTGCTTTATAAAATTTTTTTATTGAGTGGAGCCAAAACTCATTACAGCTTAGACCATTAGGAACAATGTGTGTTTGCACTATTATTTCTAATGTCATCAACATCACATTTTAATTTTGTGTATTAAACTAAGGAGAGCTCAAAGATGTATTTGCATTTTACTATCAGGGAAAAAAGAAGGGGACTGTGCTAGATCTTTAATAAAATGTGGGTTGTTGGAAAAGGAAAAGGATTATGCATTATTTCTCACAGGATGAATTGTAGGTAAAGAGAAGGTTCAAGGTAAAACAAAGCAGCAGTTTTTGTACAATGTACCACTGTGGAAACCATTATCATTGGACTTAAGGACAGCCAGCACAAAATGGCACTGAACAAATCTGGAGGACATTACACACACAGCATTCCAGGTGCTGCCTAAGAAATCTCCTGATCAGTGATCACTGCAAGCTGGGAAGCCTTGAGCAGCATGGAATTCTGGAATTTGGCCTCACTGGGGGAAGCAGGCTGGACCACAGACCTCCTGGGGAAATCTTCCAACTTGAATCACGGTACATCCCTCTGTCCATGCCCTTGGCTTACACTGCTAACATTCTGGCTGGTAGCAGAAAATACAAGGGTGACAGGGACATTTGATTTGAACTGGTGTGGAAGAGTTTATGCTGTGTTAATAAATAAACTGTGTCACCTGATCCAGGATACATTAAAATCAGCAGTCTTCAGGAGCTTCTGTAGTCATTGAACTGGTGTAGTTGATTTTGCCAGGATTATCATAAAGAAATTCATCTTCAGCATATTCTACACAGCTGAATAATAATTGCATAGGGGCTAGGCAACCTGCATTTTACAGCTGATACAATTTCTGATCCATGCAAGAATCACCAGCTGCTCACCCAGCTCATGGCAGAGGCGTGATCTCACAGAGCTTAAATCCAGAGTTGCCACTTGTGATCACCTAATCTGATCTACTTTTCACAGGCCATTACCTTTGTACTGAGCTCAGTAACTTTGTGTTTGACTTAAATATATCTTCCAGCTTGACATCCTGTCTTAATTTGAAAATGAGAGATGGGGAACCCATCTCTTCCCTTCATCGTGTACTTCAATGATTAATCACTCTTTCTGTTAAAAACGAGCACGGAATTTCTAATTTTAATTTGGCTGGTGACAGCTTCCAGCCATTGCTTCTCTAGTACTTGGAATCTTCTTATTGTGAATATGCTCACACATTTTAATGAGGTCACCTCTGAGTCTTTTTTTTAATTCACTGACATGCCAATTCCTTTATTTCTCACGGGATGAGGTATTTCTTACAGCTCATGAATTATTTCAGTAGTTCTTTCCCTTGCTCTTTTAAACCTTTGAACCATTTTAAAAATATGAATATGAACAGGATACAATATTCCATTTCTCTGCAGAGAAGTAAGACATCTCCACACTCCTATGAGGAGTTTTTTAATGGGTGTCCTATCATTGACCAGAGCACACAAACTAAATTTGTTTGCATGAAATAAAGTCATATTAGAAGACTGACAGTTAACTATATGAGTGAACCTTCTTACATTCAAAGATTTAGTTGAGCATCCAAATTCCTAAATAAAGATAGCAAATTTCTCAGTGAAACTTGTTGGCTGTCAAACTGGCCTCTCAAAAGTCAGATTACCACCTGATCTCAGTTTCCATAACTATAAAATTGGAACAAAATCTTCTTAACCCTGGAACACCAGGAATAAAATGTTTGCTGTAATACTGTCATAGCAATTCTGGTCTTCACCACTACTGAAATTTTCAAAGAATTATGCCACATTAATGGGACTGTCCAAACTGGAGAAAAAAAAGGGAAACATTACAGCAGCCCTCCAGTACCTACAAGAGAACAGGAGAGGGACTTTTTAAAAGGGCATGACATGATAGGACAAGGTGGAATGGCTTTAAACTGAAGGTAGGCAGGCTTAGATAAAGCATTTGGAAGAAAATCTTTACTGTGAGGGTGCTGAGGGTGCTCAGAGAAGTCGTGGTTGTCCTACCCCTGGAAGTATCAAAGGCCAGGCTGGATGGAGCTCTGAGCAACCTGGTCTGGTGAAAGGTGCCCCTGCCCAGAAAAGGGGAGGCAGAACTAGAGCACCTTTCAGGTCCACTGCAGCCCAAACCTTTCTAGGATTCTATGAAAAAATAATTTTATGAAACAGTTCTTTCTTCTCCATGGGCTATTCAAAGCAACTTCTTAACCTGTAAAATCTCTACATCTGTAAGAAAAGCTTTTTATCCTAATGCTGCAATGGTGAGAAAGATGATCACCAAGGTAAAAAAAAGACCATGGGCTGTACTATGTTAGCTCAAACCTACTGGATTTTGCAAATTTTAGCTGACAATTCTCATTTTAGAATCGCTGCTGCCATAATAGATGTTTAATAATGCCAATTTAAATGCATTACTGAATTGAAAAAAGAGCTCTTAAATGTGCATTATTTACTTTAGAAATTATTCCTTTTTAGTGATAAGGATACGTGGTTTCTCAGAAATGATGGATGCTGCATTCCTTTTGCTGTTCAGGATTCTTATCATCCTTTCAGACAATTGAATTTCTTCCATTTGTAAAATCTATTACCAGCAGAACAACTGCATGTAAAAACCAATGACTGGAATCAGAACTGTTTTGGCAATACAGTGAATGAGTACTTCACTGATCCATATCAATACCCAGGAATCCCATTTTTTAAAAATAAAAAAAAAATTAAAATGGTATTTACTTAGACTTAAAAATTAGAATTCAAGCAATACCATGAAAAAGCTCAAAAGGGATAAAAGTTCATTTTATTTATACAACATATTTCTGTAAAATACACTTTAATTTGGATCAATTTGATGCTCTGATTTTTGGAAATACACTAAATAAACACAACTACATTAAATATCTAAAGGCTGATTAACCAGAGAGACTGAAGGAAGTAATAGCAGGCTTAGCAACTTTATCCAGAGGTACTTTCCAGGCAGAATCTTCTTTAAATCAGATTGAAGCAGCATTTCTTAGTAATCTAAGTGGGACTATTAAACTGATGATAGTACATATGAAATTACTAATAAAATCTGTGATTTCATAAATAATTATTTGCAGAATGACTCAGAGAAAGTCATAGTCCTTTCCAGACTTAAAAATTTATGAACTGATGACACTCTATTGATTGGAGCATTTACTGCACTTTCTATGGGGCTAATTAACAAAACTGCTCACAAAATTAAACATAGTGCTTATCAGGATGACACCATAGCCCAGTTCTTTGCAAACATCTCCACAGTCAAGCACTTCTGTCCTCATGGAGTGGCCTAAGGAGGAGCTGGCTGCTTGTCCTAGTGAAGCCAGAGTGTTTTTCATTAACTTCCATTACCTTATGCTTACCTAGACACAAATATAAAACTACCTTGAAGATTAATTATTTTGTGCCTGTAAATTTGTGCAATGTAAATTGCAGGATTTGACCCTTGATGAAATAAAACTGAAATAAATAGAATACTTGGTTTGTTTCCTCTACCATTTAATTTTAAATCATTACCATAGCATGGAATATGTGGAAAATTTTTTTCATTATTTTTTCAAATAATATCAATTTGAATTTTAATGTGCCAATGCAAAAGTATAGACCCATCAACAGGAAGTCTAACACAGCAGAGAACAACAACCTGGAAAGCAGAGTCTGAAAGGGATCTGCAGATCTGCCAGAAATGGCATGAACTCTTAGAAGCAGTTATATTATGACAATATAAGCTAACACAATTTTTAAACATGTTAAAAGAAATCAGCAAAAAGAGAGGGGCAGTTTTTTTGTCTTTTGATGAGATCATTTTAGAATAATATGTTTCTACTACATTTTTTTTTAAACAAGGACAGAAATGGAATAAGAAGAGTCACAAAGCTAAGACTTAATGCCTTAAAGCAAGAAACTTCAGACACCAAATAATCTTGGTTTTTCAGGAAAACAACTGAAAAGAGACTGAAAACTGAAACAGAAAAACAAAATCAGAGGATGGACTTAGAAGACAGAGAAATTCAGCTGCTGAACTGAAAGTTTTCATCTAATGTGTTTTTCTGTGTTTGGTTATTACAATGGCTATGTACCACGGAGCCACTGACAAAGATGGACAGCATTTTCCTCTTTTTTTACTTTTCTGTCAACAGTCCTTACTGTACTTACATAACTGGAATCTAATAACTTTTGACTGAATACAAAATCAGAGGTAAGTTAGGATTTTTTCAGCCCTAGAAAAGATAAAAGTGAGTTCCAGCTTTAATTTGCCATTGAATTAGCTCATATGAATAATAGCTCACAGTCTTTTCAAGTTCTGTGGTTTAATAAGACTCCCATTATTTCTTTATCTGAAGATTTACTGGAAAATATTCATTTCTTCTGAACTTAGTGATTACACTCAAACTTCAGACACAAAAAAAGAAATAGTTATGGAAGGCAAAAAAACAAAATTAGCATAAGCTGCTGGGAGCACAGGTTTTATAGCACCTTCTACATGTCTGCTACAGGACAAAAAACTGATGGGGCACCTTGTGGCATGGGATTGCACCAGATGGGTTTTGAAGGGCTGCATGTAAAAATAAGAGAGGACAAAAGGGGACAGGCAGGTATGCACCAGGCAGCAGAATCATCACCCACATCACAGAGGTTGGAACTCGGACACTAAATTGGCTTTTGTCAGTTCAGAGCTGAACTAACAAATACAGGAGAAATTTTATGCCATTCAAAACTAAATTCCTATTGATCCCCATAGCTAGAGTGCCCACAAGCAAACACTAACAAAAAATCACTTTGTATACAACAATAATCAAAACAAAAGGTCACTAAAGGAAACCATTCTTTATTCTATATTGTGAGTTACTAAGCCTGTAACTCCCTACCTGCATAAACTCTTCCTAAAGCACCATTTTCCTTGCAAACAGTAGCATCAAAGATGTTTAGTTAATCTCTGACCAGTCACAAGCTGTTAATGCATTGCCATTACTTTCCATAATACAAACTAAATATCTACCTAAGTATTATTCATTCTTAGTGTACCTAACCACACTACTCAGAGGCACTACTCTGTGGGACACAGTTTGGAGTAAGTTTCCATGAGAGACAGGAACACCAGAAAAAAAAAAAAATTCAAAAACTCCATCACCTTCTACCCTCAGCACAAAGTGCACTCATGAGCCCTACACATTTAAAATAGGAGTGTAGCCATTAAAATATTGATCACAAACCTGAAGCTCCATACTACCCAAACAAGAGACCCCACCCAGAGACAGAAAGAAGCACATGGAGCATCAGTGCATCTTTTAATCCTCATCCTGGAAATCTACCTAGCACAAAGGTGATAATAACTTCCTATATTCATGCCACAGTCTTTAACTGCTATTTTTGTGTATGACCACTATGTTATATTCACCAAACAGTTAATCAATATTTTGCTTTCACCTCACAACTCACTGTGTGGCCTGTGCCCTGCTCACTGCCCATTATTCAATTGCCTTATGATGCTAGAAATATTAATTTCCTCCAGAGCTTCTCAATGTTGCTCATCACTTCAACAGCTGAATGCTGAACAAATTCAAATTAATTCACAAAAATTCACAGCAGCAAAGAAAATATACTACTGCTGTTTAAAATACAGGGCAAGGAGGCACAAAATAATTAAAGGCAGAGGTAGTCACTGATTTTAGATGTTATTTCAGAGGCATCACAGATGTAATTTAAAAGTATTTAAAAATATTTCAAACAGACATTGCAACATCACTTGCAGGTGTGATTGCTGAGAAAATTGGATTTAGGGCTCTAAAAGGGGTCATTAAAAATTAGATCATTAGAAACTATTACACCATTAGAGGTTCCACACAGAATTAGTTTAAGCATCTATATTAGCACTACATAGGAAAAGTATTCTTTGTGCAACAGTGCATTATTACAGTTGCATGACCTTTCTTTCCCCTCCCATTGTTCATTATTGACTTCCCAGCTCAAGCAATAAATGAAGCAGGAGCCACAAAGGCATCACTCATCTCTGCTGCACAGCCCCAGTACATCCCCAGAGCAGGTCCATCCTGCACAGAGTCAGAAATCCTGCATGAACACAGTATGTGATCACCCATGTATAATAAGGGGACCAAATTAAGGTTGCCAAGCAACCACCTCCCCACATTATGCCACAAATCCCTGTTCTTCATCTCTTCAGCAAACACATGCCAGGCCCTGTCTCACAACCTAACCCTCCCTTGTCTGCTTCTGTGACCCTAATTACCTGTTCTCCCAAGGGCTTCTTCACTGCAGTTTCTTTGTCCAGCCAGGACCCATTTTCTCTCATTATTCCAGTTGTTACCCTGTCTTTCTGTTCTTCATAATTAGCATTTTGTTCATCCCATTTTCCTATTCCCCAGCTCTCAGTCCACTGATATTGCTAAAAAAAAAGAAGGGTCAAGCAATATGAAAAATATCAGATGAAGATAATGAAGTCTGGCAAAGCCATAAGCAATAACAGTTGTTAAATGAAATTTCCCGTAAACATTTTAATGTACTAAGAGCAAGACTATAACTAAAAAAGTTCTCTTAATGCTTCATTTTCTAAGTGATTTTCTGCTGCTGTTTTCTTCTAAGTGTGAATTTCACACTAAGATTTCAGCTAATATCTTCAAAGTCTGTTTTATCTAACCTCAGCATATTTTTACTTTACCATCATCTGTTGTTTTGCACGCTAAATCACCAAGCCAAAATAAATTTTAGTTGTAGAAAGAATAGATGATGTGCCTGGTATCAAGAACTGTATCTATTTGACAGCCAACAATAATATAACACTTATTGTCCTAAAACAAATATATCTATGAATATACCTGACTACATAGAGAAAACAGACTAGGATACACTTGGAGCAGAAAAAGGTTTGTTGGTCTTTTCCAAGGGATGTGAGAAAACCCATGATGAAACATCTGATAACCAGCCAATGGTAACAAGAAATTTAGTCAATTCAAAGAGCAAAAGAAAGTTAAAATAGTTCAACACTTTCTCACAGCAAGCAGTAAGGGACACAGTGCAAAGTGAACTAGATAGTTTACAGCATTTGGTTGCTGACTTCATGTAACATGAGGCATTTCACTGTTCAGAAAATTACAGTCAGGAAAGCAAATCAGAACCATGTCAGGATATATCTCATTTGGATAGGGCACTTGGAGGACACTTTCCAACCAGGCCTCCTGGTCTTGGAATGACTTGTGATTCAGGTCTGCTTTATACTGATATCAACACTTCTGGTTTTCTAGGAAAATGTCACTGTGAACCTCTGAGGTGCAGCAGATGGTGTTGTTCCTCATCAGCCTGGTCTAACTCCTTCTGCATCATCTATTTCTCCCAGTTTAAAACTATAGTTGGATTTGGTATTCTTACCTCCCTTTTCCTTTAAAAACAGAATCACCCCATGATTCTAGGGCTGAAAGAATACTTAGTATCCCACGTCAAGATAAACATAACAGCTCTTGGTAGGATTCATGTTCAGTATAAACAAAAGAAGATGCTTCTTCACACAGCAAGGAGCTGCTCTGTAGAACAGCTTTCCATGAGACACTGTGGACACCACAGAAGGAAAAAGATTGGTCAAGGGTTACAAAACTGCATTAGGTTCAAGCATTCCTGAGAGCAGTCAGCAGCTGGAATGATCCCTAGGGAAGTTCTTCATGTGCTTTACCTACTGCCAGCCTTCCCCCAGAGTTCACCTGCAGCCAGTGCTGACAGAGAAGCTGCATTTCTAGAGGGTAGGTAACTAAAAGTGTAGAAATTACAGGAAGGTCTCAAAGTTCATGTTCTGGGAGCTTGCCCTTTGCTGCTGCTCCTTGGCCTGTGCTTGTGGCTGCTCTTCCTATTCAGTTTCCCATTTCAAAGATAAGTGTCAGTTCATCCCTCTACAAAAATAGAAAAATAAGACTTTACCTGTGAATAGTGAACTGAAAAAGAAAGAAATTAGGTGTGTGTAGATATATATATACATACATAGTTTTTTTTTAGCAGGAGAATATGGAAGTGGAAGCAAGAAGGAAGGGGGGAGTCAAGGAACTACAAATGTAAGGATTCACATGGAGACATCTCGAACAGCACTGTGAGCACACTGAACACATGCAAGGACGTGGGGAGGCTGCCCAGTGATGGCTAACACAGAGATGGGTCAGCATGAGAAAACCAGAACTGTCTCACAGGCACTGGGATTCCCCTCCAAGCTGCCCTGTCCAAGAGCTGATGATGAGGGGTTCATCCAAGGGGAGAATGTCACTGACTAGGAAATTCTGCTGTCAGGCAGGGCCTTGGAAGAAGAGGATATGCAATTTACATGCTACTGGATGAATGGCCCCTTGGTTTAATTCCACACGAGTTCTCAGAATCTCATGCACATGCTATGCTTATTCAGAATGATGTAATTGGCTTCCACCTTAATTTTCCCAGTCTTTGCCCATCAGCCCTATGATTTTTGTATTTCTGGCACAGCACAGATCTAGCTGCAACCAAGTCACTCCCATCACATGGCCTTGCCCAGCTCTAGCTCACATCTCAGGGACAAGGATGTTGAGGGAGATCTCATTATGTACAATACCCATGCTTAGCATTAAGCCATTGCTTACAGATTTCTGTGAAAATAAAAAAATAAATAAATCCACAAATGCCATAATACCATTATTCAGCTTCCCCACGGTGGTGCTGAATGCTGCTGAAAGAAGCACCATGTGCAGCCCTGCAAGTATAAAAGCCTGCAGGAAACCAGGAGAGCCCTAAAGCTGCCTTACTCCAACGTGTGTGGAACAAGCAGCAACCAAAATCACTAATGGGGACATTGTTTGCAGCTGGCTTATCAAGCTGCTACCAAGCTTCTTTACAAGATGATTTTTAGATAGGCTATGCTCAGCAAAAAAAGCACAATTTCAGAAGCAGAGAAATGCTAATGGGAACATAATAGTACTCTACTGCTTCTTAGTACAAATGTTACATAGGGAAATGAAAGGAAATTCAAGAAGAAAATGGTCACCATGCTTCAGATCCAAGACAATCATACATACACATATATCTTTGCTCTCTCTTTCTTTTCTTTATATATTTATACAGTTCTACAAAAAATTTCGGAAAAAGTTATCAAAAAATCCCAAATGTTACAAAGATTATGAAAATCACACATGCATATATTTGGGGTCCTGTTTTTCTAAATTTCACATTAAAATATGCTTGCTTATCTGCTTACTGAAACACAAATTATGCTAACACTTTCTAATCTGTGGTTAACTGCTGTGAAGAGTAAGGCAAAACAAAAGATTCTTCACCCCAGAAGAAAAATATTCTGGCAAATATTCTTGCAAGAAAATCTTTATTGTACCCATGCATTCAAGGACACAGAGGACTGTGTCAAGGTTCTTTTTTATGAGAACAAAATGAAAATAAAATATCAAAAAGGGAGTACATCCCTTGTTATGTATGTAGAGAAAAAAATAGCATGGAAGTATATAATTAAAAACTCTATATTATATAAATACATTGGAAGAGTAATTAAGGTTGTATAGGGTCCATTTTTTTCAGTTTTGAAGACTTCATTGTACAGTCTGAACCATATATTTTATCATAAGTTTTGGTGAAGACATGAAAGCAACAGGGATGCAAACAAACTAATAATAAACCAATTATTAACCCATTTTCTAAAATTTCATAGACAAAGTGACATCACTCTTGAAGGTCCAAAGAAGGAGTAGAAGTGAACAGAGAAATAATCAGCTCCTCTAAATAAGGTCCATCACATTTCCTAATGGCAAAGTGTAAACAATTCTCCCAAAAAATTCAGTAGAAAAAGAAGCTGACTTTTCAGGTTATTTAAGAAAACTAAACAAGGGAGCAAAGCCTCCCAGCCCATGCAGTGGAAACACATAGCACAGGCAGAGAAAAAGAGATTCATGGCCTATTCCCATCTCTGTGATTCACATTTCAGTGCCATTGCAGTTCATTTACTTAGCAGCAATTGTCTTCAAAGTGCTGTGCAAACGTTTTTCTTTCCAGTACCACCTCTCCTCCTCCCTTGTCTGCAATAGGGTAAAAAGTAATTTTTTTCTTATCAAATGGAGAAAAGAACAAATGGGAAAAATGAACAAAAGGTTTTCAGTAATCTGGCCACGGCCAGAGAAATGTCCAACAAAAATGAGATGAAAGCCACAGTTATGCCTTGCTGTCATTTAGAAGCAATTCAGGGGTGTTTTGTTCATTAGCACGTCCTTACAACCCGTATAGCCTGGAGATAGCCTGGCCTGCAAATGCATTTTAATGTCAACCAAGAAAAGGTCCAGACTGAAAGAAAACAACTCCTAGCCTTGCTAGGCCATGTTGGAGCTTAATTCACTGCAAAATTTGTGTGAAACACAACGTCAAAAAGTGGCAATCAGTGGAACAGAAATGATGTATGAGCTGCCCTGTAACTGCTCCTGCACACGCCAAGCTTTGACACGACAGTGATGGCCAAGCAATTCCTGCACCGCTTTCTCGGCACTCCCCGCCCCAGGAGCCCGGGAGCCGAATCCTGGGGAGACCCGAGCTGCCACCGCCGTCCCAGCCCTGACACCCCGGAAAGCGCTGCGGGCAGCGCCGGCACCGGGCGGGGAGCAGGGAAAGGGGAAGCGAGATCCCTCCGGCAAGGGCGGGGAACCTTCCCACCCTGCCGGCCGCCCGTGCCGCCGCTTCAGCTCGGAGAACGGGAAAATCGACTAAACAGAAGAGACAGACGCCGGGGCGGGCTCGCTGCCGACTGGGCGTGCCGGGCGGGGGATGGGGAGCCGAGCAGAGATGCTCTGTGTCAGCGCAGCCCGGTGTCACATCCCTCCTCGGGCAGCCCAGCCGAGCCGAGCCGAGCCGAGCCGAGCCGAGCGGGGGTGCCGTGCCCAGCCCGTGCTGGGGAGGCACCAGGGCGACGGGGAGCGGCGGGGCCGGCATTGAGACCCTCCCGGCCCCGCAGGGCCGGGCTCAACCGCACCCACCTCTGCCTGCCCCCTCCTCGTCCGCCCCTGCGCCCGGTCTGTCCTCGACCCCGTCCGACTCCACCCTGCTGCTCGACCCCATCCCACTCTGTCCGACCACACCCTGCTGCGCGACCCCATCTCGCCCCCGTCCGACCACACCCTGCTGCCCGACCCCATCCCGCCCCCGTCCGACCACACCCTGCTGCCCGACCCCATCCTGCTGCACGACCCCATCCCACCCTGTCCGACCCCATCCTGCTGCCCGACCCCACCTTGCCCCTGCCCGACCCCATCCCGCCCCGCCCGGCCGCAGCGGCCCCGAGCGCCGCCGCTCTCCAGCACCACGGAGAGCGCCGGGCCCTGGTCCCGCCCGCCCGGGAGGCACCGCCCGTGCCCGTGCCCGGGCAGCGGGGCCGGGGCGCGTCCCGCGGCCGGGGCGAGGCTGCCCGTGTGTGCGCAGCGCAGCGCCGCTGCTCGCCATTTCCTGTCGGCGATAAGCTCCTCTCACTACACACATCCAGCCGCAGTCCTGCCCCTGCCCACCAACGCAGCCACAGAACCGAAGGCCCACGAGTGAAACACCCTAAAAAGCCACCGGTCCGCCGGCGGTCCCGGGCCCGCCTTCCCGCTTTCCCCGCGGGGAAGTGCTCTCATCCCCTCTCCCTGCACCTCAGCAGGAGCCATCACGGCGTCTGCCCCGCCTCAGCTCGCATGCTGGTGTCTGTGCACGGGGGTATTTCTCCCCCCAGACTCACTTCGAGACTTTTCTATTCTCATTTAAAGAAAAAAACTAGTTTAGTTTTGAGTGTCGTCATTAGTGTCTCAAAAGAGAAAGATAGCTTTATGATCGTGCTCCGGGTGATGCTTCACCCAAAGATGCTCTTCACTGACTTGGAGGAACCTTTAGGAGCTTATAATGGTGGTTACCTGTTCTAGGGAAGCACACACAGAGTGAGAGCATCACAGTCAGCGACAGCACGCAGTGTGAGCTGTGGGACTGTAAGCAGCCCCACACAGTGAACAATGGTGCCAATGCCCTGCTTTTCCCACCCATCCATACACATACCATGAAACACACCTACAAGTAATGTACTCCAAATTGCAAGCTGAAAATTTGCCCTGTCTGCTTGGAAGCAATGTGGGAGTCTGGTATCTCTGAAAGTTCTTAATGTTAAGGCTGGTTATCCCCTGGGAGAGGCAAATGAGCTCCAGCTGGACAGAGATGAGAAAGTAAAGGTGGAGCATCCTTCTCTTTGTGCCAAGGTCTTGGATACTGGCTCTTCTAGGCCAGCAACTGCTTCCAGGCCTGCAAGGTGTACAAACAGATCCCATCACTGCCACGTTTCTAGCAACGTTTCAATTAACCCCCACCACATTTGTTTAGTGGCTGCCAGTTATGTCACTGGCTTTCCTCTTATCAGAGATAGAGAATTCTTCAAATTAGTGTAGGGAATTCTTAGAATGTGTCCATCCCCTTTCATATAATGACCATATCAGATCCCATCCTGCAAACTTTATCAAGGGAATCAAGCGCACATCTTCCCAGTGACTCTTACCATAGTGCATCAGGGAAGTAGTTACTGACTTCTGTCCACATTTATCATGTTCTGGGATTCCCAGAGCCCTTTGAGAGTGTAAGCAGGTCCAGCTGCCATTTCTTCAAGGTTAAGAAAAGTTTGACATGACCGAGGTTAGGTCTGGGGACAGTAAAACAGGTACTAAAATGCAGAAACATTCAGTATAAAGCAATTGTGCAATATATCTGTGTACCCCTGCAGGAGGCAAAAATAATCTGAGCAGCTGTTTTACTGAAATGGTCTAGGAAATGCCTTGCAATGGTCCCCTTCTTGTTGTATCTTTGGAATGAAATATGTTAAAGTGAATTTGTGCATGTTTTACAGGTAGCAACAGCAGAGCCTTCAACACCAATAGGCTTTTTTCATGTAAGACATAAAACATTTGACATGGAACGTACTATTAACGCCAGACCGAGGGGGGAGAAGCATCCAAGGACTGATTTCCATTTCAAACTGCATTCTGGCACTTTGTACTCCAGCACCATTGGTGGATCAATATTTAATGCCCGGAGATTCTGGCTCTGCAGGAGTCATGTCAGGGGACCTCTCGAGCCAATCTGCTTTGGTAGAGGAGTGATAATTATTCATGGGCTCCTGCCTCTTGCTCCTTCTCTTGCACAGCCCCACTCTGCTGACTCAGTGCCTTATTCAGTCTTCTCTCCCTCTCTCCACTGCTGTAGCTGGACCCCTTTGCCTTCAGCGCCTCTGAGAGCTGCACATCCCAGCATGGCTAAAACAGCAATGGGTAAGAAAACACCTCTCTTTTCCTTCAGTACTACGGCCACGGTCTCCTAGGTCTGCTACCTACAACTGGGTGTTCTCGCTCTCCCAAAAGTGTAGGGAAAAAAAAAATATCAAGAGAACACTGAATATATTTTTAATTTCATTGATCAGAGAAGAAAAAGGAGGGTGGGTGGGACCCGGGGCTATTTTAGTATCCTAACCAGAGATCGGGTTAATTGTATACTGATGGGTGAGGTCGGCACATGAGCACAGTGTAATTTTGGAACGGTTTTCATTATTTTAAAGATGAATAGATATTAGATAGATAGATAGATAGATAGATAGATAGATAGATAGATAGATAGATAGATAGATATAAGTATTATATATTTATATATAATATACATATGTAATATGTATATATAAATGTGTGTGTGTATGCATATATATATATATAAAAGAAAGAATGAAATTGAAAACAAAACCGAACGGTAAAGTTATCCCTGTTGTCAGTGTGCCTCCACCCATCCCCGCCGGCCGGAGTCAGCGCTCCCCTCTGCCTCTGAAACCGCGCGGGGAGAAGAAAAGCGGCACCGGGGAGCGGCCCCGCCGCCCGCAGGGGCTCGGCGCGGGTCGGGGGCTGCGGGCGGGGCCGGGCCGGGCCGGGCTGGCGGTACCGGGCGGGGGGGCTGCGGCGGGGCGGACCCTGCCAGGCGCGCACTGCGGCCGGCCGCGCCCAGCCAGCCCAGCTTAGCCCGGCCCAGCCCAGCCCAACCCAGCCTCGCACAGCCCAGCCCAGCCCAGCTCAGCCCAGCCCAGCGCGGGGCTGCGGGAGGGGGGCGAAGGAGAAGAGGAGCGGGCGCTCGCCTTGCCCCGGCGCTGCCCGCACCTGCAGTGTGCCGGGGGGCGGCTGAAGTAGGTCACTGCATCACGGAGGGCTGGTGTGCGCTAGCAGGGCCCGCCCTGCTCGCTGTCCCGGGGGGCAGCTGCCCGGCTGTTGTTGCCTCGCGGTTTCCAGAGGCACGGAGAGCATCCCCCATCCCCGCGGGAGCCGCGCCCAGCCCTCCCCGCCCGCCCCCGCCCCGGGGGGCTCCCGGGTCGCCCGTGCCCCTGCTGGTCCTGCTGCTCCTGAATGGCAGGAGCAAAGGGCGGTAGCCCGGCTCTGGCCCCTTTGTTCGAGGGAGGCTGCTGGGGAGGGTGGGCGAGAAAATCCCAGTGAGGGTGTGGAAAAGGAAAAGGAGAATAGTCGTGGGGTCGGGCTGCTGAAAGCATCCAGACCCTGGCGCTCCTTAGGGTTGGTTTTTGTTGGTTTGGGGTTTTTTGAGGGGTTGTTATTTTTTTCTTTAAGAGGAATGAAGCCGGACCTGTATTTGACGCATTCAAATTCAAGTTTTCACAGTCGTTCACCATTAATGCCGTGCACGCGCAAATCCCACAAAATAAGGATGAAGTGCTCCCAACACAATTAGTGTCCTCCCCAAAAAGCAAATCCTGTTCAAGTTTTCATGTGTGCAGATTCTTGTTGCCACTCTTCATCGCAGTGCACGAAGTTACACCAAACCCTCCTGGCGCCGGCTGAAACCGATGCATTACACCAAGGCATTTATCTGAATGCTGATGTTCCGCTCCCCAGGAACAATCGGTGTGGGTTGAAAGCATTCTAACCCGGCTGTGGCACCCTTGGGAGCCAGGCATGAGACAGCTGTAGATGCAAATAGAGGAGGGAAGCGAGGGCTGTGGGAGTCTGGCCAGCCCTGCAGTGCCGAGCACGCCGTCCCCTCCCCACTGCAGCAATCCCGTAATCACTATTGATAATTTGTAGTCGGTCGGGGATTTAGCGCTGCAGAAGGCCTGCTAGGAATTCTACCACAAGGGAAGGAAGGGCTCCTCAGCCTGGTGTTAATGATCTCGCAGCACAGCAATATAAAGATTTCTGCGGCAAGAGTGATGCCGGGAATCATTAGGTTTACCCAGAGACAAGGGGCTGTGTGGCGCCAGTTTGTCTGCTAATCCCTGGTTAACGAGCCACCTATACCGGCAAGAAAAAGCCCTGCAGCCACCTAGCCCCAGTTTCCAAAAATACTAATTGCAACAACATTCAATTAGAAAATCAAAGTTACTTTTTTAAAAGCATCTTCCACTTTTAAACTCACAAAGCTTAAAGGATTCTCCTCACCATTTCCTTAAACTATATATTATTTAAACTATATATTCCTTAAACTATAGTTATAAATAGACAAAATTTGTATCTAGACAGCCTATTAGAATAAACCATTACAAGAGTTACAACAAAGCAACAGATTTTATTTTCATGTGGAAAACTAGATGTATTCTCAGTGATGCACATTTCCAGTTAGGGCTAAATGAGCTACATTTGTTCTGTGCTCAAACTTTACCCAGCAGAGCACTGAAAGAGCTACAGAGTGCCTGATTTTTTTTCCCTTGTTGAGCACCAGATTTTGCAAAGTGGCAATAAAGGCTAGGTCCTGCTACCACTGGAGCCAGCAAAACATTTCTAATCAGCTTAACCCATCCCACTATTATGTTTCTGGCCCTGGTCCAGCAGGGCACTTAATCAGGTGTCTGAGCATGTGAATAATCCTACTGGCTTTTGACAAAACTCTTCAAATAACTCAGGTTAGGCAGATGCTAATAACCTTGAACAAGCCTGTGTTTATATTCTACCATAGAAAGTAAAAATAAGCCTAATTTTCTACTAGACTGTGTAAAATAAAAGGTTTTCAGGGCAAGCTACTCCTAGTTACATAGGAATTTCAACAGCTGCAAGAACTTCTGGAGATCATTACACTCTGAATGCCTGCAAGATTGTTCTTTTTGTTTAGTTTACATAGTATATGAATGATGCATGCCACACAAGCACATTTGTTTGGGTTTTTTTTTTTAAGTGTAGGGGTTTTTGAAATTCAATGTAGCACAACTATACAGAAATTCTGGGGGCAATTACACTTCATCCTCCCCCTGATGCCCTCTTCCACATGAAATATATATTGGATAGGGGGACTCCTTCATGCCTTAAGCTCCCAAGCAAACAGGAACTGTGTTACATAAATCAGGGCCTTTGGAGTTAGGGTCACTACAGACCAATTATGCCACATATCAGGTTTGATAAACTTACTTAGTGTGAGGTACATAGATGGCAGTGTGAAGGTGAAGCAGTCTGTGATGCCACTGGAACTAAAAAGGTGTTTGAAACCATTATTTAATTGTTTCATTGTATGTTTATTTAATGAATATTCATTATTGAAACATCTCCAGACAACCATCATGCAGAAAATCTCAGTCCCAATTATGGTTCTGATTTATTTTATGGGAAGTTGCTAAACAGAAATACATGGGGTATGTGCTCACAGTGTGTTACAGAAGTGCTTTAATCTCAACGTCCTTTGAGACAGTCAGGAACACCATGAGGTTATAAATGGGTGGGATTATGAGGGTACAGGAATTCAGGCAGCCCCACACTCCCTCTTTCACATACCTAAGACTGATTAAACCATTGTAGAAGAGCTTTAGAGCTGCTCTTCTACTTTGTCATTCTCTTTCCAGTTCCAAGCTCACACCTCAATACTTAGCTTGATGTAGGCAAAGCCACTGCTCAGTTTCTCTATGAACTGAATACTACATTATTGTTTTATCTGGTATGTAACATACATATGAAGTCATAAATAAGTGTATGGTTGTTGAGTTTAACCAGTTCCATTTTTTTTAAATAAGTAGCCTTTCTTTAGTGCAAAGGGGTAAGAATTCTGCCTCTGATCTGCCACTACACTTGAACAACTGCTGGATTGTCTACAATTGCACATGAGTAGTCATCTGAATATCAGTGGCAATGACAAGCTTAAGTTAAACAACATATGGCTAAGTGCCAGGCTGAATTTGGACTGAACATGCTTCTTTCCATATTATTCAGTTTTTAGCTGAAGGTTTAACCTTCCCCTTTTATAAATAAATGAATGCACGTCAGCTCTGAATTATTTCCAGCTGACAGAAAATTACATGTCTGCAAATAGGAAATTACTTTAAGAGAAGAATTAACATAGGCAAGAATCAGAAAGTTATTTATTGTAACATAATGTTGGCAGAAATGTGATTTGACTGAGATACCACTATTCCAAAATTTTTAAAGAACTAGTAGAAGAAATCACAGAATATGCTGAGTTGGAAGAGACCCACCAGGGTCACCGAGTCCAACTCCTGTCCCTGCACAGAATCATCCCCAAGAGTCACACCATGTGTCTGAGAGCATTGTCCAAACATTTATTGAACTCTGTCAGGCTGGTGCTGTGACCACTTCCCTGGGGAGCCTCTTCCAGTGCCCAAACACCCTCTGGGTGAAAAAACCTTTTCCTAATACCATTTTGATGTGATAAGGAAACTGAAGTGATAACATTTCAGTTAGTTTATTTTTTCTGAGAACTTTTATTACTGACCTAATATTATAAGTGTGTTGGTAAGTAAAATTCACTTAAGAACTGAGGTTAACACCTATTCACTTTTTTTTTTTTGGTTTTTAAAGACTAGATTACTCTTCCTGCTATTGAGAATTAAGGCAGGAATAATTTTAAAAACAGTCCATATGGCTAAGGATTTTTATTACCTCATAGCAGTTCTTTATTTGGCCTGTGAGGTGTACAGGCAGGAGGGATAGAATGTCATCTCTTCTATTTTCTTATGGAAGATATCCCATAACACACTGAGGAAATAAAAATAAAATTCAGCAGCTTGAACACTTCCAAAATGTTCTCTCACCTCCACCTCCATTACCATCACCTCTTTGTCCCAATGTAAGCTCTAGTCAGACTAAAAACTTCCCTGTTTAAAAATGTATTCCTGTAATTCATGCACATAGATTTTGTGAATTTCAATTTTCTTTAATTTATTATTTAAGACTGATTTTTTTTTTTACTATTTTTATTGGTATTTGTCCTACAGTAGTACATTTCTCTATCACATTTTGCACACGTATTTTTTATTATATATACTATGTAATCTAACCTTATGGTTAGATATATCTCAGGTGACATATTAATTTCTTTAGAAAAGAATTCTCCATTTTCAAATTAACAGCACTAATTTGGAAAAAAGTCATTGCAAAAGAGAAATGGAGCACTCACATCCAGCAATATATTTAGATAGTGTTTTAGCCTTCAAAGACTATACAATATTAACTAATTAATTCTCCTAATTGCTTGCAGTAAGAAGTCAGCATTATTTCGTAGTCTAAAACACAGAGAGCAGGAGACTCCCAAGACAGATCAATCTGGGCAATACTTGACCTGTGAAGCATTTTAATTTAACTACTTTATTAGTTCACAGACAAAAGAAACAGAGATGCTCAGCACTTCAGAAAAACAAGAAGCTTTAGGAGTCCTAAAGTGGCATCCAAAAATGCTGTCACACCACATAATTGATATAGTTGGAAAAACTGACTCACTACAAACTTTGCTAAAGCTGGTGCAGCAAAAAAGCTGAGCCTTGAGGGACTGAGGGTGGCATCTGGCCCTGTGACCAGCAGGCAGCACAGCACTGGGAGTGGATCCTCAGAAGCCTTCTCACAGGCTGGAGAGAGGGAATGTAAATCTGCCTTTCAGCTTAGGTTATCAGGCTTCAAAACCCTTTATCCTGGCACTCTCAGTAGCTCTGCCCAAAAGGATGAGCAAATGGTACATCATGAAGCAGCATGTGCTTGCTGGCCTCTGCAGTAACTACCTCCAGAAAAATCTGCTGTCAGTTCTCCATACAAGTCACCTTTGTAAACAAAAAGTACTGCCATCCTCAGGTGGCTTGTAGAGAACATGTCTTCCTCAGCATTTTTCCATAAAATGGATGATAGATGAACCAACTTTTCAAATGAGCCTTGCCTCACTGGAGCCAGTGGAGTCCAGCTCTGGCCTCAGCACAATCAGCTGGTCTTTAGCCTGTGGAGAAGAAACTGGCAGCTGACTTGCAGGAATGGCTGATGGTCACAGTTCTTTCTAGAACCATTTCTAGAACCATTAGAACCCCTTCTACAGCTCTCACACTATTCTATGGATACAGTCTGGGGTGTTGCTGGTTTTCAATCAAAAGTACTGTTGATCCCACTTGGAAGGCTGGATCCCCACAGGGAATCTCTGCCAGCAGTTCTACCAGGGACAGATATCTTAATCCTGCAAGGTGCTGGGTACCCATGACTGCACTGCAGACAGCACCTATTCCTCTAGTTCCTCAGCACTTTTCAAAAATGGACAAAAATTGCTTTGGAACCTGCATCCTGAGTCAAAAAACAAAATGGACTGATGCAGAAATGCTGGCTCCTGGGAACCAAATACTTATGACATCATGTGTCTGACAAACACCAGCATACAGAGCTGATCTGAAATTATTTCATTTTCTCTGCCACTTATGTTTTTCTTTTTCCTGTCTGCTAATACATGATTTAACTAATGTAGTGAATTTAAGCTATTTCTGCCAGGATATGCAGTTAAACTGGTGCACAGCATCTGCACAAAATATTAGGCTTCACTGAATATATTCAGAAATGTTATTTTTCTAAGTTATAGCTTCAAATCCAAGCAGTTCATAAATAAATTATGATTTATGCATTCATTCAAATGCACAAAACCTATCACTGTTGTAGCAATTACTGTGTGGAGAAGTTGTGATCCTTCACAGACAAAATGACAAAGCAGGATTGTTAGGAGTTTTTCACCAACTTTGCCCTAAGCAGGTAGATTAGTTTAGAGAGGTGAATTAGGACAGGGTTAGTGAAGCACCTGTGGTGGGATACAGGCATAGCTGTACCTCCACAGCACTCAGGGAGAGCTCAGCACCTCTGGCTATGGTCAATGTCTGCCCAGAGTGAATGCTCTCATAATTCAGTGACCCAGAGGAAAATGCAGGGAGGAATGGTGAAAAGTTCAGCTGTCCCTTGGACACTTCACACACAGCCTGAGAGAAGCCCTGGCTGTCTCTTCCATGGTGGTGGGTGGAGAAAAAGATGTGGCGATGGGTGCACTCCTGCCCCTGAGGCAAGCAGCTGGTGGTTGGCCTCCAGGTGTGGCCCTGGGATGTGGTGGCACTTGTCCCTGTGTGTCCTCCTCCCCACAGAACACCAGAGCCACCAGGCTGTCTTCATTCCACACTCCATAGGAAGAACATCATGCAGACAGCACACAGGAGGGAGCATGACTTACACCTAGGAGCTGGGCATCCCAGGAGCATCACTAGATTTTGCAGAAAACAGAACCTGAGTTCCTTTGGGTGACAGTTGGGATGCTTTGTCTTGAATGGAAATTTTGGGAATCTGACCCCAGCTCTGGTGTTTCCCAGCCAAAGGTGTCACTGTAGGCAATTGCTCCATTGGGCAGGAATGACAGACAGCAGAGTTCCTATTCAGCTGCATTTTAGAAGAAAATTGTGGCTTGTTTATGAAGAACCCTGTGCTACCTCTGTGTGCCACATGCTCCCAGGAAATGGGCTGCACAGATTTCTTCAGAGGACTGCCTGTGAGCTGGAACAACCTGCAATTCCCAATGTTAGTGGGAATAATTTCAAGTCTGAGCTATCCTTGCTTGTCCTAAGTTTAGCACCCTACAATGTACACCAATTTAAAAAGCACAAATTGTGTTTTTCTGTATTCTCATGACCTCTCTTAATCTGTGTAGAAATTTATAGGATCCAGGTTTTCAATTTAAAAACCTGAGCTTTCTTAAGCATCATTTTAGGTGCCTAGTTCCTTTATTGGATTTGTAGGTTAATCATTTTATGACCTGACTTTCTCCTCTTTAAGATGGGGATAATCTTGGGTACTTACCTCAGAGCTGGGATGTGAGGTTATGCTCCATACTGCATGGAAATGTGTAACCATGCTCTGATGTTATAGAAGTTGCCAAAATCCATACTGATCAGATTAAGAAACAGAACAACTCACCTCCTAAAGCTGTATTAGCACTCTGTGCTATTAAGGTACTTTTTTTAATCCTTAGGGAATTTCTTAGGTAAAGAAAAAATAATGATGTGTGCATTTTATGCTACTGAAGGCATAGAGTTCTACAAATTGAGAATTTACCCTAAGCTAAAGTACACTCTACCTGAAGGGAGATGAAGTATCTTTTAATGCAAAGGTTTTTACATTTGAATATGTTCACTAGTCACTAAGTAGCTATAACTTTTGATCTTGATGCTATTTTTGATGCTTTCAAAATTGCTGAAAACACAAATTGTTCTTTTGGACTAATATTCCTCATATATACATGTTTAAATTCATCCTCTGGTTTCCAGTAGGATGACTCTAGATGCCATTTCATTGGCAGAGCTCCCTGAAGTGACTAATATCATCACAGTTATTATTTTTCCTTTTTCAAAAGACTGTGGAGACCACAGCCATGTCAAAGATGCACAAAAAAATTTTAGCAAATTTGCTGTATAGAAGTGGAGCAAAAATTACAGTTTTTGGTTTACTAGTATTTTTGTACTGCAAATCCTCCAGTTACCTGAATGGAGCTGTAAGAAATGTTGCATCTACCTAGGAAATCTTAAAACAAATGCATTAATCAATATCTATAATCTTTCAAAAACATTTTTGGAAGTGAAAGTCACTTCTGTAACCCATTTTATTAGTCCATTAGCTATTTTGATATATTTGTTGCTCAGTTTATTCATATGAAAATAAAGAGTGGCTAATGTCACTCAAGTCATGTTTATATCACTTGAATATACCTTCTTTGTCTCCAGGTGCTGGTGTTTATTAAGTAGCTGTAATATAAAAAGCTATTTCCAAGCTGATATCTTTTCTGTGTGCTGAGATACTTTTTGATGCTGTTGAGACTGCAGTTAGGGGGCTTTCAATATAATATATTTGTCAACAAACCACTTGTTCTCAAAGCAAATAACTTCTTGCTGGGAAATGATGTTTTAAGTCTAAATATCATTTTCCAAGTAAAATATCAATAATGACTTATTGAGAAAAGGTTATTATTTTAAGCTGCATTGACAATTTGAGTTACTCCATTTTGAAGTGCATTCATTTTCTTTTTTGCAGTGATACATTAGAAAGAGAAATATCTTAGAGAATCACACTGCATTTGATTAACAGTGTAAAGTGTTTCATCATCTTGTTGTGAGAGGCCTGAAAAACAGGAATAAACATGGCAGAGGTACTTTCAAGTCCTCTGCAAAATTGTAATTACCAATTTACATAGTTTGCCAGTTCTGGAGGTCTCATCTCTGCTGGCATCCTGGTATCTGCACAAAGATGTGAACAGGTCTGTCAAGGGTAAAAATTGCAAAAAGAACAAATACTGAACCCATGCAGTAAAATGGAATTTAGATAATTCAAACAGGTAATCTACAATATGAAGGCTACAAAATCATATTTAGTACACTTCTCTGCACTTATACAAATAGAATTTCCAAGATTAAAAAAAAATAAGAAAAAGTATTGTGTAAACAAAATATTATATAAGATAGACTCCAGTCTGTCCCTGAAGTGCAACTCTACTATTTTTATAGTCTTCTAATGTTATTTGCATGTAGGGGAAAGTCTGAGATAGCAGTTAGGAAAATTTATATTTGAGATGTTTTCAATGTTCTTGTGAACAATCTACTTTCCTAATCACTTTGCTGTTTACTTCATCCCCATGACCTACTGATTTCCAGTCTCATCCATTTCCTTGGTATATTTTTCCTGATTTTCTCAACCTAGTTTAACTATCTAGTTGGTCAAGTGTTACCCTCATTCTTGATCCAGTTTCAATTTCAGTCTTCCTTTTCCCTGACTGACCTTACCTGCTTGGTTTTCCTTTATTTATTTTATTTTATTTTATTTTATTTTATTTTATTTTATTTTATTTTATTTTATTTTATTTTATTTTATTTTATTTTATTTTATTTTATTTTATTTTATTTTATTTTATTTTATTTTATTTTATTTTATTTTATTTTTTTCTGCTCTTGGCAGTTACTTCCATAATGCAGATTCAGCTCTCATCCCTTCACACAGCTGCTTCATTCCTGTAGTCCTTCACACTTCTGTGAGGCCAGAAGGGGAGGAATTGAGACTGCAAGATAGTTGTTTCCTCTTTTTTTTTTCTAGTTTTGAGTGCTCTTCTGGTCCATAACATCACTCTCAGCCCATGTGAATCAGAATCCAGCACAAAGTGGCTTGAGAGAAACTGGCTGTAAAGCTTGGATTTGTATCTCTCAGGCAAGACTCAAGGCTGAAATCTAATATTTCATTGACTTATTCCATGGCCAGGCCTGGCCACATTTTCAAATGAATGATTCCCTAGCACAAAGCACTAGAACCTTTCAAACAACTGCAATAACCACTTGCTTAGTTTACCCACATGTATTTTTCCCCAGTCATCTTCACAGAAATAGTAAAATGCTTTTAGCTAAAAGCTTCTCCAAAATTCAGCACAAAGCAGCCTTCCAGCCAAGAAAACTGAAGACCAAATTGTAGACCAAATGCAGTTTAACAATGTGATGTTCAGTGGAAGGACATATTTCTAATGCAGTGGAATAAACAAAGTGGCACAAGGTGGGAAATAGCAATGGCTGATAGTGTTGCACATTTAAGTGGCTGAGATGTGCAAAGGCCAGGAACAGCAGTCTTGGAAGAATTAGATAGTAAACCAGTGGAAATCTGTGGGTGAAGTAGACTCACGTTGATTTACATCTGATGAACCTATTTTCCCCCTTTAACTCTCCCAAAGCATCAACTTAGGAGGAAATATCTCCTTTATTATTTTAAAAATTCATGTAAGAGCCAGCTACACTTTAAAAAGCAGGAAAATTTTATTATTCAGAAAAAGAAAACTTCTTTTTATACTGGAAAAGGAATTTGTTCATATAATGAAAGAGACAGAACAGGCTGTTACAAATTGACAACTTTATTACAAATTTGGGGGTGCCTAAATCCTGCTAGTTTTAGAAGATATTAGAAATTCAATGGACAATCCAGTTCTGGAAGTTTGATGTCTGTTACAAAGGACAGGCTGAACAACAAAGAAGTTCTGATTTTCTGCTAATGACAGATCGTTAATGCTAGTGCACAGTGCCCTAAAAATCTTGCTATTGCAGCATCATTTTTTTTTTCTAAATGAGACAAACACCCTTACACCAACAATCAGTGGAGCATCTCTGCAGGGGTCAGCTCCTCATGTGGTTAATTTAGTGGCAGAGCAGTGTCTCTGAATTCATCAAGGTTTTCTTCTCAGTGGAGATTGGCATTGCAGAAAAAATAGAGACAGAGACACGTAGCTGCAGAGAGAGAGATAGACTGACAGAGCAAATGTACTCCAGAAATTTTCAGTAATATTTCAGGATGGGAAAAATACCACTAAATTGAAAAACAATAAAAGAGATAATGAGAAGAAAAAGATTAAGCAGAGAGATGGGTCATAAGAGACTTGAGAGTAGTCACATTCCCAAAAGTCCATATAAATTGTTATAGCATAGACACTTATGCATTAATTTTACATCTTCAATAATCAAGGTGCTTCTATTATGAAATCTGAGCAAAGCTACTTAAAACACAGGTCACTGCACTGCAAGCAGTGGCTCTTGTTCTAGTTTTATTGTACCATCAATTATAATAAAAGTATTTTGTCAGCAAATGTTCCCTCTCAGCCAATTTAATCAATTCTGAATAATATACTAATTTCTTTGCACTGTCAGTGTGGTTTCCAAGAAGAGGTGTCATTCTTTATCTTTCTTTTTTTTTCTTCTTGTCAATTTTAAACATCTTCTGGCTAGCATACTCAATAATATTTATAATCTATGCCCAATCATGATAGATTTTATATGCTGTTGAGAGGTATCATTATTTTCATTATGGAAGCAATCAAATGTCTGCATAAAGTCATGGCAGGGTTCAACAGTAGAAGTATAAATCTGATAATTAGCAGTAATAACTGCATAGATTGTTTAAAAGAAAGGTTGATTAAATAGCACAAAAATCCACAAAAAAACCCTCAAACTCTCCCTTGTGAGACTTTTGGTACCAACCTACACATGCTGAATTTATTTCTGCAAACTTTTTTTTTTTTAAAAAGTCACTTCCCCAGTATCCATTCCTATTTTGGTTCTTACACTTCATCCTTCAGCACTGACAGTTATGGGTTTAGGAACCCATCATCCAAAACCTCACTTGGGCATTTGTACTTTTTTTGGACTGTGGAGAAGAGTAACAGAAAATTACCTTATCCCTTTCAATGTTGTAAAAATAGATATCCACACTAGCCCCAGTTTCTAGATTTGGTGACCTGCCAAAAGATACTTCTCCTAGTCATTCTGCTGCCCACTAGTTAGCAGAAAACACCAAGTGAAAAGATGAGTTTTACAGAATCTGCTTTGTACCAGCATGGTTGGTGAGGGAGTTGCTGTTATTTTTGCTTGCTCTGTGCAGTGCTTACAAAGTCCTTCAAAACCTGAAGACATTATTTTTGAATCAAAGGATTTCTCCAAAGGTAAATATGCTTTTGATAGGCTTCCCACATAGGGAGACTATTTTAAGTTAGGGCTTACATTTGTCTAAACGCAGAAATTTAGTCCTTTGTAATATCTCATAATTAAATACTGCCCCTTACTCCCACATATAACCCACTGAAGAGACTTAAAATTGTATAAAAACATTACATTCTGATAGTCTTTGTTATGAAAAAGGGGGATTGAGCCACACAATGTAAAGCATCAGAGTAACACAGTCTCCATTATCATGTCTCCTAGGGTTTAAAGCAAAATCTTCCACAATTATGAGTTATGCAGACAGGCAAAATCTAATATCAAACAGTTCTATACAGAAACTCAGAAGTTATTTACTAGGAGCTTGTTTTGCTCTGGCATTCAAATTTAAAATACTACAGTTAATTAATACAACTGTAATGTGTGTCTCACTGTATTATTGCAAGGATTGGAATTCTTCCTTTGTAATTAATTTACTTACATATATTATTTTGCAATTGTGTTCAGAAAGCAAACTTTATAGAGAAAATGCCTTTATTCAAGCTGATGAGGCATTCTTATTTTAAAATGTCTCACAAAATAAAAATTCCATTCAAAACCCAGAAGTAAATTGTTTTTTCCAGACTGCCTCTTTTCATTGTCTTTTGCATTTTGACATTTAGTCGGTAGTCATGGCAGCCAGTAAGAAAGATTGTGTAGCATAAAGATGCAGTTACACAGATTTGGTTTAGGATTAAGTACATTAAATACATGGGAATTGCTCAAAATCAACCAATAAACTTACACAAATGAAGCCTTATATACATATATATATACGTATATACACACATATATATTTATATTTATGTGTATATATTTATACATATATAATATATATGTGTATATATGCAAACACATATATACTTTCTTATGCATACACATATATATAAACTATCTAATTTATGATTCTATACATATGGTTTTCAGACCCTATAAAATGTGTTTTCTAGTCTATAGGGAATGATTACTTTTGAAAGATAATGTCTATAGCCCTCACAGCAGCATATTTTCTCTTAAATGGATTCTGATATTAATGGTCTGACAATTACTGCAATAGGTTTTTCACTCAGTGTGATGACTCAACAAGCAAGGAATGCATTTAATTACTGGAACTTGAGAGTTCAACCCTACAAGAAATCGTAATTGCATTTATATCATATCATATAAACACAAGTATCTACTTAGCTGATTGCCCTGCTTCTTTTTTTTCTTTTTGTCTAGGAAAAAAAAAAGGGCACCTTGCAATTTATCTGGCTTATTGTTCTGAGCCTCAAAACACAAAATAATATTTTGGCCTTCATCAGTTCAAAGCAAAATTTTGAAAATACTGGAAGACATTAAAGGTATCTGCACTTTGGAATGGGACAGGTGAATGAAGGTTGTGTTTAAAAACCTTATATGAGTTATAAAAATGTCATATTTTTTATCAGAGCTACAGTAATGGTAAAATCATTGTGCCTATCTGAGCCAGAAAAATGGCAAGAACTAGCCTGTCTGTTAATGGAAACTGTCTCTGTAGCAGTCTCTGTTCCCTTGATTGAGATACTCCACAGCAGCTGAATGATGAAAACAGAAAAAGTTGCATTCCTTACCCCTTCTTTCTTAGTTGTTTGCTTTCCCTGAACCATTTTGGGCCATTCCTTTCCTTGATGCTGTATCAATGGCTTGCTTTCAAAACATGTGGGTAGTCCTGCTAAAATCTGCTTTCTGGAGAAGCTCAGCATGAACAATTTGACTGTAATCTCAGCACGGAGGTGATGGGAGGGATCCCATCATGTAATGCCAGGTACAAGTCCAGAAAGGATTCACTGTGTCCAGAAGAAAAGAAACAGTAGCAGGAAGCAAACTTCTTGTTTCCATCCTGGAGAATGGCAATATGCAAGGTTATGTCATTGGTCTGCATGCATGATAAGAAACTGATGGCTTGGAATAAATTGACACTCAGTGTCGGGTGTCAGTGGTGGTGCATGGCCAGGTGATGCATGACCAGGAAGAGTTTGTCAAGCCAACATGAAGGGATAAAGTGATGCAAATGCAAGTCAGTGGAAGCCTTTGAAGGCATCACCAGGAAAACTAAATAAATAAATTACTGAATAAATGCCACTGTTCCAAACACACATGGAGACAGTGAGCTTCAGTGAGATACAAGTAATACTGGCAACTCTCTCCCACTCTGCTCTAGTAACCCAGTCTGTGTGGAACAGAGCCCACAGCGTGATTCATACCTTGGGAAGATGCTGTTTGATCATAGAAGGCTGTGTGACTAAACTGCTGCAATTCTATCTCATCATATTTGATTTGCATCCTCCCTCAAGGGGCTGTTTCACCTGCCAGCACCTTTATTGCCTGCAGCACTTGCAGAGAGGTGTCACTTATACAGAATTCAGGAGAGCTCTGCTCCCCAAGAAGCCTTCCTACAGAATAGGTCTGTGACCCAAGGCTTTTATTTTACATGTTGTGGGTCATTTTTTCCCCCAGCATCCCTTGCCTGTCTTTCTCACACCATAAGCTCTTTGGCATGGGGTGTTTGCATCTGACACATTTTTACAGAAAGTAGCACAGATCTCAGCTGGGCCCCCACATCCTCCCACAAAGGGATGACAAGATGACCTTAACAGTGTACTAGGAGGTAGCAGCCAGCCCTGATAGGCTAGGTGGTTGTGTTGAAAAGAGTCTTTGAAAATCCTTCTGCATCCCTGGCCTTCAGACGTGTGCATCAGGACTCCTGAAAACACTGCTTTTCAGTCTGCATGTAGATGGACATTATGCTTCAGTGGTGCCTACAGGAGGGATCCTCAAAGCCATGTTAATGGAAGCTTTGGAGTGAAATATCTGGCTTTTCACACCATTTTATATGTAACCATTTTATATGTATTTCTGTCTCAGAAGTGTAAAAAAGATTAATGTCTTTGTGTCCTGGTGAAAGGGTATGTCACAACCCTTCAGGCATACAATGCAAAGGAAATACATTACACACCAGGAGCTCTAAATCATGGTAGGCAAACCCACCCATTCAAAAACTCCAGAGCTCAAGGTTTTGTTTCTTAAATCATTCATATAAGACTCTAAGTGATAGATGAGGAGATAGGGATTTTTCTTGAGAATGGGAAAATTAGTGATATAATCAAACCCCAAACAATACATGGAGAATTTTACTAGTATTCTAGCAGGAGTTGTCAGCTAAAAGTAAAACATTTTTTTTCTGTAAGGCATGACAGAGCCAAGCTAGCTACAATGCCACTCAAAAGAAACTGTTTGCCCCAGGTGCAGGTGTGTAACAAATCCAACAACAGTTCTTAAGCAGGTAAGGTGAGCCAAATAGGAAGGTTACTTTCTCCTGATGCTTGCTGAAAGCCAATTCACTTCTTCCATACATTCCATATTCAGGAAAATTACTTTGGTTCAAATCATCCCATAGCTGAATTTCCACAGGTTTTTTTTGCTGATGATGAATACAGAGGACAGTGGATAGCAGAATGTTCCTGGCTGAGGCTGCTTTTAAAATTTTCAAATTTTGATGTTTGCATGACTTTCATATTTATGTGATAATCAGAAACTATCTGTGTCTCTGGTGGTCTCTTATGAAGAGTGTAAAGTCAGCATCTTAAACATCAGTGTCCTGCCAAATTATCTGAATAACAGGTTTGAACCTCTGGTTGCACAAAAATTAAACAGTTATGTTCAGTTAGCCAGCAGAAAATAAAGCTGTCTTAGGATTACTGTAGTTCATTTTTCACTCTTCATCCTCTGCATTGTTTTCAAAATCTGTTTTAGTGACTTACATCCTTTCCTACACAGAGGAGAGCAGATGGGATGTAGAAGGAAATATGGTAAAGGCAAACCAGACCTTGAAGAATTCTGTGTTTTCCCTTTGTGGGAAAAAAAAATCAATCTCTGAAATTTTTGTTTTTAGCTTGGTTGAAGTTGTCTTAAGTTCAAATGGATTTCAAGAGGGCCACAGTTCTCTATATCAGCTCTGGCTCCTTTGCCTTCCCCTCAGTCCCAGAGGAGTTTTGGAGCTGAGCTGCCAAGGGCTCTTTGTGCCAGTGTGATGCACGGGCTCTGAAAGGCGTGGCTCAGAAGAGAGTGCACATCTGGCTCTGCCACTGCTGTGGAGCAGGCTCTGCAGGGCTGAAGGAGGAGCTAGCCCATGGCTTTCCTTTCTTGTGTTCCCATGTTTCCACCAGCAGGCAGTGTGGGGAGGCCCCCAGTGCACCAACAGGCTCTGAACAGGCACACGGCTGCTCTGTTCCTTCCACACTAGAAGGAAATGTGTGTGTGCTCATTTTGGTGACTAGAAAGCACAATGTGACTGCAACAAAGCATCTCCATCAGTGTTTATTTGAGTAATCATGACAAAGTTGTTGTTTTTGCAAATTCAAAAAACCCCTTATATCAAAATCTCATTTTGGAAATGGGCTTGCATTAGCTCAAAAATAAGTCCTATTAACTTGTGTCACAGATGACTGTAATAGTCAGGGGTCAGTAAATAGGTTTTCTCATTGTTTCAGCAGTGAAAATTACATACATTGAAATAATACAAAATAGTAACTTTACATCTTAACATTCTGACATCATAAAGTGAGCAAAGACATTTGACTCTAACCATGCACAGTAAGTGAAAACCCCAGACATGGTACCTGAAGTAGTCCAAAATGCCATAGTCATGATCAGTGATAGATTAGGTTGTAAAATTAGGAACAACTTTTAGTGACACTTATGCCACTCTGCAATCTGCATGTTTGCATGCATTTGTATCCCTGCACCAGAGGTTCAGGAAAACCATTACTGGACACTCTTTCCATAAGCAAACAGCTTCTTCTGTATTCCACAGGATGGGTTTTCCAGCCAGATCCTCAGCTGTCACCTAAATTGTGCTGTGGAAATGATATGCCAGGCCTTGCACTCAAGGACAGGGTTCATTGGTACAATCTGACGCAGTCTTAATAAGAAGCCAAAGGTTAGATCTGGTGTTTGCATTTTTTATGTGTGTATTTTGAAGAACTGATGCTACAGTGATCTCTGATTTCATGGTCACTCTGTGCTTGTATGGATAACTCTAATGCTTGATTCCCTCCCAAGCCATTTTAAAGACTTCTGTTAAAAGGATCTTGTGTTGGAGAGAACAAAATTGATTTCTGCCAAAATGCAGGAAAATTCCCCAAGATTACAGAAATTAATGCCTAAAACTTTTTTTCAAACTCCCAGTTGCCACAAAGGCAGGTTAAAGCTGTCCCAAGTTCTTCCTTTCAGGTTTTCCAGGCATATTGTAGGAAATTCTAGAGCCATGGTTGACAGAGGAAACACACTGGTCAACTCTTTTTCTTAACTTGTTTTCTGTTTCTAGTTACTTTTTCATAGTACCTGCTTATTCTATTGCCTAGATATAGAAATATTAAAAAATCAGGGACAGGGGACATAACCAAAACTCTATTCGTCTCTCTATGTTAAACTTTATTGCAGTATATTAAGAGTGCAGTTTTAAAGACTTGGTCCCCAAAGAATGGCCCCAGGTGAGTGGGAATCATGTGCCACCTTTCCCTGCAATGAAGCAGGTGAGCACTGTAGGGCATTAAAGAGTCTCTAAACTGCAAAGCAACTTTATTTTTGTTATTTATATGTTGTGAGATGAACTCAACCTAACACTCTGGTGAGCAGTGTTTTGCATTCAGAGACTAACAAAATAAGCCCCACCTACGTGAACCACCAAAATGAGATGTCACTCATGGCTGAGCATTAGGGATGGATAAGATATATTTACTACAAGGACTTCTGCTTTTGCTCCTTCATCACTGGTGACTCCATAAACCTATAAGCATCCTTAGGCTTCCTGACAGAGAAGATAGATGTGCTGGTCCTAAGACAATCTAATTTGTTTAGCTGAAGACATCTAAATGGGACCAACATTCCCTGGTAGTCCTAATCTCTCCCTAGACTAAAAAGTAAGCTTTCATGATTTCTGCAAAATAGCTCTCTTAAATAATGGCCAGTGTTAATTAAAGTGAATCCCAAGCTGATAGACCTCAGGCATGCAAAAACTAAATGATACCTAGAATCTACTCCTGCCCCATCTTGAATTTTAATTCTGCCAGTCCCATGTGCTTGTCCCAGTACCAGCCCACCACTTTAGCAGCACTCATCATGTAACTTTCTTCAGATACCCCACCAGCTGTGGGGAAACAGCACAGTTGGGATTATATAACGTTGTCTTGTTTGGCAGAAAAAGATGCAGCACATTACTAAAATGGATTAACAAAAAAAAAAAGTGAATTACTGGTCAACAGAGTGTGGCTGTTGATGTTCACAAAATTATATTACATAAAGCATTACCCTGACAAACCAAGAGCTCTATCACCCCAGAGGGAGCATTACCAAAATGACATTTGTAACAAACCACATTGTCAATAACATCCATCAGAAATCCACATGAAGAATGGGTGTGATAAGTGTTCTCTATCTGCAATTCATGCTTAATCTTACATCCTAATAGTTCAGTGTCTTCCAGAGGAGAAAACTAAGCAGAATTTCAGTTCATGCTCAGAAATGCAACTGTCATGTAGGTTCCTGGCAAGGGAGCCCAGGGCTGAGCTGTGTTATGAGTTGCACATTCTGACCATGGGCAATGTGTCAATTCCATTTTCCTTCCAGGTGTGCAGAACTTTGAGAACTAGTTGGCAAGTGATACTTTAAATGTCAAAATACAATAACATTAGAAATTAATATACTTAATGCATACATATTAATGTATTTGATTAATATCTATACATATTAATGAGTGTGTAATATATATTTCTTATATGTGGACTACATTCAGTTAGGCAAAAATAATCAACACATTTGCTTTCATCAGATGTTAATTATAAGTAACATTTACACTTTTCTCTCTCCCTTCATGTGTTAAAAATAGTCTTGCTTATGAATAATGGTCTCTGCTGTGACACAGCAATCTGTCTGAGCTGTGCTTTGCCAAGGAACAAAATGTGACCCAAATTGCCCATGGCCCATCAGTCAGGAAAGATTTTTATTTTACAGTGTAAACTGTAAAAAATTCCTTATAGCCATTGGATAACAGATGAGAACAGACAGGAGGGGTTTAGCAGTGCTTTCCTTAACCTTCCTAGTAGTAAATAAGTGGTTGCTGACTTCTAAGCCTCAGCACTCTGCCTGAGCAGCTTCATTCATTGGGCAAGTGAGCAGCAGGACTGGCATTGACTACTTTTCTACCATTAGCACAGAAATGTAGGATAAATCTGAATAAACATATTGTTTGAGATCAGTAGAGGATTTTCAAAGAGGATCATCAAAACCCCCCAGCTGACCATGCTTTGGTTCACACATCAGAGCAATCTGGGAGCACAAATGAGTTTAGTTGATAGGTGTTGAAACTGGAAGTTGTGTATTAGGAGTGTGTCTTCTATTCCCTAGGCTCTAATGGTTGTTCAGACCATGAGCCCAGACTAGCCTAAAGAAGAGATTCCCAAAATGATACGACATGGGCATGAAATCCTTAGAATTGTTTCCCTCCAAAGATCTAGTCCTGCTGTCCTTCCCTTCTTGCTCATGCAATTGTAGAATTGGAGCCCCTAAAAGGCCCCTGAAGATCTTACCTGGACCAGCAAGCAGAGCCACAAAGGAAGAGCATGGATGTTCACCCAGCAGTTTGTTGAAAATAATGCCAGAATGTTGAGAAAATAATGAGATTGGATTAAAACAATAATATTAAGGTACATTTGGGACTTGTTCAGAAAAAGACAATCATGCATTCTTGAGTTTCAAAGCCATCTGAGTTAATTCTTTTCTGAAGCTATCAAAAATTTAGGGGCATTTGACAGTATTTCTAAGGCTTTCTCTGCAACTCTGAATATGAGGGGTTTATTCTTAAAAGGTAGATGAGGTTCTGGAACAATCACACAGTTTCAGAATTTAAGACCTTATTCACAGCAAAACTACAAGAAATGCTAATATTGAATTCATTTCTGGTTTTAGCAAAAATCAATGCTCTTAATGCATATAAACATTTACATCTTGCTGCATGTAGCTAAGAAGATTCTGTTGCCATCTTTTGTCAACATTGTTCTTGCCTAGCAATTTCCCTATCAAAGCTTTTGTAGTATTGCCATTACCATCATTTAGTCTCCTTCATTTAACTTGCACAGTTAATGGAATGATATGTATGTAGCCTACATGACTGCACAAGGAGGGATATGATTAGCAAGCCACTGGAAACACATTTGGAAAATAAACTTCATTGCAATCACTGCTTGTCTTCAAGGGTTTTGAAAAGCTCTACAATGAGGCAGGTAATTTTTGTGCCTCTTGCAGGTTACACAAGAGGTCCTGTGCAGATTGCACAAATACTCTGCTCTTGGTTGTCTGCTCTGTGTGTGCTGCTTTCTTAAAACTTCTCAAGACAACTGGCTTCCATTGCTAAAACACTAACCCTTGGGATTTGGGAAAATACAGTTACCTCCCTGACTAATCTGTGGGACATGGGCCAGCCAATTTAATCAGACCACCAGCTGGACTAACATTACTGCTTTCAACTTTTTAATGTGTTCTAAGGAACACATGAGAGCTGAACAAAGCAGGGCTCCTGGTACTCAGAGCTGAGCCTGATCAAGAGGAATGTGCCATCACAATGTTGATGCTGGACACCAGAGGAGGTGTGTGCCTCTTCAGGTCCTTTGACACCCTCAGACATTGTCTACAGGAAAACCAGTGTGGGCAAATGCAGACTAAATCAATTTTAAAAAAATAGTGATTCTTGTGAAGGATAGAAAGTCATTCTAGTTCTGCCAGTGGCCAGAATGAACTAAGACAATGATTTTGCCAGCATGCTTTCAGTGCAGCTATTGCACTGAAGACAGCTGAGAATGTTCTTATCTTTCTCCTGCTGTGTTTTGCAGATGGCAAGCTGGGGAAAAAAAAACCACCTTTCTTTAATAACTTTAAATGCTGCTAGGAAGCAAAACATATTCAATGTCAAGCAAAGGTAAAAATATTTACAAAGGTCCCAAAAGGCAAGATTCTTAGGATGCTGTTTTATATTCCTTTTCTACAAGGGTATTTCAAGGTATACATTTTAGCAGTTATTCAGCAGATCTTATACCAGATTCTGCCTGTATCATCAATGGCTATGTCTTTAACACACAACCCAGTGTCCATTTTCTCTATGTTTAGCAATCTGCCAGGGTTTGATGTGCACTCACTCCCCAACCTTGCTGCTGGGAAGGATGTAATTCCAGTGGTATGGGCAGCTGGGCAAGCCCTCCTTAAAGAGAAGTCTGGAAAACCACACCTGTGTGCTTGATGGATGGAGGTCCAAGTGAACAATTCATTATGTTTATCATTATTCATAATTCAACATACCTCAGATGGACATGATTTTTCTCTTCAGAAGATTTTCAAGTTATTCTTTACAAATTGGTACTTAGGTTTCAAACCAAAGCCTTGTCAAAATCAAGTTTCTGTGACATCTTGTGTTCACAAAAACCAAAGTCTTCAGTGCACTCTTAACCTCAAATCCTGTCTTTTACCAATGATTTCTGAAAAGCTGTTATTCAAGGTATATGATTAGATGTCCTTGTGCAAAGCTTAATTAAATTAACTAATCCTTTACTGGCAGCTAGAATTTTTTTCTTGAACCATGGATTATTCAAATATCACCATACTGAGCAGCTCCCAAAGGCTCTCAAGCCCTCATCAATCTCAGGTTTCTTTCTGAGTAGGAAAAGCAAAATCAAAAACCACAAGAGCATCCATGAGAGAATGTCATAGGTATCCACAGTTTGAAGATCAATGGACCATTTGATTTTCCTTTAGCAACAGCAAGGGCTAATTTGGTCTAATCTGTTAAGTACAATACTATGAGTCACACATATTTTAAGTTATGTTTTCACATGCTGGCAGCAAATGAGTGTCTGTCTCTGTAGATGATTTTGATAATAGCAGAGGTTTGTGTGTGCCAAGATGAATTTTGAAGCACCCAGCCTTGACATCCATGCCTTATGGAGTGTGGGCAGTGGGCAGGGTATTGTCCCAGGACAGCCAGCTCTAATCTGGGCTCTGTCATTGGCTTGCCAAATGACTGAGTACAAAACTGTTTTCTTACAAGCAATCAGGAAGGGTGAGCACAGCACACTGCATGATGATTATGTATTGGTGTCACCATTTTTAGACCAGTGCCTCCTCTGTTCATGACTTGGGCATTATAATGTCAGCAAACATAGCACCATATAGGTAAATTACAAGAGTATAAATTGCATCAAGTAATACAGACTAGGCCTGAGTGTGAAAGCCACATATTTTGGCCAGTGAGTGGGGAAGGAAAAGCTTTGTTTCAGATAGTTAAGCATATCAAGGACATTATGCAAATGATTTGATAAATGCATCTTCATTTTTTGTTTTATTTTTAATTTTCTGGATGACAATTTCATTTGTAAGATAATGTCTTTAGCATCTGCCTATGGCAATATATGGCCAGCTTTTCCTAGCTGTTCTCAATTGCATTTGGACACATCAAAGAAATTGTAAGAGCTGCATGTCTCTCCACCTGCCAGGGGAGAGTGGAGCCATGGCACTCTTCCAATGCTAAATGCATTTCCTGGTAGCCAGATTCACTTTCTGCAAACCAGAGAGGACTGCATTATGCCTGAGGCTGAGGTCATGTAGAGGACCAGAAGCCACCTCTGCAGTTCTGAGGATCTCATTTGTGATTTGATAAAGGTTCAATGTTGAGATGAAATAGGTGAAAGTAAATATTCTAGAGAAATCTGCCAGGTGGGTGATAGAGAAGGTTTTGTGGTGCCCAGCCACTCATGTCAGATAGTGATTCACCCAGGAGGAGCTGGGGGAGTGAGGCATGCTAACAAGATCTCTCCTTTCAGCTTACAAGGAAAAGATGAAGGAGCTGTCCATGCTCTCGCTGATCTGCTCCTGTTTTTACCCGGAACCTCGCAACATGAACATCTACAAATATGATGGTGAGTGCTGTTTGCTGGAAATCATCCTGCAGGTCAGGAGATGTGCTAATGCTGGGAAACCCCTCAGTTCACCTCCTAGTCCATAGTGTTGGGTGGTGAGTATTTTGCCGATTTAACAATTTAACAACTAGCACTAGCCCTCTCATACTGAGCTGCTCGTTCCTTAGTCCCCATCTGAGAATTACAGCTCTTCATAGCTGGCATAATTCCCAAGAAAATGAAGAAAAGATGAAAGCACGCTTAAAAAATTAATCAGCTTGGACACTGCTCACAGGGGGTGTGAAATGGCACAGAACCCCAATAAGCTTCCAAAATTGATGTAAATTTTTATCTTTATGAGATTAAGGTATAATTAAACTATTACAGATTAAATGGAATATACTCCTGAGAACAGTTTTCAGCCCATAATCTGCCATTGCATTTAAAATGCCCAAGGCAAAGATGCTAAATCATTTGTCTGTGCTTGTGATCCTACTCTGATATTACTGCTGCTTCTCCCCTCAATACTGCTGGTGTGTTGAAGGACTTACAATTTCCCACCTTGTTGTGCAGACATGGAAGTGAAACAAATCAACAAACGTGCCTCAGGCCAGGCATTTGAACTGATCCTAAAGCCGCCATCTCCAGTCTCAGAGGCACCACGAACTTTAGCTTCTCCAAAGAAGAAAGAACTCTCTCTTGAGGAGATCCAGAAAAAGCTGGAGGCTGCAGAGGAGAGGAGAAAGGTATCTTTTATTAAAAAACAAATGCCTGTAATGAGACATGATTTAATGTACAGAATAGCAGTTGAGTTTCCTGTCCATTTGTGTGTTTGCCATTGTCATCACTGACTCATGGTAGCCTACATCATCAGTGTGTTTATAGAAATTAATGAGTTCATTTTCTTTCAGCAGCTTGCAAACAGGCCTCACTAGTTTCAGTGATGGGGAAGCACACATCACAAAATAGACACTGCTTCAGACAGGGGCCAAGTGGACTCAAATGCACTTGTTTACTCTGGGAACATAATTAAGTGGTTCATTCAGGGCATCTGTAATAGTTGCTCAAAACCAGTTCAATTACTGTGTCTGGGTTTAAGAGATGGATTCAAGCAGATGCTCTCTGGGCTACCTGATCCCGACTCTTTGTAGTGTTCATGGAAATACAGGGTCTGCATAAGGCAGCTAAAATATCTTATTTATGCAATACAGAGGAACACTCTGAATAGAGTGAGTTTGGGATCATTCACACACACTTGAATGAAGATACTAGAATAGCACAGATACTAAAAGGCATTTCTAACAGTTTCAGTAGTGATGGAAAATGGCCTTCTAGGGTTTTTCACAGACTAAGTCTTCCCCTCTTTCTGGTCTTTCCCATAATAGCAAAGCTCTGTTTCATAATCATTAAGTTTGTCACATAGCATTTGGAAGAGTTGTTACACCTTTTTTTTTTTACAACCAACAAAGGTTGGCACAAAGGCAGCTGGAAATACCCATCAAATGCTTATTTGGCTTTCATCATGACTGACATTTTGAAGAGGTCTTCATTTTCTCTGTCAGAGCTGGATCAGGTTGCCTTTTCTTTTTACGAAGAGAAAAAGACAAACTCCAGATCAGATAAGTCAGAAGATGACAATGAGACACTCACCATAGCCAGCCTGAATTGCCAGTCTGGAAATTATCAGTGTTCTACACATGCCCAGCATTTATGCTGCATTGCACCATTTCAGAAAAGTCATGACTGGCTGCAATGACCACAGAAAAATCAAAATTGGTAATAAATAGTTCTGGTTAATTAATGGATTTTTTGCTAACACACAAAAGGAGAGACACAAAAGCTTTAGGATCTTAGGACTTTCTGTGTCCTTCACTGAGGAGATCAGTGTTCTTTTGTGGCAAATCAGCCTGCACAGTCAAATAGGAACCCTCTTCTACCTGCTCCTGGAGTCCCTGGTAGAGGGTTTCTGAAAATTAAACAAGCTTATATGTCTCTTAAGCCTTTTATTTATATTTTAAACAATGGGATTTCTTGCTGAAACTGCTGATAACAGAACTTATCCTGATGTTGTCAAAAACGTATACAGAAGTTCAGGGACAGCATCTGTGCCACAGATAGCACATGGATCAGATCCAGGAAAAGCAATTCCATTCTCTTTTATTCCTGTCAGACCAGATCAGGGTGACTGCCAAGAACCTCAAGGGAATGATTACTCTGGTGTGTGGTTAGTTATGCTGAAGTCAGTAGATCTGGATTTCTGACAGGTCTTTAAAACCTGGCACTCAGTTTGGATTTGCAGTGAAACCTGACTGTTCTGGACCTCACTAATTTGAACAATTCATCTAGATGAGAACTGCAGTGCTGCTACTTTTGTCATTTTTGCTGGCTTGCTAACAAAGCCTCTGTGATTCTAGCACACACTCATTAGCACTATTGCTTCTTTCAAACAAATATTTCTGCCAAAGCATTCATCTCAGTGAGAGGACATGACTGTATTTCAAAGGAGTTTCCATTTGCACCAGCACCTGCTGAGAAGGGTGAGGTCTCACTCACCCAAGTTGATATTCCAAAAAAACTCAGTCCATGAAGTTCCTCTGTGCCAAGTAAAAATGTTCAAGTAAAGATAAAGAAACAGAATGAAATGGCAGCAATTAAAATGCCTGATAACTTGGTGGAAAATACAAATTGAATGTTTCAGAGATTTAATTCCATTGATTTCATTACTGTTCATTTCTTTCCAAAGAAAAACTTATTATGCAATAGATAGGTAATCAGTGATAGTAATAGAGACACCTGCCATTTCTTCCCCTTGGTACTGTATTCATTTTGAATGAACATATAACTGAGTTATTTTAATAGACAAGATCCTCCACATTAACATTGCAGCAAAAATTGCTGGGAACAGAGAAAAATGTTTCTTTACATCACTGTTAAAATCCCTGGTGTTCTCACATCTCAACTATGGACTTACTTTTTGCCCTAAAAATGAGCATAGTACAGAGAAGGATAAAAAAGCAATTAGAGGAACAGGAAATCTTCCATAAGAAGATAAATTAAACAGTCCACTTTTCAGCTTGGAAAGAGACAGCAGATGTAAGATAAGGTAGAAGTCTACAAAGTCATGAATGATAATGAGAAGATTAATAGGAACAATTAGATTCTATTTCACACAATCCAAAGGGGACAAAACACTCAAGGAAATCATCAGACAGCAATTTCAAAAAGAAATCATCTTTTCATGTATTGTTTATTCAAATTATATTTGTTATCACAAACTGTTTAGAGGTTATTGAAATATTATTTAGTTCAAAAATATAATAACAAAATTGTAGAGCATTCCCTTGTAGGAATTTATGTGAATGGAACTTGTGACTCAGAAAATTGTGAACTTGCTGACTGATGAAAGCTAGAGAGATTTTCCTAACTTCATCTACAGTTTTCCTCAGCATCTTCTTCCACATTCTGCTGCTAGACAGACCAGGAAGACTTTTTCTAAAAGCCAGCATGACTGTTACTATCATACTTTTCAATCTATGTACAAAGTTGTCAGGCATGGCCATTCTAGATCATTTCCTTCCAGCACAGTTCTAATTAAAATCAAGTATAACTAATGGATGAGAGTTGCCTTTTTGGAAAAAAAAAATCACTAATGAATTTTACACTGCTTAGGAAGTAGGTTCTGCTCTGTTAATTAGGCAGTGTTCATTAATAAATTTTCAAACTCATGAGAACATCTAGAGCAATACATCCATTTCAGCAATCCCTGCTTAGGCTTCTTCCAGTTTGTTATTCTTGTTCATTTCCTTGTAAGTTTTTATAAGACTTCTCTTTCCTTTTCTTCCCTTTTTTCTCTACCTCACTTGACAGTCATGACCTCACACTCTCAGGGAATTTCACCTGAGGCATTTTAATTTTTTGCATTACACAACAAAGCCCATTTAGTCTAGTTACAGATTTGTTCTTTCCATTTATAGACTCCTCTCCACAGCAAGTCATTATTATCCTTTTTTTTTTTTGTTTTGGCATATGTGTGCTAAATTTTCCTACCTTGGTGGATAAGATCTTTTCGTGCTTCTCAGTAAAGAAATTAGAGCATTTTGACATTGCATGCAGCAGAAGTTTTTCTTACAGAGTATTTAATACTTATCAATTTTTACCCATTGGCTTTGAATGTTCAGCTGTTATTATTAGTGGTGTACAGATTTCAAGGGGCACATGTCAAATTATATGTTTCTATTGCCCATGTTCAATTTACTTACTAGCATAAGAAAAAGAAACACTAAAGGGATGTGCATTTCTACTAGACTTTGGATTATAGGAGAGAAACTGTATGCAATTAAATCCTTTTAATGGATTTGTAAACTGAATCAAGCTTATTCCTAGAGCTTAGTGTGACAAAGAATGCAGGAAAACAGTAAATTTTTTTTTGAACTTTCATTCTGTTGGCTTCAGACTTGAAGCTTCATGGGGTTTTAATGGTGTTGCAATGAAGTGCCAAAAGACAAGCCCTCCATGCAGCCTGGGCTGGGCTCCTCTGCCAGCGCCTGGACCATCAGTGCTGGGCTTCAGCATCCAGCTCATGCCCCTTTGAGCCACCCCACAGCCTGCCCAGAGGCAGCTCCTGACACTCTAATCCATCTCTGCTCTGGCCAGCCCTGCTTTGCTGCCCTGTGCAGGAGGCTGAGGCAGAAGGGCTTTGCCAACAGGGAAGGTGGCAGAGCTGGGGGACGAGTGTTCCTCCCTGGAGATTGCACAGCTCCTACAAAACTGCTGCTCCAGGTGACAGGGGGAGAAGGGATGTGCACCTTCCTTGTCCAAAGTCAAGCTTTCTTCTTCCATCTCATGTCTGCTACCCTTTCCCACCAAATTTTTAAGGTGAGAAGGATGGCAATGAGGATAGGCAGTGCTTAAGACATATTTCTCCTTGCCCACCCATTGATCTCCCTTTCTATTGCTGCTGGCCCTTAGCTGTGCTTCTGTGGAAAAGTAATGGAGCATGGAGCACTTTTCCATGTAGAGATCCCAGTAATAGGTGTAATCAGCACTAGAAACAGGTGTTTCTGTCACATTTTGATTTACACCATTGTGTGTCTGTACACAGTGGTTCACGCCTAAGTAACCAAAGGTAGCCAAAACTCCAAGAAACTTCACAACTCCTGTCTTGGTTTGAAGGACAGTGTCTGCTAGAAAAGGCAGAAGCCTCTCTTTGAAATGGAGAATGTAAACCCTCTCCCTCCAAATTATTATAATTTTGAAATTAAGGGGCTTTTAGGGAAAGATATGAGAAATAACAGTTCTTTACTAGGAAAATTAAAATAGAAATACGGTATTACAAAGAGTAATCCCAGAACACTGACAGAGTCAGAATACAACCTGACACCCTGTCAGTCAGTCAGGGTGTTGGCAGCAGTCCCATTAAATGCCAGCTACAGTCCCCCTGCAGTGGCAGATGTGGTTCAGCTGAAGCAGTGCTCCTGTAGAAGGTGCAGTTTTCCTCTGAAGGTTCAGGGATGGTGTGGGAAGGTCCAGCTTTCCTCTGGAATCCGGTGGGAAAAGGCTGCTTTGGTGTCCAAAATCTCAGTTTTTATCTAGGTAGGAAAGGCTTGGCTCCTCCCCCTGGCTGGAGCATCTCCCTGTGGGATGATATAATTTCAGTCATACAGTGGGACTTAATGGCCCATTAACAGAAGATACCTCCCTGGAGGAAGGATGGGTTATGGAAAAGATGAAGATTACTGTCCCACCTGGTTTTATCAGATGGTGATAGAATTCATACTTTTGGTCACATCCTGTACTGCAACCTAGGACAGTTCCTCACTCAAAAACACACATTAGCCTATGGAATATGTCCCTGTAGGGAGATGTTTGCTCCCAACAAGGACAGGATTTGGTGTTATGCACCAATGTCTGTCTTGGAGCACGTGGAGCCACGAGCACACATCCAATGCTGGCAAAGATTCTCTCCCCTCTCTGCCATGGGCTCTGCCACTAATGAACAGCCATAAAACTATTTGACATTGAGCTTCATTAACCTAGTAATGCCAAACCTCAACCTGCAGCAGGCCAGGAGGGCAGAGGGCTCAGGTGGTACTTCTTGCATGTCCCCAACATGCCTTGTTCACCCCCACAGGTCACAGCTGTGACAGCAGAAATTTTGTGGCAGTTGAGGAAGAGAAACTGAGTTTTCTTGAATCACAACATCAATGGGCTCTTTTTTTTTTCTTCTACTCCACATCCCAAAAGTTTTCGACAGATGATGCAAAAATAAATTTTAATAGGAGATCCTCATCTAAATTTAAGCAAAATTTTTCATCATCTAGCTTCACTAGAAGGAGAGCTGCACCTATAGCTACAGATCATATGTATCTGACTCTCCTGCCACATGGGTATTTCTGAGAGAAGTCTAATTTGAGACCATTCCCATACTTTTACATGGAAAAATCCCAGCCTCAGTTCCTTCCCCTGAAAATATCGGTGCCTTTCTTCCTGTCTTCACAATCTGCTCCATTAATAATATCTCTCAGATACACACTCTACTGAGGAATACCAATGTTACTGCACTTCTTCTGAACAACTGTATTGTAAAATAACCCAATCAGTAGACAAATGTGTTGTGAAAGAGGAGCACTCATGACTGGTAGTGTGTCTCAGACACCCTAGTGAGTAAGGTGTCTGAGGCTGAATGCATTCAAGCTGAAATTCCCAGCTTAAAGCAGTTGTCTGAACCCATTTCTTGTTAAAGAGCAATGAAGGATTACTTTTATCTCCATATAAATTACTTCAATATTTGGATATATCTGTCAAACAGAGATGGATGTGAGAAAATAAAGCATCTCTTACTCAGATAAGGAGAATTTTCTTCCTGTGAGTAATAATTAATACTCTATCTCCAAAGCCAGTTTTCATAACTAATTTTGCTCATGATGTGAGTGTTTAGTAGTCTGCATCTATCTCTGACCAGCTAGGTAACAGATGTGGGGTTCCTTTTGAACCACTCATCTCTGGAAACTGAAGATGCACATGATCCCTTCAAAATAAGACATGAACATCACAGGAGTTTCCCTGCACTTTTAACGCATCAGTATGTTTGTTGGAGCAAAGGTATCTGTGCCAGGAATATTCTCCAGTATTTTGTTCCTCTATATTTAAATATTAACAAATAAACGTTTTTGTTTCTCCACATTATTTTGCAGCCTTTCAGTACCTTAAAGAGTCTTGTAAGAGATTTTTCTCCAAGGATGGAGTTTTGCACAGTCCAAGACAGTCTATGATTCTTTGATTCTATGATGCAACATTAGATGCTGCAGCTGGAGTTGCATTGGCTATGCCTTGATATATTTAAGAAGTTTTTTAATATTCCCCTTTGAATATTGCTTTTTGTATTCTCCACCATTTCATATTTTTCTCTCCTTATTAGTCTTCTTTATCTTTCATCCCATTTTCTCACTACATCTGTATAAGGAGCACTATAAGCTTTTACAACTATGTTGGAACTATCAAAGATTGGAAAATATCCTTTCCAGCACTTAAAACAGTGTTGAAAATAAAAACTTCCTATGTGTATTGGAATCCTGCATCATTGTGGAGCTGTATGAGTCCAAACACAGCCATTTAAAAGCCAAGACAAACAAGAAAGGGAGTCTATTAATCCCAGCTCCCCTGGGTATCCATGGTCATTCATTTACCCATTTCTGGATGTGTAGTAGACTTTGAACAGACAGGGTGGCCAAGTTCTTTTGCCAAATGGGTTGGAAACAGAAAATCGTTTGACAATCCAGTGCAAACACACAGCAGCCGCCTTCCAGAATTGTCGTAAGGGGATTTCAGGATGGTCTGAGCACCAGGAAACAGGCAGGCTGACAGCTGGGCTGCAGTGCCATGAGAGAAGGGACATCAGGCTAAATGAGACTCTGCCCTGTGGGTGTTTTGTGGCAGGGAGGGGGTTCCTTGATTTTAAACCAGTCCTGGGTACCGGTGATTGTCCTCTCTCAAAATTCATCACAATGTGCCATTAAAGACATAATGTAAAGGAAAATCCCATTAGGGGTTTACATCAGTTCCTGAGACCTAGTTCAGCTTTCAAGCGATCTCTTACTGGTGCCAATGCAATTTGCATCCAGTAAATACTGAATTAGAATATAAGGATTTTCTTCATTACCATGAATTAGAGGACAAATTACTTTTGAATGTACTGTCTGCCAGGACACCATCCAGAAATGTGTGTGCTTTGATATGAAGCTCTAATTTTCACTGTTCTCCAGGATTTATGATAAAAAGTCTTTCCAGAAGGCAATGGGGTTGAATGGAAGAAAAAAAATTCTTAAAAAATGGGCAAGTGCCTCAAGGTCTCAAAGGCATTTTGCAGCCTCCATTGAAAGCAAAAACTCTTTTTAAAAAATGCTTTTTATATGCATACTCCAAATCTTACTTTTCATTAGTGCATGACTATGTCCTTGAAAATTGTTTTGCAAATCTGAAAAGGTCTGATTTTATAACAACACATTATATATGCATATTTAAACACCATTACATGTTAGCCTTTCAAATTAACAATTCACTTCTGAAATGTTTCATGGGAAAGGACATTACAATTAGTCTAATAGTGTTTTTTTGAGAAATGGGTTCTCAGATTATCCATCACTTTTAGAATATTTAAGCAAAGGGTTCAAAAAATTCATACCAACAAACAAAATTTAATGATCATAACTTTTCCAAAAGTAGATGAGAGATTGCCATTGAGTAGTAAATTAAACAAAAAAATGCAGAATAATTTCACAAGCACTGGTCATACTGAGCCATTCAGGTTTGTCCACAAGTGGACAAGAGAAAACAAGATGAAAATGAGAAAGAGAGATGAAAATATATCATTATTTCAGTTTTACATTGCATCAGATCTTTTAACATAACTTTTTTACATTGTAAAATAACCTACTGTTAAGAACTGATAAATGCTAAGTATCTGAAATCAAACATTTTATCTCAAAATAAACTATTTCTATTATATTATTTTAAAAAATTATGTTCTTAATAAACTTATGGGGCTTTTATTATTTTTTTAATTGCTCTATAAAATTCCTTCTTTGCCCAGCTCTTCTTGTCTTTGGCTCATCCTTCTTCCACAGTCCACCTGTGAAACTCCCTCTGCTTTTGGCTCCATCTCTCTGAGGGGTTTGGTTCCATTTGCACCATCTTTCATCTGTCACAGCAGAGTCAAAGACATGAAAAATGCTGTAAGGGAGGGAAGAGCCAGGGAGAGTCTCTGGGAGGTGCCAGCCTTTCCAGGAGGCCATTCCTACCAGCAAGTGCTCCAGAGATCATTTTGAGGAATGAGCCTGTCTGTGCAGCCCATTAGGGGATAAGGATGGATGGAAGGGGCTCTCTCCTGTGAGCTCAAACAAGCCACTGCAGCTTTTCAAAGCCACGTGTGTTTTACTCCAACATCTTGCTGCAAGATGCTCTGCCTGGCCTTTGCAGCCTTTTCTAGAATCTGCTTAATTTGCCTTGTCAGTGCATTTGGCTTTATGCATATCTTACTTTTATTAAAATATTTGTTTTCTCCCAGTTGAGTCTTGCTCATATGAAAGAATTGGAGCCTTTTTCAGTCCATTTAAAGCCACACAATAGAGTTTAAAAGGTTTTGTTACCACTAATTGTAATTAATGGTTAAACTCCTTCATTTAGGCCTTAAACTCACTCATTTTTATGGATCACAGTGGCAGCAGTGCCTTGGGATCAGCATTGAAATGCATATTTAGCCTCCCAGTGCCCTATTTCATTCTCTATTTTTCTGTTTCTTCTCAAGCTGCCTCTCATTTATTTTATCCAAAAGTTTATGATGATGTTTATCCTTTCCAAATAACTGTCTTTTCAGCTAGGCTTGCCTGGAGAATGGGCCCAATGCTGCAAGTTTTTTGGCTTCTTTCCTAGGATGAGTGATTTCCTGTTAGAAATTTGATTTAATGTAAACAACAAAGCTTATGCTTCTGAGAGTGAGTTTACAAGGAAGAACACAATATTAAGCACAGACTGCATCTGTTTAACTCCTACTCACAATTTTCATCTTCCTTGAAAAATAAAAACTTTTAACTAAAAATTTTTGCTACTTTCTATGCAATAAAACAATTTTCCCATTCCTAATTAGTGAGATTAATCCAAATATAAGTGAAATAGGAAAAAACATTGTCTGAATTGATGTTGCCTGCCTTTCATGCCAATAAACTTCCAAGCCTGTAATTAACTATTTAAGCACATTAAGGAGTACCTGCTTCAGTAACCTCCCTTTTAACTCTGAACTGTTTCTTCAACCCCAGGTTCTTATCTCTAAAGACAAAAGGCCTGGAGCTAAGAGAATGCAGCTGCCAGAGGTTGAGCAACCACTGCAGTAATCCAGGGCAGCAACACAACAGCATTTCTTGTTAACAGAAGTGCTTTGGACATTTCCCTGCTGCTGCCTCAGGCATGTGCCCCACATTTAGCCAGTGCTTCTAAACCCGTGATTTTGAGGCTAATCTCCTTCAGTCACAAAGTGATCTTTCTAAAAAAAAAGCAGCAAACTTTACACAGTTCTCCCTGGAAACATGGCAACATCCTTTGCTCCATGTGAGTATTTCTTCTCAGCTAAGTCTTTGTTTTCAGTCCCAGGAGGCCCAGGTGCTGAAACATCTGGCAGAGAAGAGAGAACATGAGCGAGAAGTGCTTCAAAAAGCTTTGGAGGAGAACAACAACTTCAGCAAAATGGCAGAGGAGAAGCTGATACTGAAAATGGAACAGATCAAAGAAAACCGTGAAGCTAATTTAGCTGCTCTTATTGAACGCCTCCAAGAGAAGGTAACCACACCATGACCTCAGACTAGAGAGGAAAATCTAATCAATATTTTGCAGGATGTTGTGCATGGCCCTTATCTCAGTCACTACATTTGAGCTATTTTTAAGTCAGAGCTACTGATGCCTGTCTAAACCACTACTCACTTTGATAAAGAACTGAAGTGTTACAGACACACAATCACAGGATGGCTGAGGTTGGAAGGGCCCTCTGGACACCATCTGGTCCAACCCCAGGCTCAAGCAGGGCCACCTAGAACCAGCTGCCCAGGACCATGTCCAGGTGGCTTTTTAATATCTCCAAGAATGGAGACTCCAATTCCACTCTGGGCCAGTGCTCAGTCATCTCACAGTGAAATAGTTTTCCCTGATGTTCAGAGAAAACATCGGTTTTAGTTTTTGCCCATTGCCCCTGATCATGTCACTGGACACCACTGGAAAGATCCTGGCTTTTTATTCCCTTCATTCAGCTGTTTATAGATATTTGTAAGATCCCCCTGAGCAGCCTCCAAACTGAACAATTTCAGCTCTCTCAGCCTTTCCTCTTAGCAGAGACTGAGAGATGCTCCTTAATCCTCATGGCCCTTTCCTAGAGTGTCTCTTGAGAAAGGTTGGTTTTCTGGCTTTTAAGGAGTTCTGTGAACAAATGAAAGGTCACTTGTGTTTAGATTTCAGCTTCTAAGAAAAGTCACTGATCAAATCAAACAGCTCTCCTATGTCTGTAATTCTTGGTTTCTCAGAGGAGAAAGATAAAAAATCATAGGAAAAAAAAAATCTTTCATATAGACGAAAAGAGGTTCTGTCTTTCCAGAAGTTTTGCAAGGAAGAGAGTAAATTTTCCTATGGAGATTTTTGGTACAGCCAGAGGAAACAGGGAATCACAAACCCTAGGTGCAGAATGAAGTATGTGCTTCTCAAAAAAAAAATAAATAAACCCGTCCACACAAGGAAGAGAGACATGCAAATAAAGATTTAGAATTATTAAGAAAAAAAAATTAGTTCTGTATGGGTGGTCTCTTGTTTCTCTTAATAATGAGCTTTCTAATATACTAGTACATTGGCTAAAGAAAATAGCTCTCAGAGGTTTTCAAGGAGATCCCCACGAGCACCTCTACATCTTTAATGGAGCCAAAAGTCTTTGAGAGTAGGAAAGAAATAACAGAATCCAAAGGATGATGTTACAAATAACTTTGCAAGCAGGATAATTCTTGAGCTTAAGAGCAGTAGCCAGATTGCTTGACATTTTTGCATTAGCTTCATTTGCAGGCACATACCCAGAACTTGTGAAAACAAAGGGAAAAACAAATTAGTTATCCTTGAGGTCCAAAAGGAAGCAGGAAGGACAGCTGATGCATCCCTCTGTCCTAGGTTAATGTTAACAGACTGTTAAACCCTGCTTCCACAGAAATGTGATGGCATTATATGCATGAAACCAAAGAAAGACTTCTGAGGAAAGATGACAGTAACTCACATGTAAACATTTGCACTAACCAGTAATTAAAAAATACAATTTTGCCAACACAAAAACATTAAAAAAAACCCATGATTTGCCATCAAAAGTGAGAAAAAAGTGAAATATCTGGTTCCAAGTCTTCCAAAGTTAGAGCTGTGGGTTCCAGAAGGTACTGGTGTCTAGAAACTACTGCAGAGCTAATTTCTGTATACTGCAGTTAATAGGAACACCAAGCAACAAATCCCTTATAAAATCTAACATTCAGTGTTACAGATCTTTCAAGGACTGATTTACAGGTTAAGTTAGAGCAGTAGGTGGTATTCTCCTTCATAGCCAGAGCAAGAATCAAGAGGACAGGTAGCTTCAGTGTTCAGGAGATGTTTGAGTTTTCAGATTGACTTATCTCATTGAAACTATGTTCTTGGATCTTTATTAAAATTCCTAAATGCTACAGATAACAGAGTAACTAACAATGTGCAGGCAATTAATTCCTTACTCTTCCTTCCCTTTATGTAGTTTAATATCCAGGAATTCAAAGAGCAAATGTGAGCATGTGGCACATTTTATGCTGAAAGCAGCACCTCCTCTATGTGGCCCTTTTAAATGAGACTCTGTGAGGATTATAAGACCATATCAGATAAAAGACTGAGCTCCAGAGCAGGAGTAGAAAATAAACACAAAACGTGCCTCGGGCTGGTCTGGTGGATGACACCTCTCCTGTGCTGCTTCCTTTAAAGATGGTTGTGTGTGAAACACGTTTTGCACAAGCATCAAATACATGACCTAACAGGTTGCCATCACAAACCTGCCTGGGCAGGTGGAACAAGAAAAGGTTTGATTTTTTCCTTCTTGCTGTTTTCCAGGAGAGGCATGCTGCAGAGGTCCGTAGAAACAAGGAGCTCCAGGTGGAACTGTCTGGCTGAAAACAGCAATGGTGGATGTGACCCATCCCCACCATTAGTAAACTCCCCCTGCCTATATTATTATGGATCATGCGATATAAGTATGGGAAATGTATGACGTGGTTTAAAAAAAAAAAAAGTAAAAATCAAGAACTCAATAAAAAACTTTAAAAAAAAGAAACAAAAAAAATAAAAACAAAAAACAATGCGGTCTCTTTGCAGAATGATTTGCTTGATGTTTAAAAAACTTGGATCTTATTTTGTAAATACTTACATTTTTGTTAAAAAATACAATTATTGCATTATGCAAGTTATTTCATAATCTTACATGTCCTGTAACAGGCTTCTGATGTTGTCTATTTCCACTCGGTTGAATTTGCTGGGTCTGTTCATTTGAAGCACCTCACGTCTAATTCCATTCCCTGCGACTTCTCATTCCAACCCATCATGAGGTCAGTAGTAGTTCTATGGTGCTAGAGACCAGTCATTGCCTAATAACCTAGACTGCTTTGCCATCAATAAGCTTTCTTGAAACAGTGACTAGATCACAGGTATTGTGACTTCACGTTCAGCTGTCCAAGACAAAAGGCTCTTAAAATGATTTTTCAAATGCAACTTATGCTGCAGGGCTCTGTACTGTGCTGTACAATTGAGGTTGAATTGCCACATGGAGTGTTTGTTGCTTCTGCTTTTTGAGGTGAGAGGCAACAAAAACAGCTGTGCAACAGAATGAAATCAAGCAAGATCAGTTTGAGACAAATTGAAGAGGCACATTGTAACCATCGAGCTATGACAAATTTTGGATGATGCCAAACAGCCATACAAATGCTAAATGTAAAGTGAGCTTAATCCACCACTTGAAAATTTATTGATGGAGCAACTAATAGATAGCATCAAGTGGCTTTATCTGTAGGTGCCATGATCTATGATACTTATCTGATGCTACCACATTACATGTGTAATAGTACAAGAGGCTACCGAATATCTCACCTGGAACCCATGAGCCAGTTGTTACCTTTTTTTTTTAATGACACTGCTGACTTCCATTCATCATGACCTTTACTCTTCAGTGTTAGCCAACCCTACCTAGTGACAGACATCTAGGACTAAGAGGGCTGAAGCAGGAGGAATGACTAGACAGGGTGCTTGTGCCAAGTACAATATCACCAAACCCAACACATCATCCCCAAAATAGCTGCAGTTTTGAAGTTGTCCCTACCCCCCCTGGAGGTTGCTGCCTGCATATTCTACTCTTCATTAGTGCTATTTTCCTGTATGTCATTGTGAGCAAGCTGTGATTAATAAAGAATTGGGGTTCTGTGAACTGAAAAAGGGCTTGTTTCTTCTCTCGCTCTATCACGCCTCTGGCACGTGCCCACATAAGGGGAAAACATAATGTAGTCATAAAAGCATGGAAAGGAGATTTAAACAACACCTATTAATAAGCCAAGCCTATTTCTCTGGTAGTATGAGACTAACCCCTGCTATGTACTCTCCAGTGCTTAGACTGGTTGTTTTTAAAGATTACTGTATAAACTGAACCTGTAAATGTGACCTCTGGCACTGAGTTTATTAAAAAGAACTAGCTATATACACATACACATGCATTCCTTAATCCTGACTAAACATTGGGGGGGAAACGGAATTTAGGGAAAGAAAATAAATAATCTAGCTCTGGCAACATACATCTATAACTACAACAAGATTCTGGGTGTTAACACACTGGTTTTCTGGGTAGAAAATATTAATTTATATGATTTATTGAAGAACAAAATCACTTGGATTTCTGCTGAGCTACAGAGCTGAGAGGTAAAATTGAATCAGACCCCATTTTGAACTGGATAAGTGATTAAGAATTCTCTCTAGGATTAGTAGAAAATTAAACTAATTATTTGAAGTCATCAAAGTCCCATCATTTATTTGCTCTTTCAGAGAGATGGACTATATGCTCCAGGTCTGGAACAGTCAGTTTTTTATTTTAGGAGACTATTTTTTTGGAGCTAAGAGATGGCCTTCAGTCAAAAAGCTGCAGGAACTGAACCTGGAGAAAGGCTGTGAGTTCAACTCCATGTGCAGTGAAATCAATACCACAGAATGAAATGAGTATTCCAACTGGTCAGGCAGCTGGATCTTCTTGCCTAAATTACTTATCTTTCTCATGAAATTACCAGAGATGAACCTGGCATAGAAGCCAGACATTGAGTCTGGGAGATATGAACTTAAATGTTGACAAGCCTATAAAATCTGTATATTGCTTTAAGCCCCAGTTTTAAAAAAGAACATTACTGTAATTAAATTTAAGGTCTAGAATCTTATCTTGAGGGCTTGTGGATTCTGTTTTCCTTTCCTAATGGAAAGCCACTCACAGTTATCCCTGTCCATTAACTTAACAAATTCTGGTAGTATTTTAAGCCCCTCTCCTGTTTGTCTTCCTGGCCATGGTTGTTCATAGAACAAGCCAAGAACAAATCTCTGGTGCTGAGCCAAGCAGGGCAACCTGCATCACTTCCATGGGGTTCAACTCTCTCCCCTCACGAAAGAAGGGTGTCCACACCCAAAGTGCCAACTGGGATGGTGTCCAGCACACTCTCACCCTACCACAGAACTGGGCTTTGCCTGGGGATTTCTTCTCAGCAGGTACCAAGGTTGCACCAGGGAAAACAGTGAAGAACCAGACAGTGGGAGCACAGCTGCCCCAGGTCACAAACCATGCTCTGCTCCTGCCCACCTGGCTCTTTGAACAGTGGAGAGTCTACAGCTCATTTGATTCACGTGCAACTATGCATTTAAAGCCTGTTTGCAAATGCCTATTTAATCTCTAATAGCAAAAAGAAGTATCTTGAGACTTGCAGCATGGCCATTTCCTTCTTTTACTCCTGTTTCCTGACATTTCCTTATATTTTGCTTCAGTACTGCCTTTCTAGCTCCTCTCTGCTTGTGCTAGAAAAAGTGTATTGCCATGGGTCTCTCTTCATGTGTAGCTACAGAGAAAGAATCTTCTTGAAAAGTAATAAAATATAAAACACCTTCTTTTTAAAGTATTGCCATTTTGGTAATACAGGGTTTTTTTAATTCAACAGCAACCACAGGGTTCAGGGCTTTTAGATAAAAAAAAAATTAGGTTTTTTTCGATTGTCTGTAGATGTTCAGGTCCATGTCATGAGCTGTGAGAAGCTGCTGCTCAACTGCAGACCATTTTCCATAGGCTGCCTGAAACCTCCCACAGGACTGGAGGGAGGCTGGAGGGCTGGCATGGCACCACAGAGATGATTCCTCCTTTCACTGGGCTGTGTGATGGCTCAGAAGCAGGGCAGAGCTGTGCAGCACATCTGGAGAGCCACTTCTGTTCCCTGACCCCTGCAGGTCCAAGGACTGCCACTCCAGGAGTGGGCAGGGTTCGATTTCCTCTTGGTCAACTCATCAGTTGTGTCAAAGCTGCCACGAGGCAACAGCCCGAGTAATCAAACAGGAATGCCTCAAACCTGTCACAATTCTCATGTCTCAATTCTCTCCCAAAGCTACAAAATTTATGCTCAAACCAATTCATAGAATCCTAGAATAATTTACATTGGAAGAGACATTTGAGACCATTGGGTCCTGCCATCATTAGCCTGGCACTGCCAACTCCACCACTAAACCACATCTGTAAGTGTCACATCTACACATCTTTTAAATACCTTCAGCCACTTCTGTTCCAATGCTTGATTGCCCTGTTTGTGAAGATTTTTTTCCTAATATCAGTCACAGAATCACAGAATCTTTTATGTAGGAAAAGGCCATTTGATCCAACCTATGACCAAACACCACCATGCCAATTAGACCATGGCACTATGTCCAGTCTTCCCTTAAACACATTCAAGGATGGTAACTCCACCACATCCCTGGGTGGCCCATTCCAATATCTTCTTACCCTTTCTGTGAAGAATTCCTTCCTAATGTCCAATCTGAACCTCCTTTGGCACAACTTCAGGCTGTTTCCTCTTGTACAGTCATTTGTTACCTCAGAGAAGAGACCAACCACACTACAACTTCCAAATGTTTCCAAAGTCAGGAGATTTGGAGCTATGGTTTAAATCCACCACCAGTTCAGAACTTGAAAACAATGTCTTTTCTTTCCCCTTTGTTATCATGATTCTTGTCACATGGGGGGATTTTCTGTTGCTTTGTTTTTGAATAACTGGAAGGGAATCCTAACCCTTTATAGCCAAACAGCAATGTGTGCCCATTCCCTCACTCCAGAACCCCCAAACATGTGACTGATGTACAGCAGCACTGTACACACACTCAGAGGTGTCTGCCTGAGGCCATCCAGCCCTGTCAGAGAGATGGGGTCTGTCATCAGCACAGGAAAGTTTTAGTCCCATCACCTAAACTAAGCAGAGGAGGGAGGTGTTCTTCTCTCCTATCCCAGAAGGAGGGAGACATTAGGGCAGTGTGAACACCTTTCTCACCCCACTGTTGCCAGATCCCATCAGGTCAAATCAAACCCTCCCATCAGGTTTTGATGGAGAGAAGCAGGGATTGCACAGGAGCAGGCAGACCTCACATCCTGCTCTGTTCTGAGCATATTCCAGTGGTGGGAAGAGGAGATGTTCACTCAGCAGAAAGGATATCACCAGGGTGATTTTAGGCAACGTTCCCTGTGCCTCAGGGCTGGTGCCACAGTGATGTTGGTGCAATACTGCCATGCAGTGGTCAGAGTTTGCAAGGGGGAGCATCTCTGAATGCACCATGGATTGAGTGCAAGGATTTCCTCTGAAGAATATCCATTCCATCTGCTGCACAGTTTGAAGTTCATATAAGAGTATTTTATATAAGGTAGATGGTGGCTTTGAAACTGAAGCCTGAGTCCAGACATTTTCAGGTTTAACTCCTCTGTAACAGGAGTGGCATGACCACGGAGAGCTGCAAGTCCAAAGAAGGGACTGATACTTTTGTGTGGAACATGGAGCAGCCAGATCACAATTATTGCTACACCACCATCAGAAGCACTCCTGACTATGATAATTCCTACATTACTGGAACTTCAAGTATGTCTAGAAAGCAACATAGTGCACAGTAGCCAGCTCAGAAGAAAGACTGAGAAATTGATAAAAGCAATGCCTGAAGTACAGGGAAGGGCAAAAGAAGCTACATCAGAAACCATCAACAGATTTGGGGCTAAATGAATTGTGAAGCAAATCTCACATTTGAAAAGTAGTTGTCATCTCCCAGTGAAGGAGAGAGCAGGGTCATCCTTGAAGCTGTCTCTCTTGAAAAACTCTCAATTCTTTCTCCATCCCAATGGAGAATTCTTGGAACTAGGGCACAAAACAGAGGAACCTCAAGTCCAGCCTACATTATATATATATATCTGTGTGTGTGTTATCTATAGCTCTGTGAGCAATAGGAACCAGAATATCTTTGGATTATGCCACAGATTAGGGGGTTCTCCAATGTACAGTAAAATGCCTGTGCTCCAGCCATTCATAGTTCCAGTGCTATGCTAGTTTTCCTCCAGGGAAATTCATGGAGATTCTTTTTTCTATTCCAAGACCATAAGAATGCATGTAATTGGTAATTTACTTAGGGAAACATTTGTCTGTTTCAAGTCTACAATATAATGCCATGTTTCCCTATTTTGGATGGCAGTAAGTAGCTGGTGGGAAATGCCTTCCTGCTGTAACAGTTTGGCTTTGGTGAAATGGGTCACAGAAAAGGGAGATCCTAGGCAACCCTTGAAGATGGATACATGAAAGGCAATATCCCAGATACAGCCCAGACAAGTGTGATACAAGGAAACAGCCCAGCTACAGCTTAATTTTTAATTTTTAAGTTATTATAGTTGCAATGGATTTTTAAACAAACTTTGAAAACTAGTTTCACCCTATCAAAATACATTTTTAAAACATTAACTCTTAAAAGACACAGCTTTGCAAGAAGTCGTTTAGATAATAATTTCTACATAGTCTCAAAACTTGACAAATATCCCCATGTACAACTGCTTCTGACCAGAAGATGGCAATCTCTTATTATTTAAAAGGCAACCACAGATGGTAAATTTTATTTTGAAGAGCCTTTCAAGCTCTGCAGAATCCTGAAATCCTGTTTTGTGGAGTCTGATGTTCTACATTTACCCTAAAATATGGATTTGGGTTTATATAAAACATAAAAGACAACACTTTTTCCTTGGGCAAAATTCATTGCTTTTGCTACATTTCCTTAAAAGTACAGCACTGGGCAGACATTTAAAACAAACTAAAGGGTAAGGCAGCCATATGGATAAACTGGTTAATATTACCTGTTCCTTAGTCTGGAGCTTAGAGGCTGATTCCTGCTCCTGGCAAGTCTGAACCAGCTCTCCTGAGTGCTGGATGGAGGCAGGAAAACATCTCTGCTCTTCAGACAGATTTCACATGGGCTGAAAAAGGGTGATGCTCACAGCATAAGAAACTGGAACATCCCTTCCTGCACTGTGTTTTACACTTAGATTTTTGCAAATGATGAAAAAAATTGAGTGCAGTGGCATTTGAAGAGCTGTCCATGAGCAGGTTGCACAGATTGCATGTTTTCCTGACACAGGTATTAGCTTGGGAGCAGCACTGGGTAAGTGCACATCCTCCAGGGATGAATTTGGAGGCAGCACAGCTGCTTGCTTGCAAAACTCAGTCTGTGCTCAGATTAACAGGTTCTGTCAGACCTTGGCTGTCCCCATGAAGGGCCAGCTCAGTCTGCCTTGTGCCCTGCTCCTAGGACACCCAGCCAATGCTGGAGGGAGCTGACTCACCCAGCCTGATGCACCACCCCGGGTGCTTGTCCATGCAGGCACAGCCTGCGGCAGAAATGCAGGGAAAGAGGATTTCTGGGAACTACAGAAGGAGGAGGCTGATGGCTGCCACTGAGAGGCAGCAGAAAATTGCCAGCAGAGGCCAAGCTGGGAGAGAGCAAAGGTGAAACTGGGGGATGCTGCTTCTGCTCTGGATTTCCCTCCCTGGCACCTCAGGAGGGGTCCTGTAGGAAGGTGATCCACGCATGGTTTAATCCAGCAGGCAGGTAAATATAGCTCAGCTGCTGACTCACCCTCCCCACCAGTGGGATGGAGAATACTGGGGGGAAAAAAGTAAAATTCATGAGTTGACAATTTTATAGGGCAGAAATTGAAAGATAATAATAATAATAATAATAATAATAATAATGCCATACCAACAAAACCGGGATGCACATTGCTCACCAGATGCACAATGCAATTGCTCACCACCTGCTGACCAATGCCCATACAGCTACCAGGTTTATACACTGAGCATGATGTCATAATGTAATGGAATAACCCTTTGAGCAGTTGGGGCCAGCTGAGCCAGCTCTGTCCCCTCCCATCTCCTTGTTCCCCCCAGCCTTGTCAAAGTGGTGTGGTGTGAGAAGCTGAAAAGTCCTTGACTTAAAGTAAGCACTGCTCAGCAAAACATCAGTGTATTATCATCACTGTTCTCACCCTAAATCCAAAACACAGCATGGCACCAGCTACTAGGAAGAAAATCACCTCTATCCCAGCTAAAACCAGGACAGCAGGGTCCCAGGGCATCCAGGGAGCTGCAGCCTGAACCCATCCAAGATGTTTTCCAGCACTGACACTGCAGGGGTGTGTGCCCTGTGCTCCCCAGATCACAGCAGCTCATCAGCACTGGGCATTTTCTGCTTGAACTCTGACCAGCTGCTGGCTCTGCATTAGAGCTGACTGTGGAAATGATGCTACTTCTGCATTTTGCAATGCATTTTCACCCTCATGTTTTACACAATAATCAGGTGCTTGGACTGGTTTTAAAAGCGTAATTTTTTCCTATGAAAGGATTCATGATGAGTTTTTGGAGGCATGCAGGCACCTCTGTGCTCTAGGGAGTGCAGCTCCAGAGCTTTGATACAGCAAGCACTTGGATGCTGAAGCAAATCTACACAGTCTCCAGCTCACCCAGAGATGCTACTGCTTAATGCTGCAAGCATGGAGCCCTGACACAGATTTTATGGAATGCTTCAATATTTTCTATGTTTTAATACTGGAAAAAAAAATCTTCTCTTTTTATTTGGACCAATAAAATACATGAACTGCTTTTTCTTCACCCCATTTTTCTCCTTTCTGAGAGAAATTATGTTTTCTGTAGTTTAGAGGAAAAAAATTCCCTGCACTGAAAGGGAATTGCTCCTTTCTCTGCTACTGTAGCACAGGACCACTATGCAGTCTGACACCATTTTACCTGTAATCTTCTATTCTCTAGGCAAAGGAAAAAAAAGAAAGATGTTTCTAAACTGAAGATAGTTTCTTCCCAGGAATGTGGTACATAGATGTAACCTGTATATCTTCTTTTCTTTCTGTCATATTTCAGACTATTTTGCAACAGGCTTAAAGGCAGGACAATAGGAAGAAGTCAGCCAAGTATTCCAGCTTCCTGAAGAACTCCTGCATTTTGGAGCTCTAAGTCCTGTGCCCAGCATAGGATAATGTCCAGGTCCTAGGGGTAAGCAAAAAAATGAATGATTAAAACAGAAACACACAATTTTCTAAGCAGCATCTTGATTTCTGTGGAAAGGGCTATTGCACTTTCTCTGTCAGCAGTGGAAATCCACCACAAATACTTTGATATTGAATCCTGGCATGGCTGTGCCCATAAACTTAATCTTTCTTGGTTTGTCTAATATGGGAAAAATTATCTTCCTCCTTATTCTGCTCAGTGATTTATTCATTATTTTGGTGTTAACAATGATTTATTTTCTTCTCACTGGCCTTTTAGAAGAAGATAGAGTTGGCTGAAACCACAGAAAAGTTTTTGCACAATGCATATTATCTCACTAAGAAAAAGGTTTAAAATATGACTTTGCATCTTTGCATCACTATGAAGACAGTATTTTTCTCCAAATGACCACTAGGTTCACAGTGGTCTTAAAGCAAACAGAAATTAAACACAAAATTATCTCCCTTACACTTAGGCAGACAAGAACTGGCTGAAAATAGAGGTGCACGTTGATAGAGTTGCAGTTTTATTCAGTAACTGGTCTTAAAGAAAGACTATACATTTGAGATACTAAAACACCTAGAGAAGTGTCAGAACAACTTCAGTTTTCTCAGAATTAGGAAAGGCTGATGAATGTTACCATCCTGGTGGGTATTTCTGAGAAGAAGCCTGGAGTTGGTCGTAAATAAAGCAAGAGGCTTTAAGAAGACAAACTCAAGTGGATATGTGGGTGAAAATACAAATAGTTATGGTAGTCATGGCACTGCATGGGGCAGCTGCTCACATCAATAGAGGTAACCCTGTCAGTAACTGAAGATATTTTAATAAATTTAAATATGAGGAATCCACTATGGCATTACAAATACAACATTTTCCATGGGAAGGGCACCAGTCGCCTTGCTACTGGAGAAATCACTATCTACATCTCTTCATAGCTGTTGGCTATGATATGCCCCTAAAGCCACAAAATCTACAAAGCATCAACAGCTCCAAATGGAATCATGAATTATTTTTACAGGCTTATCAAAAGCCAGATGGGTACATGGTTCTGGTGAAAATGGCAGAAAAGAGGTAACTGCAAATACTTGACCACCAGTAACAGATTTTAAACTGTGTCTGGAAAGTTTCTGGAAGCACAGATAATGTTCCTATAAATGTTATTAAATCCAAGGCAACCCAAAGCAGAAATCAAAGCTTCTCTAATTTTGCCTTCTCACTCACAGTTCAGATAATTTACATGCTACCTATCTTAGTTTAGTGGGCTTCTCTTGTGACCCAAGTCCCCAGACAACCTCCTGGGTTCCCTTACAAGCTGCTCATCCTCTGAGTAAGCCTGTGGATGGCACTGGGCTTCATTTGGTACAGCAATCACATGAGAATGAGAGAATGGGGATCCATTAAATTCTCAAGTGCTATGGAATATTTCAGGAAGGACACTCCCCCCTTATTATAAACTGCTTAATATTTTCTGGAAAAAGAGGTCTCAGATGTCATCATAGAGAAAAATACCTGAAAGAGAAGGCAGAGAGTTTATAAAATATGTTTTATCTTACCCCATGTTATATATTTTGTCCATCATGACATAAGATAACACAAACGCTGGTAGAAGTGTTTCATGGCAAATGCAGGTCATTCTTTGGGATTTGGAAGAGGGAATAAAGTAACAAATAACAAGGTAACACATCATTTTCTGTGTTTGGACCTCATCAATTCATGTGCACTTCTTTAAACAGTGCCCTGTGGAAACCTGTTTAAGTCACACACAAGGAATTGCACAGAATCCAGTAGTTGTCAAACTGAAGTTCTGTTTTGTGAAGAATTAACTTTGCCTCTCAAAACCAGCTGTGGATCTGCAAAATTACTTATAGATAAGTTTATTTCCCTTTCTTTCCTATTAATCACAATCTGATTTACTTAATTTACTTAAGCCAGGACCTCTTTTATGGATTCTTAAAAGAGAATGGATAACAGGGAGAATTAGATGGGGCATTGGGAAGCATTTCTTTACCAGGAGAGTGGTAATCCATTGAAACACACTTCACAGGGAGGTGGGCAAGGCTCCAAGCTTGTCAGTGTATAAGAGGCTTTTGGAAAATACCCTTAAAAACATGCCTTGACTTCTGGTCAGCCCTGAGTGATCAGGATGAGATGATTACTGTAGGTGCCTTCCAACTGAAATTGTCTATTCTATTTTATTCTATGTTATGCTCTGCTATGCTGAAATGACTGTGGCATTCTGAACACATATGGAATTTTTTAACTGGACATCACTAGTAAGCACTGCAAATTATTTGATCATTCATGTTTTCATCCCTGAGAGAATGTTGGATGAATATTTGGTGGTGAAACAATATCTTCTTTTATCTTTTTCTAAAGAAAAATAAATAATAAATACACAAATAAATACACGTATAATAAATAAATAAATACACAATAAATACATCCTCAAAGTAAAATATTTTCAGTTATAAATTTAAGCTTTTGCATTTCGATCACACTTGAAAAATCACAAAGTTTAAAATTAACTGTAAGCTTCATTTTTAAAAAAATCAAAAAAAGGCAAAATAGCATTTAAGGGATGAGGTTGCTCATTTGATCTTTGCACAGCTAATGAAGGATCTGATATGAATATTCCCTTATACAAACAGAAATTTGTTCCACCATGTTAGTTAATGTAGAATTAGGCACTAAACAGGGCATTTAAAATCTCATAGTTGAAAAGTTGAGTCACTGCAAAAAGGAAACATTTAGAGTCACTTGAGTGAATAAGAAAATGCACACACCCTGATCCTTCTGGCAATATCCTCTTTTTTTTTTTTTTTTTTAGATACCACACCATAATTGTACCTAAAATGGGAGGTACATTGGTTTTGATCAGGAACTGTGGCAATCATTCTTTCATTCATCACATGTGTCCAAGCAGTACCTGTATCTGACTGCAAACAGAAATGGAAGCAATACCAGCAGATGAAGGACTGTCCTGCAGTGACTTTGTGTGTGCCTCAGCTCAGGAACTGTATCTCCCCATTCTCTGACATGGATGAACTTTCTGAGTGAGCTCCCTTCTTCCAACCTTCCTGTTTGCCAGGAAAAGCTCTCATGAATTCATCAATCCTTGTGCTGTTGATGGAGCCATCAGAATGGAAGGGTTGGTTCAAGGCATGAGAACAGCAGCAGACTCTACATTTCAACCAAGTGCCTAAGTGTGGCATGTAATACAAGCAAGCCCTGATATGATGGCAGAAAAAATCTGCAGGGAGAACTTGCCTGCTTTACCATAACATCCCAGCCACAAACCATCCTATCCCCAAAGCAGGAAGGCAAACCACAGCCCTGTGCATCCTGAGTAACTCTCCCTTCATGTTAAACACTAAACATAAAGTCAAGAACAAGCTGTATAAGTTGTAGTCAGGCATCTATGACAGTAATTGCAAAAATTACCTCTATTTTCACCCACACCAAAGAAGTTTCTTTATCAGCCCTTTTGGAGAAAGATGTAAATAACACAATGCTTATGCTCACTTGATTTAACTCTACATTCTCCCAGTGCTCCATCACCCAGAACATTTAAGGGAACCATGAGAAACTGCTAGGAGTAGGAGAGCTCAATAGTGATCATACATAATTTAGGATTATTTAAGATTCTGGCAGGATACTCCAAGTGAGCAAAGCACCATGCAGGAGCCAAATGAGAAAATAATCTGGTTCATCCTAGTGTTGAAAGATGGCTGACCTTTGAGCAAATCCACTCTTAACTGTCATGTACCAGAGCAAGCCTGAAGTAAAGACAACAACAAATGATGCCTGGTGATGACAGCTAAAACCAGAGTCCTAAAACATCTCTCTGCTGAGCAGAGCCAAGCAAAGCATCAGCTCGTGCTTCTGATCACAGGCCACCAAGAAAGAGCAGCAGCATTCCTTGGCACATTCAGGAGGATCCCATGGCTATTTTTGACAACTACCAGGTGGTGGCCAGCCAATACATTCTGCAGATGGGCAGATGACCACATCTTGTTGCCAAAAAGCTTTAAGTGATTTACTCCCTTAGAGAGGTCTGCAGCATTTCTAAGCTCTGTCCCAGGCAGCAGCATCTCAGCACAGGGTGAGCTGAGAAGTGTCCAGCAGGTGATTTGTCATTTCAGCTTACTTCTCAGAGGATAAAGCAGAGCTTACAGTGTTCTTCCAACCAGCTCAGGGGAGCCCTCCAAGTTACCTGTACACCCAGAGGAGGATTGTGTTGAGCCCATGAAGGTGCCTTTGCCACGGGTGAAGCTGGTTTCTGAACACAGACGTGCTGTTGTGCAGTGCATCTCAGGCAAACTCTGCAAACAGAAATCTGTCCAAATCTGGGGAGTGCTTTATGGAGGGCTGAAGCCCCTTTGAGCAGCATGCTTCTGTCAGCAGAAAATAAATTGTGTGAATCTTGTGCCAACTGAGAAAATCCCTTTTTAGCATTTTCAAACACAATGTCACGTAGGACGATGCCAGAGAAGTAGTCAGAAAACAAAAGAAACTGCAAGTCAGGGTCTTGCAAGTCTCCAGTGAGAATGGTATTCATGTCAAATGACATAAGTGTCAAACATGAGTCACTGCTGCCATTTCTCCCTTCCCAGATGAGGGAAATATATACTGTGTGGTCAAGGCAGAGCAGGACAGGATGATATTAGGCAGTTTGACTCCAGTGCAAATGAGCTGTTAGGGTTTAATAGAAATGTCTCTTTATAATGCACACTGCATTTCCATGGCACCCAATGAAGGACTGGAAGCTGAGTCTTCCAGCCAGTGTGAGTTTACCAACATTTCAGAGGCAGAAAGCAATACTCTTGGAAAGCTCTCCTGAACCACTGCCTGCATTTGGTAGCTGTGGTGACTAATACAAAGCTGTTGTTTTTAAAACAGCATTAGAACAAGAAAGCTGCTTCATTGTCCTCCCTGATCATAGGCCAAGTGCCAGCAGTGACTGACAGCTTGATCTGTCAAACAAGAAAGACAGCTTGATCTGTCCAAAAAGAAAAATTTGGGTTGGGGGGGGTGTTATTTAGATATGAGAAAGGTGTTGCATCTTTGAAAGTGTGTACACATAAAGCATGTCTTCTCACTTTGAGAGCATGGTCTTACATAAAAGGGGCTGCTTAAGCTAAGAGCAAAGTGGGCCAATCCTCAGCCATTGCAGCATTGTGAGCAAAGCTCCAGGAGCTCACAAATGCCAGCAATCTGGCCTATTGTATGCCCTTCTACACTTCACTTCATTGTCTGTGAAGTTGCCTTCAGTGCACCCAAGTTTAGTGTACTTCAATAACTCAGTCAACAGAGGGAAGCAGATGGCAAACATTCCCTCCAGAAACCTGGGGTTTCTTACTGGCATCTTGGTGATAATGAGTGGTACCACAGATGCAAACCCTCTGGCCAGCGTCACTGTGCTTTGCCATCAGATCTCCTCTCTTGTCAAGGCAGCACTGACTCTCAAAAGTCAAAGTGACCTGGTTTGGTTTTGGGACTAGCAGTGTACACAAACCTTATCTCACTTCTTCAATAATTTGTCCAGAAAAAAAACATCTGTTGGGAAAAAAACCTGCTGGCACTCATCCATCCCTGCTCATCTGGACATCACAAAGGCATGTTGTTAAGATCACCCTGTGTCATCCCTTGTATGTGATGTGCAGGCTGGTTATCTCTGAGAATATGGGAGGAACTTCAGGGGTCAGGAGGGAGGATTTGCTGTGGTGCCCAAAAATGCTGTAATTTTTTTAGGTGTGTTTGTCTGTGAGACTGCAGGACTCTGACAGTTCAGTGTGCCCAATGCATTCCACTATTTTCTCATTTTTTAATAACACTTAATTCAAACTTATGAATAGTGACTATTTCACCACAGCATAACCATAACCTGCCATCTGGAATAACTGTCTGCAGTAGTGCAATACTTTTGCTCCACAGAGATACCAGTACAGCTCCAGAACAGAAAGATATTTTCAGACACTAGATTATTTACTGTAAGGGATGTCTCAGTGTTCAGTTGCACTGAATTCATTATTTGTCCATTTTGACCATGTCAGACTTTATCTCACAGGTTCCAGGGAGAAACAGCAATCTCCAACTCAGCTGTGATCTCATCTCCCTGAAGATTGCAGGCTGAAACTTCTAATTATTACCCATGGTACCAAGTCTCTGCACAGGTTTTCTGGTTTGTTTTGGCTGTTTAAAGAAATCTTCTTTCCCTTATGCCATAAATGCTACAGCTGAGCCCAGACACAGTTGCTGGCCTCAGAGGGAGAAGAAGGAAAACCCTGGAGAATCATCCCATTGCACCCCAACACACAGAAAGCCACAGAGACATCAGGGCACAATACACACTATAAAGTTCTTTGCTGGAACAAAAGCACCCTCATTGCACTCTCATTCTCTTTTAAATCAACAGAGCTGTAAAAGTTATTTCTATAGGCATCTATTTTCTGTCTCCCATAAAATTGTATGAGAGCATTTCCCAAACAGTCCCGTCGCTATTGTGCGGCTGACACCCCCGCCCCAAACGGCGCTGCTCGCTCCCATGGGCCCTGCCACTGAGCACAGCCACCACTCTGCTGCCTCCCTCCTCTGGGGAAAGCCACAGCATAAACCAAAGTTGTTCCACAGACACTAATCTGTGTTTTCTGTACACTCCCTAAGAAGAGACACGACTGACCTATTTTTGTATGTCCTCCAGAAAAGAGTTTTCCTACCCACTCTAAGAAGATTTCATTTTTCTCTCCTTCAAAAGGATTGCAAAACAAGTCCTAACAAGTCCTAATTGCCTTTTTTTTCCCCTGACATCATCATGTGAAGCCCACTTGCCCAAGGTTATAAGGGCTCCTTGTTCATTCCTTGAATACATCCCTGCCATCACTCCAAGTTAGAGATTGCCCATTTTAAGCAATTGAGCCTTGTGTAAGCACAAATGCCTTGCTGAAGCATCCAGTTGTTTATTAGTGCTGCACATTTGCCACTGCTCCTGGTATCAGACAGTAGAACTAGAGAGGCAGCAGAAGGGAAGCAAGCAATTAGTTAGAGAGAATAATCTGTGGTGCTGTTTGTGCCCAGGGAAGACTGTAGGAGCACAGCTGTGTCTGCAGAAATTCAGGATCTGGGCCACCTTGTGCAAAAGGAGTGATGTTTTATTGTCAGCTTCTCATCCAGGTAATTACACTCATTTCATGAACAGAGGCAATTTCAGACAGAATAAAGATCCAGCTTTATCTGATGGCAATCCAATCTCTTGTGTCCAAGCAGCTGATACATCATGCAGGGTTGGAAAGCTGCATTTCTGGCAAGTGAGGAGAACTGAGGGGACTATCCCCTCCTTTCCCACATGGGCCTGTTTTCTCAGCCCTCACCTCTTTCCACAGTCCCAACAAGTTTCCTTTCATGCCTTTAACTCCTCCCAAAGCTGCACTCTAAATGCCAATTTTCACATCTTAGACATTTTTATTACTGTACATTCTCCACTGGGATCCCAGCACCTCATCATGTCCCTACATGATCCAGTGCCAAAAGGGCAATTTGTGCCATCTCAAATGTGTGTTTTTTCTCCTCTTAAACCCATACTTACCTAGATCTGGTCCACATGAAGATCACCTATAAGTGCCACCCCTGTTGAAGGGGTCTGAGTAACAAATCCGAGACCTTCAGCCCTACTGATAAAGCATACACAGGATGATTTGAGACATCACAAGTGAAGCCATGCCTTCAAATAATTTATTTAAGACCTAGTACCTTATGCACCAAAGACTTTGTTAGAAATACAATGTTGAGGTTTGAAGTGAAACACCAAAAAAAACCATCTAAAGGAAGTAATAATTTTTCCTACAAAACCTGTTTCATTCTATACACTGTCTGGCTTTCCTTTCTTCAGGGTGTAGTGAAGGGGTCTGGTTGTTGCTGAAGTAGCTGAATGTGTTAGGAGATTTTAGAGTAGAAAATACAGTCTATTTTTTTTTTTTCCATTTGCTTAAGTGCTATAGGAGACTAGAAAAAGGCTTCCTAAATGTTCCTCGTGCTGAAACTCTGACATGGAAAGTAACTCAGGCTGATGTGAAGAACTATTCACCCTCTGGGGCTTCCAAAAAATCAACAGCAGCTGTGCTTTGAATCCAGAACTGCTGCAGAAGTCCTGAAGAAAAAAACAACCCAGTTTGAAACACCTCTGCCAAGAAGCTCAACTATTTGATTTTCAACTTTCTGAGTCCCAACTACTTACCCAGAATATAGTGCTACAGCTCCACAGTACACTGTAAAGATGTAACCTTGGGGATAGGGAGATGCAGTAGTGTTGAGACTGAAAAGCCCTGGGGATAGGGAGTTTATTATTAAAAACCTCCTCTTTAGAATCAGGTTTCAACACAAAAGGGGTCTCAACTTTTCCCTGGTGCCCTACCCACTCACCTGGACTCTGCTTCATTCTGCAACTTCTGTGATCCTGAAGCAAAGTCAGGCTAAGTACTGCCTAGAAGTTCAGTGTACAAAATTATCTTCATCATCTCTCCCTGTCCCACAGGATTAACAGCAGTGTTGCAACAGTACAAATGAGTGAGGAGCAGACACTGTGGCCAAAAATTAAATCTGAGGTGGCACTAGCCCCTGGCAAAGTTTTCTCTAGCCTTTTGCAGTCAGACAGACATAGTTGTTAAGGGAACATTTTTGGGGATGTGTCAAATGCAATCTCATAAAAATCTCCTTTCTGATGGGAGTTTTGGGTTATAAAAGTTAATGCAATGCAGATAGCTGAGTTGAACAGGCTCTTTCCCAATAGAGTCTGGTATAAAAAGTATTGCATTATATAAAGCTTTAATCACAGCTTTCTCAGCAGCTGTTTGGTACAGACTGGGTATCTATCTCGTGAAAGGCGATGAAAATAGAATGGAGAGAAGGCTGCACTTCCTAGGAGAAGACCTGGCAACAAGATGGGGATTTTGAACCTTTCTTTTTCCCATGAAAAAGTATACAGCCAAAATGAAAGCTAAAGAATTATTTCATTATTGCTCCCTCTTTATTTAAAAAAAAATAGCATAAAGTCAGACTGTCTGGCTAGCACATTATGAGGATCTTGATGCATTTTAAAAAAAAGAAAAAAAAGAAAAAAAACCAACACAGAAATTTTTCTACCCGGAAACCTGTTGTGTCACTCCTTCAGCTTTGTCCCTGGGGGCAAACCATGGGAATTCCCAGTCTTGGGCCCCTGTGGCTCTCAGCCAGCCCTGCCATTGAGGCTGTGCTTTCAGCCTGCGATGTTGCTGTGCTGCAGGGGCAGAAAATAAGCCTTCAGTCTGTTTCCTGGCAGGATGAGGTCGGGTCTGAGGGGGCTGTGTGAAGAGTCCTGCAAACTTCTGTCAGCACCATGAAGAAGCAGGGAGCCTTCTTACCTCCCAGAGAGGAGAGAACAATTAGACAAACTTTGTCTAAACCAGGAATAACTCAAAGATTTCTAGAGTCCATAACATATTTTACTTTAGTTTCTTTCATGGGGTATCTAACTCAGGGCTCTCCCAGCTTCAAGGCTACTAAGGAGAGTACATGGGATTTCAACTCTCTCCTTTGAAACAGGCACAGATTTAACAATGACAACCATGACACTTCTCGTTGTGCTTGGTTAATTTGGTGCCCCAAATCCCAGAACCTATTTGTAAACACAGGCTAGTTCAGCCCCTGCCTTCATTTGGGAGCTGCACTGCCCCCTGCTCAGCCCATGCTGGCTTCTGTGGTGAGAAATGCCTGTGCAGCTGGAGCTGAAGGGCAGAGGGACAGATCTTGGAAGTCTGTTGGAAGGGTTTGTCTTCAAAAGAGCTTCTCTTCCTTCTTGCATGGCACTTACAGCACAATCCTGACTAATGCACCTTCCCCTGCCCACACCAGCCTAGTGGATATTTGGGTTTGGCCCACAGGTATGTGCACTATTAGCACCTTTACCTATTCCAAATCTTAACAGGGTAAAGTTTAGTCATTCTTATTCCTGCTGCTATTTTGGGGAAGAAAAGGAGTCATTCTGTCATTGCATGCTCCAGAAAACATGAAAGTCTCTAAGGAGCCCAGGCTTCCTGTTACCAATGCCTTAAACTTTGCCCCACCTTTGGGAAGCACAGGGAGCTATTGGAAGAATGTCATCCACTCTAACAATTGATTTTCTTATGCACAATAACGTCAGACCTTTTAAATAAAAGGCTGACCTGTCTCCTTCTAAAATAATTCATCTGTTTTATGGAGTGTTGTTCTGATTATATACAATTCCCACAAGAAGGGAAGTACCTTTAAAATAAGGACTATTCAGTACTAGTACAGGATTTCCTCTTGTTGTTGATAATTTCCTCCTAACAGAAGACGCAATGAATCCCAGAGAAATTCAAAGGGGCAATCTACAGACAGTTAGGCATCTACATTATACAGGGAGCATTGTTCAATCACATTGATGTTTTCCTGATGAAGTAAAAGACATATACCTGCTGTGCAGCATATAAAAGAGTTCCTACAGCACACACTTCAGTTCCCTTTGCTACATTTTTAATCACTACCCAATTCCACAAACTTGCACATAACTATTGCTGAACAGCAACAAATGACATTTTTTCTCTCTTCATCTTTTGCTATTGAAATCCAGCCTCTGAAATGGCCTCTGCTGTTAAAGAAGGCAGGTTTGGTGACAATGAGATTACCCAGCCATTATCAGCACTATCTACAGCAAATATATAACAAGAAAGAAGTTCTATGTTCTCTCTACCCAATGTCCCTTGACTCAGAAAGAGGCTCAATATTCATCTTCACAGAAGGGATCATTTTCCACTACTGCTCAGAACATTCACCTGCCCTACTCATGCAATTGTGAAGGAGACCTCACACCTACATAAATGGCTAATCCATGCTGAGAAACACCCAGGAGCTAAGTGACAGCACTAACAGCTAGCTGGCAACTGATGATGAAGGCTGAGGGGCTTGTGGAAAAGGCTGCCAGTTACTAGATGCTTTTATCAGTTATTCTGATGCCTCAAATTCTCTGTCAGCTTGGGTCAAGCCCTCTCTCACGCTTTAATTCCTTGAGTCCTTACACTTGCTGTACAAATGCACTCAGTAAAACAGGCTCTGATGCACTCTTACAGCCATTGCTTGTCCAGCTAGCCCTGGTTTCTCCTTAACCACTGGGATGACCCATCAAATGTGATGAAGATGTTCACATGCATTGTTCCCTCACCTTATTGGTTTTAAATAACTTGCCTTACTCTTCGTACATTGCTCATACTGAGAAAAATTATAAATACTGAGTGCTACCTTCCCCCTTCTAAATTCTTTACATAATGGCATGCAGCTTATTTTTCCATCTGATGTCAGGTATTTCTGTATCTTTGCCACAGGCAATGCAAACAATGCATCTCTTTATTAATCTGTTCACAGCTTAAACTTTCCTCTGATCCTACAGATCAGCCTTCCTTCCTTCTCCTGCCATTCTCTTGCAGAGCTGCTTCACCAATTTTCCTACTCCCAACCTCCTTTCTCCTGTGAAAGCAGAGCAAAACAGAGAAATGCAAGTACCTGTTTAGCCTGTTGCTAATGCTTGTGCCTAGACTTTACAGCTTACCTTGGAGAAGCCACCTGGAAAGCTCCAAGAAGTCTCTTCAGTGCAGAGAGAAAAGCATGGTCTGAAGAGTCCTCCCTGTGCTGAGGCTGCCCCAACGAGCAGATGTGCAGAACTGGTTCCAGCTATTCCCCCCCTCCCTTGCCAGAAGGTTTCACCTGAAATGAGCAGCCTGATAAAAGACTCTTAGAAGGTCCAAACAATGCAATGTGGTGAGGAGTCTACAAGCAGGGCAGAATGCCTCCCCTGCTCAGCTGTCCTGAGCACTAGATAAGCCCCTCCTGCATTATACAACTGCATTTCTTGATTTATTGAGATGAAAATCAGCTGGATGGGAACCTGTGTCTAAGAACTTTGCTGGGAAGGCTTGGGCAGACTGCACACTGTAGAAGTCAGAGCAAAGCAGTTCAGCCCACTCCTTCAAGCTGCATGAATAATCAGTAGAATTTACTAGACAAAATTTTTTGGGACTAGGTGGAAAAAGAGAGAGCAACATATAATACCCAAGCACTTCCTTAATAAAAGTCTTTACTTCAGACTGTCAAGGACACCTTTGAGAATCTGTATCTTACAAGGCACTGGCATTTCGACATTTATGACTGCAGACACGCTGCTATATTGCAAGCATGAGTCAATGCCCACATTTTCTGGCTCCAGAAGAAAGAGGCTGTTCTAATTTTTATTTATAAGCAGGGCAAGAGGAGAGAGAGTTGTTCAGTGATGGGCAAAGCACACACAGACCCTGCAGGGTCAGGTAGGCTGGTTAACACATGAATATATTCGTGCCTTAGTGTGCTGAGTCACAAATACCACAACCCATCTCTGCATCCTTTCATGTAAGGCCTCAGAAAAGGGCTTTGTGCATAATTTTTGTTGCCTTCCAGCACAAAGCCCATGGCCTCTGCATTATTCACTAGAGAATTCCAGCGTCATGTAGAGCATGTTGCAATCCAAACTGGGAGTTTCTGGCAATAAACATTTGTGACTATGCACACAATATAAAACAGGAAGAGGGATTTCAGTTTATCTGTGCTCACTTGGGCTTATTTGTTGCTTGGAAAAAAAAAAAAAAAAAGCCTGGCAGACTTCCCAGCACTATGCAGTAGTCTAGGAGGGCTCCTGTCACCTGGGGACTCACATGCTGATGTGTGAGTGAAGAGAGCAATAGGCAGGATTCATGGAGTTTTCAGCAGGATCCTAACAAACTCTGTCATGCTACTAGTGTTAAGACAGGAGCACTGAACAGAAAGTGTCTTAAGAACTACTGACAGCTTCTTTCCAAAAGCTAAAAAGTGTCACTTTCATCAGCTACTCCTTTATGCCAAAGCACAGAATGGATTTCCAAAGGTTTGTATCTGGTTTTGTGCAGCATTTACCAGTCTTTTAAATTTATTCTGCACTCCCAGCCAGCTTCCTTAATATAAAGGAGGAAAGTATCAACTTATATGAAGAACCACATCATCTTACATCCCACACAAAGCTTTAGCCTGAGGATTTCCAGATGGACACATTTAATCCAAAGCAATTAAAGGTGGCTGGGGGGTCATGGGATCAAGACACATATGCACTTCCTTTCTTTTCCAGCATCCCTCTGGTTAAGCTTGTGCTCCTGAATTGCTCTTTTGCAATAGGGTAAACAAGTAAGTGTTTTGGAATCTGAAGATATCTACTGACTAGACAAGCAAGCTTATTTTGCCTTTCTTGGTTTTTCTTTAGAAACCTAGCATCCTGTAGGAAAGAAAAATAGCAGAATGTCTCAGAATTGTAGTTTTTGAGAAATAACAGCATTTATCATTCCTTTAGAAAATTTCCAACTACAACTGCTTCTAGAGGAAAGGAGACCTGTTTCACTGCTGGCAAAACAGATATACATTAAGTGATTCCTAAGACAGATTTACAAAGTTAGAAGCAGCCCTGGACTTGCATTCCTGATGTTTCAGCTTCTGGGCCATGCATTTTCCACTTGAATTACTAGTTTATGTGAGTTGCTAGAATTCATTCATCTCTTTCTGTGATAACAATCAGTAGATCCTCGAATCCCTAAAAATTAATATAGAATTACTACAAAAGTTGAATTAGTACTTTTCATTAATGCCTTTGTCATAGGTAAGAGAAAGAGAAGACAGTGGATATAGAGACAAACACCAGCAGTGAAACTTTTATTGCACTCTGCTTCTGAAGTCCATTCAAGGGTAGGACAGTGGGACAAAAATAATTATAGGGGTCTTTCTACACAAAAGAGCCAGCTATTTAGAGGGAGGCAAAGTCATTTGAATGTCAATGAAATAACCATTAAAAGGCTGAGAAGCATTGCCATTTATTAAAAGATCTAAAGAATAGTTGCATGCACTATAGCAATCTTCTAGGTAGGAGTTGTTAATTTGCTATAAAAACCTGTTAGGGACAGGGCAGAGCGTAATTAAACAGGAGACAATACACACTGTGAAAGGAAACTGGATTTGGAATTTTACAGCCTCTTATTTCAGGTTTCTACATGAAATACTATGCTCTATAATCTCTCCTTAATAACACCTATGTATTTCTTGCTCCCACAGTGGTTTGCATTTCATTTCTAGCAGTGGTCTCCTACAGCCTCAGAAGGAAGGTAAAACAAGGTTATGCACTTGAATGCTCTCCTGCTCTTTCCAGCCTCACAGCAATCCCTCTTCCAAGAAAGTCTCTCATCAATGCCACTCCTTAATTGGCCTGAGAGCCCCTCTTTTAACAAAGCTCTCATCTCCCACAGGGCCGAGTTCTTTCTGCTATTCTGGCACAGCTAAACCCAGACAAGGATGTGCCATTTACCAAAACAAGTGTACTATAAATTCAAAGGTGCAGGAAAGAAGTAAAGTACTTCCAGAAGTTCTGCAGGTAGACAGACTGCATCAGGAGAAAACCTATCTGCCTGTGATCCTGTCAGGTTTTTACTTCAAGCAAAGGTGTTAGACACTGGTGGTAACACTCAGTAACAAAACAGGATCAGTCAGAGACCTGGGCTAGATTCTGCACTAATGGACTGAATGTGATCTGAAGTTCACTGTAACATACAAAACTTCATTCCAGAGCTATAGGACAGATAACAACTTTGTGAGTTAGACAGAAAAGGACTTTATATTTGTAAAGATGAGCATTTTTAAGGTTAATACAAATCACTAAGAGTATTCAAGCACAATGCAGCTTTAACCTCTTTAGCAGAAATCCTTTTATTTTCACTATCTGTCCACACACTGCCAGGCACATAAAAATGATGTGCAAAAGAAATCCTACATTTTCCTTCCCTTGACTGTTACTCCAAGGCACTGTGGTTCTTCATGCACCCAGCTAGCATAGCTACATATGCCGTAATAACTGAGAAAAGAGTAAATACAAATGTCCACAGCAGGACTAAGCAGCAATTGTTGGACATCTCCTGTGACACCCACAGGCATAGAATTCTCCTTTGATATATATTAGACAAGCATGTCATTTAAAATACTTTGTTCTTTCTCCTTTATTTAGCCACAACACAGATACAAGAGCAGGCAAACCCCTTCCAGTGGAACTCACTCAATAAACCTGTTCAGATTCAGATTCTCATGAAATCAAGCAGAATATATGTACATGCACACACTCTCAGGCACACAAGAACACAGCAGAACCTCTACAAAATGAGGAGTGGTACTCAACTGCACCTAAAATGCAATAGAAACATCACCTGGTTAGGATGCATCTGTTAAGCATCAAGGCTGTGCACTGAACAGGTTCCCACTGTACCATTCCACTGGCTATTTAAATACCAGCATCAACCACTTCAGCTGAAAATTTGAAGCTGACAGAGCAGAGTCTGACCTCAGATACCCGAGAATTCAGGCTAGCAGAACAAGTACTCCACTGTAACTCAAAGCAGGATCTGGACCTATGAAATGAAGATGCATGTGACCAGCTCCAGCTGGGAGATCACTGCAGGTGACAACTTTAATTCCCACAACTTCCCCAGCAATTAACCCACCACCAATACAGCCTGTAATTTGACTTTTGCACTCCCCCCACTCATACTGCTCCTTGTGGTGGACGAAATAGTGTAGTGGTTCTAAGGAGTGAGTAAATATCTACTAGGAACTAGAATAAGATTGCCAAATATACCAAATGGCTTCAGGAGAAAGAGGAATTGGGGTCTTAGATAAAGCTGGTCAAGCAGGTCCATCTGATTTGTCAACGCTTTGCTCAGAAATATAAGACTCAAATATAGTTTACAAAAGGAGTAATTCTTTATAGAACATCTCATTGTCAAAATACTAACAAAAACAGAGCTTGTAAATGCTGAGAAGAATGGTCTTGGAATAATTACTAACAAAAACTAGGCCATCGCTAACAATAGGTGGTATCTCTTCATAAAAAGCCAGTCTGATGTACTCAGGAAAAATGAAACATTTGAAACAAACTGTTTACAAAAGTGACTTAAACGCTCAGCAGAGATCTAAACAAGTGTTAACAAACCACTATTGTAATTTTATTTTTGGACAACTTCAGCAACTATTAAGAAAAAAAAAAAAAACAAACCTGTTAATACAAAAATGTAGAAAACAAAACGAAAAATCCAATGAGACAGTTTTTAGACAAACTCAGTTAAGGTGAAGCTGTACCTTTGTCCCAGTTACTAAGAACTTCAACTTTAAGGGTGGCATAACCCAGCTCAGCCAGGTTCATAGGCTTTCCCACCCTTGCTAGAATCAGCTCTAGAAGGCGCCAATTTCAGTCCCCCAGGGTCTGTAGGGTTTGCTGAGCGCTGCTGGCTGCGTTGGTGTCGAGGGGCTCAGCACGTTGGGGGACAGCAGATGAAAGGAGCCAAACGAGAAGGGGAACGCAGACAAAGATGCCATGGAGGAGAGGAGAGGAGGAGACAGTTTGGTAGTAGACGTGACCACGGGGAGCACTGGTCCCACGCTGCCATTTGGGGGCACTCTGAGTGAGGAAGTCTCAGCGTGGGGGGCGGCAATTCTGCTCTGGTGGTGCGGTTCTGTGGAAGAGGCTGTACTACTGGTATTACCATGCCCACTCTGAGCCAGCAGCAAGGGGTGAGGTATGTGAGGGTGATGTCCGAAGGCACTGCCCCAAGGAATGTGTCCAATGCCAGTGTGTGCACTGCTCGCTGCTTCCCGCTGGGAGGCGTAATTGTTGAGATGAGACACGAGCCGAACCCGCAGAGGGTCAGAGGCATCCAGACCCTCGATGATACTCAGGTATCGAGCAACTTCAGCCAGGCACTCTCGAAACCCTAGACTCCGATAGTCCATAGCCAAAGCATGAGCATCAAAATAACCTAAGAGAAAAGAACAGAGAATGAAGTCCTTAGATGTTGTTTTCTAGTCATTGTCTACAAGTAGCCTCCCCACTCCACCCTCCCCTATAAGCATATTTCACTTGGATGTGGTTAGTATTCCCAACCATAGACTAGCTGCCAAGCGCCTTTTTTTTTCTTCCTTTTTTGTTTAACAAGCTTTTCTTTTATATCTGTGCTGTGATGCTGCAAGTCCCAAGACCAGTCACAGACTGCCATTTTTAAACTGGAATTGCTCACTGACACTGGAGGAAAGTATTTTTGTTCTTTCCATTTGTCTCCCTTGTGCAAGTAAAACCACAGCACGCTGAAATTCATTAGAAACACAAGTCCTAACTTATCAGAGCAGACTTAAGCAGACAAAGTACTTTTTTCTTAAAAGTGCCTTACAGCATTTTTGCTAAACCTTTTCACCCTGTATTTTTTCCGAGTTCTGTTCTGAACTTTCAGAAAATTAGAGAAGCAAGCATTAGACATCAAGAATAACTGTTTTCCAGGATGCCAAAAGCTGATTCACTTCACAGTGCTGACACACTTCTAGAGAGACCTGCAGTCATTCTCCTCTAGCACAGCTCTCTCCTCAGAGCTAGCACTGCAAAACCTTTCAGTACTAGTGATGCCACAAATCTCGTGAAGTAGAGAAAGTCGTCCCTAATCCCGATGGAACGTAAGAGAGCTGCCATTCACGTTCTGCAAGCATTGCCAGTGCTCGGGAAGGCGCTGCTCTCCCAGCAGCCTCCCTGCAGGGCTGCTCACTCCGTCACGCACAAAACTTTACCTTTCCCTCCCGCCGTATGCAGCATTTTCAGGTGATCGACCGTCATCTGCAGAATCTCTGCCTTTTCCAGCTTGGCCGATCCCTGGGAGAGAAGGGAAGGCAGGAAAGGTTTTAGGCAGAAGCAGAGTGGTTACCGAGGGGAGACGCTCCCTCCCGGTAAGGGATGGGGAGCAGCTCGGAGGGTGGCGGGGCGCTACCTGCTTCTCAAAGGCGCTGGGCACCAGCCTCCTGAGCTCGGACAGGCTGTTGTTGATGCGGTCGCGGCGGCGCTTCTCGATGATCTAGGGCAGAGAGCGGGGGTCAGCGGAGCCGTGCCGGGCTGCGGGGAGCCGCGGCCGGCCGGCGGGCACTCACCCCTCGGCGCCTCTTCCTGGCCAAGATCTGCGACGTGGTGGACGGAGACATGGAGCCCGCGGCCGAGCTCAGGTTCCTGCGGGGAGCAGGGGACACCGGTCACCGGGGGGTTCGGGGTGCCGGGGAGGGCAGGGAGGGGGCGCGGCGCAGCCCGCCCGAGCTCACCCATTCTCGTCCGCGCTCTCCTTCTCCACCTCGACGGCCTCGTCCAGCTCCTCGCTGTCCGACGAGCTGTACTCGGGGTGCGCCCGCTTCATGGCACCGACGGCGGGGACGGGGGCGGCGGGGCGCGGGCGGCCGTCGGGGAGGCGGCGGGCGGCGGGGCGCGGCAGCAGCGCGCCCGGAGCGCGTCCCGCGCCTCGCCCGGCGCCCGTCTCTCCCATGGAGTTCCCACGCCTGGCGGGCGGGCAGGAGGCAGCGGCGGGGAGGCACGGAGGGAGGCAGGGAGGGATGGAGGGACGGCTGGAGGCAGGGATGGAAGCAGGGATGGAGGCAGGCAGGGAGGGATGCAGGGATGCGGAGGCGGCGGCACGGACGCAGCCGGGCAGAGCACGCCCGCCGCCGCCCGCCGCACAGCACCGCCACGCGCGGCCCCCGCCCGCCCCCATTGGCCAACGCCAACGCCGCCACAGCCAATCGCCGCCCGCCGCCGCCGGGGCCGGGGCCACGCCCCCGCCGCGGGGGAGGTGCGGCCGTGGGAACGCGGCACGGGCACGGCGGGGGGATGGATGGATGGATGGATGGATGGATGGATGGATGGATGGATGGATGGATGGATGGATGGATGGATGGATGGATGGATGGATGGATGGATGGATGGATGGATGGAAGGATGGATGGATGGATGGATGGATGGATGGATGATGGATGGATGGATGGATGGATTGGATGGATGGATGGATGGATGGATGGATGGATGGATGGATCAACAATGAATGGACAGTGTTGGGCAGGGGTGGGAATGGGGCATGTCCCCAGCTGGGGAGCTGCTGTGGAATCATGGCACCCTGCAGAGGCTGATAAAGCTTCTGAGGGCTTCCCTAGGGTAACAAGGGCCACATCCACTCTTTTCTTCAACACCTGCAGGTATGGTGACTCCACCACCTCCCTGGCAGCCCATTACAGGTGTCACCTTTGCTGTGAAGAAATGCCTCCTCATGTCCAACCTGAACTTCACCTGGCACAGCTTAAGAGTATGTCCTGATGTCCTGTTGCTGTTTGCCTGGGAGAAGAGGCTGACCCCCATCTGGCTGCAAGCTCCTTTTAGGGAGTTCTAGAGAGTGATAAGGTCACACTGGTCCTATTCTCCAAGCTGAAAGAAGAAGGAAAAGCCTGAGCAAGAACTCCTTAAAAAAAAAAAATATATATATATATATTTAAACAGTGGCTAAAGCCTGAAAGTGGAGGAGGCTTAAACATGGGGTTTTTCAGTTTGTTGGCAATGCAAGGGAAATCAAGGCATCCTTTTCCCTGCACCCCTCCAAAGTCCAAATCTGCCAGCCACATCCTTTCCTTGGCTATGGCTACCACCATATATTGTGGCAGTGGGCAGAAGCAGGAACATTTTTTAAGAAACAGAAAGCACATGGCCTTTGCTGGCAAGGAGGGAGGGATGACAGGAAAGATCAGCTCTGGATTCAAGATGTGTAGAGGTCTGGCTGGCACGCTCACCATGAGTGCATGCTGCCCTGAACTCAGCAGGGCCCTAAGCCTGAATGCTATATTCCCCAACAAGTCCTCTTCACTTAGCCAGCTTTCTCAGGCTGAGGTACTGGCAAAATAGGACAGGTGAAATGAGGGTGTAGTCTTTGAGGTGGTTTCATAATTATTAAAATTTCATTTACATGGAGCCTTTCAACTAAGGCTCCCTTCTAAGTTGATTTTTCCGTGTTTCACAATCGGATGGACTGGAGGATAACCAAGAAGAGCATTGTATGAGAGCAAAAAGTTGATGAGCCCAGATTTTCCTGTTCTAGGGCCCTGGAATTATCTTCAGCATCCCATTGGTTTAGGTAAAAGTGATCAGCACAGCATTGCCTCAGAGTTCATGGAGCTGCCCATATTTTTGCAAATCATCTGAGCTAGGAGGGAAATGGAAGCAGGGACCAAGCTAAAAGTAGTAAAAGGCTTGCAGTTAAGAAGATAGAAACAGTCCTGCAGCCACCTGTAAGTCGCTAACAGAAGATGACAGAAATGTTCTATTCCCACATTATTTTTTTCACAAAGCTATCCTTTCTGCAGTGTTTTGTCTGTGTCAGCATTTTTATTACATCCACTTTTCCAGCCTCTATATTTTTTGTTGTGAAACTTGTCTGCCTGCACATCTTCCTTTTTACAGGTTGGTGAAAAGCACAGTGACATTTATGGCTTCCTGGCTGCAGACTACACATCTGAGTTCTCCCATCCAGGCACATATACGTCTTCTCCTACTATGGAGAAAACAAACACGGTAGAAGAAGTTCCTTGGGATTAAGAATTGATTGCTTGGGAGTAGAGGTGTGGTCACCCAGGTTCCCAGCAGCTGGATCCTGGAGCTGCCCACATCTTTACCTCTGTGAACCAATGGGGCCAGGTAGCCTCCAAAGAAGCTTTCTGAGCTTATGTAGACACTGGCTTCTGCAAATGATTTACAACAACAGGCAGGTAGAGTGTACTGTGCCTCTACACAGTGTGAGCAATTGCAGTTGGCTATCAGCAGCCGTGGGAAGATAGGAAACATTTGCCTGTGTGTGGTTTCAATCTTCCCATCCAGCACTAGGAGGAGCAGACAGCAAAACCAGCTTTAAATTGCTCTTGTGCTTTTCTTGTGCTGGGCATGGATCCACAGCGTTGGTCTAATTGTTAACCACGGCCCAAAGGGAAATTTTATTAGCCCAAAATTACCAACACGCCAAGACAGAACTGTCATACATCTCTCTCACCAGGAGGGCAGACAGGAGAGCAGCACATTGCTCACCAAAGCCCAAGGAAATTAAAACAACAGTGCACAAGGCGACACTTCTAAGATAGAGTAGAATTTCAGCCCCCACTGATAGCTTTGCTCCAATGAGGCAATGACCCTTGGGAGATGACAGCCTTCTCTCTTCTCCCCTACACTGCCATTGTGCCTTCCTTTTCCCTGTTTCACATTGCAATGCCCTCTTGCCTTCTACATGCCCACCTCCTGCTGCAGCCATACATGCCTCAGTCACACCACCACCCAAACATTTCATCTCACACCCTTTCCTATCACACACACCACCACACTTGTTTTGCCCCCTCTTGCCACTCCCCATGCCCCAGTTTCTCATTATTTCCAGGTCTGGCACAACTCAGCACTTCCAGATCCAGGGTCTACAGCCACATCTGGCCCCCAGTGCTGGAAGCAGGAATGGCAGGACAGGGTAAAGCCCTCACACCAAAGCAGAGACTCAGGTTTGAGACATAGATGGGCTCTGGTGGCAACTGTCCTTTGGAAGTTTTTGTGTGCACCCCACATTATTCTTTGTTGGATGTCCCCCACGGTAATTTTGGTGCTACTCAAAGTGCTCTGGTGCTGTTTACTGCTGCTGCAGGCTTCCCTCAGCAGAGACCTGCCATCACTGACCCTTGCTCCAGTGTGTGTGTGCTAAATTAACTCCCATCCCCTTCCTTTAGGTTTTTTCTCCCAAGAGAGCAAGTGCTTTGAAGAGTAATCCCGTCAACCTGTCACCCCGAGTCCCGGAAACTCGTTGTTGCTATGGTTACTGTGCCCAATTCAACTGGTGGCTCTGGCACTCACATTGCAGCCAGGCAAAAGCACCAGAGCTCCCCCTGACCTCCCCTCCCCACACATACCCAGAGACAGCATCAGCTCTGCGAGCAGAGGATGCTGCTCCAAATCTTGGTTTTCCCTTTATGGAGTTCTGCCTGAGTGTTGATTGTTGGTGCCACTGACACAGAGCAAAACTAGTTATCACAGATCACCTGGAAGTGCTGGAGAGGTAGATGGGTGTGACAGAGGGGGGTTTTAGACTGCTTGCATGGTATGGTAAGCAGTAGTGTGACTATAAATGTGTTTCCTCAGGAGCTGAACATTGACATTCCTGTCTGCACATGCCAGAGGTCCAAATAGCCAGGCTGGGGTGCTCTCTAAGCACACCTGCCCCAACTTCTGCCCTGCAGGTGCTGAGTGTCTGTGCTGGAGCCATTGCTGCAGCAGAAGGACATAAACATCACACATTCACATGCATCTAGTGATAGCCAGATCATCAAGACATTCCTCTCTTCAAGCTGGCCAAGGACAGAGACAATATTTGCATCCAAGTCTTTACTGTAAGCAGAATGCTTCAGCTGCAATGCTTCTGCTGCAGGATGGGTTTCAAGTGTTGTCTTTTGGAAGCAGTGTATAGCTATGAATAAGCAAGACTAGCTCTGTCAGCAGAGTAAGAGCAGCAGTGCAAACAGATATCTGTTCTGGAAGGCTCCAAGAGGTATTCTTTGCATTTACCTGCTTAGGCTTCAGCTCATCTCCAAAGCCAGACCTGGGTTATAACTGTGCAAAAGCTAATCTGTGAGCACACATTGAAGCTGCTGACAGGCAAAGCTACCTCATATTCCATCAGCCTTGTTTTTCAGAGGGGAAGAGGCAGATTGGCTATTTTATTACCTGGTTTCCTTGCCAATAAATTTTACCTCTTTCCTCTTTTTATGCAAGGCTCCATTTGACCTGCTCCTGGTTCCATATGACCTAAGGCTCTTACAGATGTCAGTTTCTTCCATAGATGTCCCTTCTTCTGTTCCCACAGCACAGGCTGTCCTGTGGAAAGACTCTACAGGACACAGGAAGACCCTACAGGAGGAATGACACCTGTTAATTAATGGCTATCTCATAATAGATGCAAAAGGAGGTAAACTTGACATGGCATGGTGTAGAAAATTCTGGTTTGACTTGCGACCACCTTTGATCTTAATCATGGGAAAGTGACACCCTGCCCTTATGTATAACAGTGCACCTGGTGTAAAATCACACAAAAAGTCAGCAAAACGTTATTGGCAGGACAGCCTCTGTCAGCACTGCCAAATCTAGAGGGGACAATGGCCCCAGAATTGTGTCAATTACTGACACCATCCCACCATGGTGACAATTTCACTGTGAATGAGTAGTTTGCTTATACCAGTGACCAAATATCACAGGGTAAAACCAGGTTTTCCTATTGCTGACCTTTTTTTAACCAAGGTCTCTGTAGTTTTCCAAAATAGTTTTGTTCTGTTCAGTGCTTCTCACAAATGGACTGAGGAATAATCATACAGAAACTTGCTCTGGTTTCATGTTGTTGAAATCTTCACAGTCCATCAAGGAACAGCCTGACTAGCTGTTTTCCTGTGCAATTTTACAACTTCAGTGTTTTAAAAGCAGTGTTCAAACCATGCTTTGTGTTATACAGTGATATATAGAAGACCCTGCTCCAAGAAGTTTACAGTTTGAGACCTACTTTTATTTTTCTTTGCCAATAAGATGCAGCTTTGTGAAAAATGTGTATTCATTCTTGCTAGGAGGCATAGGATAGAGAACAGCTCCAAGATCTGCTGTTTCACCATGAAATCTATTTTTTATAGTATGTTCTTTAAGGGGAAAACCTGGCTTTTTGGCTAATAAAAACAATATTTTTTTCCTGAGATGTTTATTTGAACCCAAATTTCATTCTGAAAAAATAAAAATGAAACTTGAGCATGCCCTGTAGCTGTTGGTAAGCAAAGTAATAATCCATTACTTTTGAAGGTACCAGCTATTATGACCATTGCACAGATGAGTTAAATGAAAATGGTGAATACTATGTAGCTGAAGAGGTGAGCACTGACTCCCAGAACAGCATCTGTTCTCTCTCAGGTGGCAACTTGTATTCACCTCACACCTTTCTGCCCTAGGCTTTAGTGGACAGCTGCTGTCCCACAGCAATCAGCCACCTGAGCACCAGTCAGACCTGGGGAAGCAGCCACTGCAGGAGACACTCCCCAGTCACAGAGAGATGAGCTGTGAGGGGATGTTTAGCATGTGTGGCAAGAGTGAGAAAGTGCCAGGGATTTTCAATTGCCATAAAGGTGACTGGGACTTTGGCTGAGGTTTTGTCATGGAGATCCCAGCAAAGGAGGTCGATTTGACTACTTGAGATCATGACTAAACTTGACTGGTTTGAATGGGAAACCTTATTCCAGACACTCAGAGTATTTGGATATTGGAGGACATAAAAATCAAATCCTATCATCACTTGTCCTTTCCATTACATTATGGGATACCAGGATAGAAATAAACCACAGAAAAGAAGCGTCCTGTGATTTTGCCAGAACAGAGTTAGATACTGTGCCTACCATTTGACTTAAGCATTTTGACTCCAAGTTGAGGGTTCGTAATTTTGAGATTCAAGATTATTTTGAAATGCCATGAAAGCCTTGTAACATCCTGCACTGACATTGAGGGTATTTTCCTGTGCTATGCTTTACCTCAGTCTTTCTCACAGTTCTTAAAAACAGCAGCATTCCTGTTGGTTTCAGAAGAGTCGAGGTTTGTGGATCCTGCAGAGCTGACCAGTATAGCCGTGCAAAACCTGTACCCTGTATAGATCCACTGTTCTCTGAGTAATTTCAGCTGCTTCTAAAAATGAAAAAGGATTCCAAGGGAAATAGTTTTCTTCCAAAACAGCCCCTGTCTGAAAGATTTATTCCAGAAAATCTGTTATATGGGAACAGACCCTATCAAAGCAGCATGCCAGGACAGCTACAGTACTTTCCAGGCATACCCAGGCTTCTCTTGATTCATACCGCTCTGGGCGTGACAAAAATCCCTTGTGTTTACTTGTCAGCAAACCAAACCTCTGGAACATGGCTCTCAATCCATAACTGTGCAAGCTCTGGGATGCCAGGATGGTGAGCTCTGTGAGCACCTCCACAGTCACTATTAAGGACGGTGCTCTAAAGCAAGTGCAGTCACATGCCCTCAAGGCTTAAACCACAGCAAACGTGCTCAATCCCTCACAATAGCTCCCTTATCCTGTGTCTTAAAGCTGTGGCCGGCCAGGGAAGTGGTGACCACTTCTCACATATATAACATACACCAAACATACTCAGTTTGGCAGGAAGACAAGAAGCTGGAAGTGTCACCCTGGAGCCTAGCCCCCTGACAGCATGAGACATGTGCTTGTAAGCTGTCTCGAGGAGGATATTTGATTGCCCTCTTTCTTCTTCTGCCTCTCTCCCAACAAAAGTAGAGTGACCTCCCCCATGACCTGGCAAGTGCTGAAATTCCCCAAACACATTTTTCTGTTGTGCCCCAACGCTGAACAAAAGGAAACCAAGCAGCCTCGATATACTTGAAGTATGGAATGAAAATAATAGCTGGCTCTGGCTCGCCCTGCGAACGCCGATCTTTACCTCCTCCCCAGCACGGCTTGCGCTGCCTCCCACGCTTATCTGCTGTACTGTCGGCAGCTATTTCGGATTTATACACTTATTTATTTATTTAGCCCTTATTTATTTATTTGGAGAAGGGCAGAGTGGGGGGTGGGCGGGGGAGGAGGGGGGGTCTATGTAATTGCAGTTTACACTGCGTTCCCACGCTACTATTGTTTGTGGCTTTGTTTCCTATTCCCATCACGTGTGCTAATTAGTTGGAGCCGCTGGCTAGCTGGGAGGCGTGTGTCTGGAGTAAAAGCAGAAAGATCACTTCCTGGAGGGATCTAGGCAATCTGAACAATTCTTTGCTTTACTTTCAGCCCTCTCCCTCCCCCCGGCTTTACCACTCAGGGAAGAGAGAAGAAGTGCTGATTGTCAAGCACTAGACACCGGAGAGGCACAGATTCTCTTCTGAAAGGAGCAAAGAAAATTGGGTTGGAAAGAACATTTCATCTGTGTTTAACAAAACTGATTTTTAATTTTTTTTTTAATCTTCAGAAATCCCCAGTGTCTTTCTATAGTGGCTAAGGTAAAAGCATCATTAAAAAAAAAAATCCTCAGGTTATTTTAGCCTGCCCTTAGGCAGTGAGTCAGTTTTTTATGGCAAGGCTAAGCCAGCTCATGCCATGGCTTGCAAAATGAAATGAGACCCAGAGAGAGCGAGGGAGAGAGAGGGAAGATTACCTGAGTCATGGCATTTGCTTATTAGTGCAGGCATCAGACAGAAAGGCCAAGTCACACAGCAGCACCAAGTACCTGTGCATGGATCAGGTTTTAGACTCAACAACTCAACATTGGATTTTGTTTAGGTGTTTTTTTGTTTTTTGGTTTTTGGTTTTTGTTTTTTTTTTTTTTGTGGGTTTTTTTTGTTGTTGTTGTTGGGGTTTTTTTTGTTTTTGTTTTTGTTTTTTTTTTTACTTTTATATCTCTAGTTAAATCCTCTAGTCCCCAGTCCTGGTGCTTTTCAAATGCTGAGCCCTCAGATCATGCAGGCAGCATGTAGCCCACACAGGCATCAAGCTGGAGCTGTAGGAGTTGCCAGGGTCCCACTGAGCCCTGCTGTCATGTCAGCAGCCTTGGCTGAAACCTGTCCCTCCCACCCAGTCAGTCAGCCCTGGGCCATGCTCCTGTGGCACGTCAGGCTTAGTGCAAATATGGCCTGTGCTTTCCTGTACAACTCCTGTACAGTTAAAGGAAAGTCCCAAAGAAAGAGCTACCAGTCTGCCTTGACATTGTGGGATTGCAGCTAGGCAAAATTTTTCCATCCTCTGGGAAATTCCAATATTTCTATGCTTTTATTTTGCTTTCACTTGGGTTACAGAGAACTGAAATATCTCAAGTCTGTTTGGTTTGGGGTTTTCCTGTCCTTTCAGTGGAGAAAACAAGTACTGTGTTTCGGAAACAGTGAAATGCTTCCCTGTGACTCAGCTCAGTTTTAAAAAGCATCTCTGTGAGAGTCTCATTAATACATGGATGTTGTCATTTATGTTATCTCCCAACCCTGTTTCTCTTAGAAACTGAACCACCTTTCTGGGTTACCTGTCTCATGATAACCTCTTTAGCTCAGGATACAGGACAATATTTTGCATTATCGAAGGTACAGAATGAATGGCTGGCCCAGAGAAATGCAGGATCATTTTTCCTGCCATGGAAAGAAGAGTTACTGTGCAAGGCTTCAGAGGTGGTGTCCTCATCCTGCACATCCTGCTTTCTGCTCGTAACTGCTTTTGCCATTTACAAACACTTCACATCCATGCAGTAGCTCCAATTGCTTTGGTAAGTAACTTGGGAAAATATTTGCAGTCTAGCTTTCAATGAGATAAGGAGCTAGAATTTAAGGAGAGGTGAGCCAGTAGCTGGTGACCCAGCCCTCTGCAGATGAGCAGGCACTTCTGTGCCCTAGCAGGTTGGAAAGCAGAGTCTGCCTTGAAGTCAGGTTTACCCACTGTGCATGTGGAGAAGCTTAAAGAGGGAAAGACTTCCAGAATCCACCTTGCTCCATAGCCTTCTTTACTCAGGAAACTGGTGGCCAGTGAGGAAGGTGACATGCAGAAATATGGAAGGCATTCACATGTGCATCACTAACTTCATTATTTCCATTAAATGGCCCCAGGTTCATACCTTTACAAATAGTCCTGAGCAATGTCCTGTCAGATCTTCCTCTTCCTGCTGGAAAACATCCCTCTCCTTCGGAGTGGCTACAGAATTATTGAGGGGAGCACTAGGCTTTACCATAACACCAACAGTTGATAGAGTCTGCTTTTTGCACCTGTGGCCTTCCACTGACTGTAAATATTATAATTTCTTCTTATTTATTTATTTTATAATGCAGCTAACAAACTGCTCCAGACACTGACCTCCCAGAGGGATTGTTAATCAGACAGAATTGCACTGCAGGGAGTGGTGAGTGCTCCGTTCAGGTGTCTTTTAAGAATATGTGAGGACCACCAATATCTTTGCACAAGTAACCTGAACCAAAGGAAAAATAATCTAGCAAAGCAACCCTGTGCACTGTAACAATTACAAGGCTTCTTCAGAACTAAATCTTGTTAATTATTTCTTAGTTCTTGCAACTCATTATTTATACTTAGAAATTAAAAAGCTCCAACTAACAAAAAACCCAGCCCATCCATGAGTCATTCAAAAGTTCTCTGTTCTTTTTCCTGTTTTCTCACTGAATATGGAAAGTAGCTCACAATTTGTGTCCTGATATGCAAAGCCTATATGAGCCTGAGGGAGCTTCACTCAGACTTCATGGCCACAGCAGCCTACAACAATCACTTTAATGGAGCAGAGCTCCAGCTAAAAGAGAGGCTTCTGGGTACATTGGTGACAGTAATTGCAAAATGTTATCTGAAGATGCCCACCCCTTCTGGAACTACAAATTAAATGAACGACCTCATTTCAACTTTCTTTTGGTGTACAATATACTTGGTTACACACAAAAAAAATATTCAAATGGTGCTTTTCCATGGTCAGCAGAATTAATGAAACATTGTTTTCTATGGGGTAATGCTCTACATCCTGATTCTGGCCCAGAATGTGTAGCTGCCAGTTTGATCTATGGTGCTGCTGCCTGCATCCACAGGCTGGCATGTGGGCAGGAAGCAGAAGATGCTGCAGTGGGCAGAGGGCTTGGGCATGCTGACTACCCAGAGCAAATCCTCTGGCATAGCCAACAGGACCAATCTAGGGTCCTTTTCTTCACCAGGTTTGCATAAAACTTGTCGGATATGCATTAGTTTGAATCTGCCATTCATCAAAGGTGGTGGGTGGTAGCCAAAACGCTTTGACATTATTGAGTTTGGAATGTCTGATCAATAAATACATACACAGCAAAGCAGATAAATAAGATGGTTGCTGAAACTTGGTTGCCAAAGGAACTTAATTTTAAAAAGCACCTATTTTGAGTAGTAAAAGATTTCCTTGTGGATTAGGAGGAAGATATTATTTCAATCCTTAGAGGTAGTAGCAGAAATGATACTACTGTAGACATAATGGTATAAATAAAGAAAATGCAGGGTTTTCTGGAAGAGTCCATATCTTTAGATCTAAGGTTTGTGTATTCAGTTTACCCACTTTCTCAGTTATATTTCCTGCTCTAGTTAAAGGTACTCCTTTCCCCCCCCCCCCCCCCCCCCGCCCCCAACCGTTGCCTCCCTTAAGGATTTGGAAAACTCTTATACAATGAAGTACTGGGCCTCAAAGTAAGTACACAGATGAGATAGTTAATCAGTCACTCACAGATTGTTTCTGAGATAGGAGAGCTTTCATACTCTCTCTTGAAGAGTTCTCAGGTTTGTGATGGCTGAAAATGGGGGATTTTGTTTCAGTACTGCATTTACAACTACAGGAATGCACAGTCCACCTTTAACTTGAAAATATCTGCATAAAGCATTCAGGTATTATAAAGGAAACTGATTACTTTATACCAGCTGGATTACAGCAAGCCAATATTGACTTCAGGTTTTGGTTGTCAGCAAGATTTATTTTACTCAAAGTAAATATTGACTGTGGCACCGCCAAGGCCGGTATTTACTTTGGAGGAATATCAATCTTGTGGCTCAAAACTGGAAGTCGATATCATCATTGTTACACTTTCTCATAAGTAGTAGGGAGGAGGGGCTTTGGCTAATGGGAAACATATATCTATATATACATAATTTAAGATGCAGTGAAGAAAAGAAAATATAGGAAGACAGTAACCACCTTGGACCAGTAAAAGGCAGAAGCTGATGGAAGGAGCCACAGTCATAATATTATAACTCCCAGGCACATCCTTCCTACAGACACTGGTTGTTGACTTCTTGGAAAGTAAACAGCAAGAAATGTAAGTGGTAGCTGCCATCAGGAGTAGTATAATAGATGGTACAAGAATTTCTGTTCCCAGCCTCCTTTGAACTGTCAGTTGATTTTGTCTTAATACCCTGTAAGCCCTACAAAATACAACACTCCTGGTCTGTCGTGGGATAAGTTTAGAAAGCCATTGAAATTATGCTTATTGGAGTCTTTGCCACTTGTATCTTTGTGAAGAAAAATAGCATCTAAACTTCAACCAAGGAGTCTGTTTGGATTTGAGGCTGTTAACATGGAAAATGTTCTATGTTGCTTTTCACTCAGTTGATGAAACTGTGGAGGAGGGCATCAAATCCATAACTGCTATGTTATCCATGAAATCTCTTGGCACATGCACTGTGTTCCTTGATACAACAGTGCTTTCCTAGTTTTCCTAGTTTCCTAGTTTCCTAGTTAAGCACTACAATAATATAAAAATAGCCATTTTTTCCTGTTAATGTCAGAGATAGTCTTCATAATTATAGAGCAGACAAACAGTCCTCAGGAATCCATGGGGCTGGAAGAGCTGGAGTTCTCCCCAGCATGGAGCCCAGGTGTAGCAGTGTGCAGGAAGTACTAACAGGTAACCCCTGCTGTGAAAGCCAGGACAATTCTACCAAGGGCTGTGGCTGGTTTCCCAGAAGCCTCATTTATACCACCACATTGTTGCTGGTAGAGGATGAGTTTGATGCAGGCCAACTAAAATACACTTTCTCAGCTAAGAAGCTCATGGATTGACTCCTAGCCAGGGAGAGTTTGCAGCTGCTGGAGCTGAGACCTTCCTGACCAAGAGCTCAGCACCCTCCAGATGTTGATAGACACAGAACTGGGTCTGTGGAAATCCAGCCTTGACACAGACACCTCTGCCAAGTGGTGCCAAAGACTCCCTGTCAAGAATATGTACAGTAAAGAAAAGCTTCATGGCACTGACCTGCTTTTCACTCGCCAGCTGCATTGAGAGGCACAAGTGGCAGTCACTTCCCAAGCTAAAAAACGTGACAGAAGTCAGGTCCCTGCAGCAGGCCATTCTCTCTCAGGAAAATCCTCAGCTGGTGGCTTACAGCTGGATTTGCCATCATACAAACACACAGCTAGAATGTTTGCCTTTCAAAAGATCTACGGACTTAACAGCTGCTGTGGCAATTGCTGGGAAGACCCGAGCTGAGCTTGTTGGAAACTCCAGTCTCCTTGCTTGGTGTCTCAGCTGTGTTTGTATGTTGCACCCTCCAGAGTGCAGGCATCAGAGCTGGGAACACTCACACTGACTTTCCTGTGCCTGTCCACTCCCCCTGCTTAGCTGTGCTTGACAATGCCAAACATCCAGCATTGGTGAGTTCCCATCTAGAAGCTTTTCTGGGGCCAGTCCTGTGCATGAGCAATGGCAGAGAGCTCTTTTCAGAGAGCTTTCAGGATGCTCAGCACAGAGGAGTTGCCTAAGTCATCCAATAGCAATGGTAGCCTAGGTCACTGACTGTGACTCTCTATATATTTGAAACCAATAAATATCAGCCTGCTGTGAAATGACTTAATGATGTTAAGTTAGTGGATGTTAACAAGACGATATTGGGGTAATGTGATCATCTATTGCATTTGGCCAGGCACTAAATTGCTATTTTTATCAATTTTTCTTCTTCTTGTATTTCTATGATTTGTTTAGAAGACTGAAGAAACTTTGGTTATGAAATTTTACATTTTTTAAGTAAATGGATGTGAATTTTGTCCCTCAATTCACATGAAAATAATTCAGTCCTGAGTCATGCAAATGCTAAGAGAAACACAATGGGCTTGGAATAAGATACTTCCTCTGCATGACTGCCCCAGAATATTGTAGGAGGGAACTCCAGAAAGCAATGAACAGCAGCCATTTCATATGGCATCCACAAGACATAGGGTTGTTCAGTTGCCACACAGAGGCATGTGGTTCCCAAGATGAGAAACTGTCCTATACTAAAAGTTCATCTGAAAGTAGCTTGTCTTGTGAAACCATTTGGTCTTGTAGAGTAAAGAGGCTGAGTTTTGGCTCAGAGAGTGTTGTGTGTGTGTATGTGTGTGTGTGTGTATGTGTGTGTTCTCGTCTGGATTTGCTGCAACTTTTATGCATCATTTTTTTTCCATGTGACTTTCTTTCTTTCACATTAAGTTGCTGTTTCCAAGGGTGGGGCACATCCAAGCCCTTCCCACATGTCAGGCCTTCAGCTTCAGTCATAAAATAAACGTGGGTTCTCCCAGTGGGCTGATGTGAGCAGCAACCAGGCCGTAATTGGGTCCCTCAGGAAGGTTTAACATGAAGAGGAGATAAAGTCTGTGGCTTTGACCAAGGCAAGGAGCCAAGGGAGGAAATAAAGGGGGACCCAAGAGGTGCTCTCCTTCACTCTCACCTCCCATGTCAAGAAAGGCATAATGATGCATTTTGGAAGAGATATTTATTTCTGTTCCTGCCATTCAAAATTATTTAATTCCCTGCATTTATGTAGTTTCTTTGATTTCTTTGGCTTTAGTGAAATTCCTCCCCTTGCTAAGATTCATAATATTTTTTATAACTGGCCATGCAAGAGGTCTGTAACACTGTCAGCCTCTTTGGGAAATAATTACTGTTTGTGTGGTCTAATAAATAGTCCCAGAGGGTTCAACATGAAATAGCCAGGGTCTACAGGAAAGAAAACTATGTGGAAACTCGGGCAGCCTCACTAATCTGCAAGGAACAAAACAAAGTTGTACCCTGGGGTAAGAACCAGTAGCAACTCACTTAATTGCTACCATGTCAGCGTGTGAAACTACTACCTCTGCACAAGCTAATGCAAACCTGATGGGGTCAGATTTCTGATTGAGACCAGCTAAATATCACTTCAAACGAGCAGATAATCCCTGCCACAGATCTGCAGGGCAGCCAGGGCTGTTTGTTATCTGAGCCTGGAGAGGCGGCCAGAGAGGAGGCCATGGGCAGCCCAGAGCAGTCACCTTTAATGTGTCATGGTATAAATAGTGGCCAGTGCCTCTGAATCCATGTCCTTCCCTCACCCACCTCATGGAGAGGAAACTCAGCCAGAGGGTGATGAGAGCAGAAGGTGAAGCCCCTTTGATTAGACCACAAATGGCCATCTGCATTTCGGTCCCGTTTCCTTCCTTCCTTCCTTCCTTCCTTGCTTTCCCTAAGGTATGCTTGCATGAGGGCACTTGGTCTCCCAAGTCCAGTAATGTCCACTGTGACCACATAAAGTGGAAATGCAAATGCAAGGGAGGAGGCCACATGCTGATCTGCTGCCCCAGATTTGGGATGAGAAAGTCTTAACTCAAACTCCTGCTTTGTGCCAGCTGCACCAGAACAGTCAGCCTGCCTACAGGCAGTGATGCTGTGGCTGACTTGATGCCTGTGTCCCCTTCACCATGAGACAACATTCCCATGGTGGCCCTTCTGCAGATCTCTGCCCCAGAGAGGCCATGTGATGGCCTCACACTCCTTGGCTTGGATTGTGAGAGCAGCAATGAGCTGCCCCAAGAGCTAAGTCGTGCTCCCAGTGCTCTGGCTGCAGCCCTGGAGCTTTGCTCCCAGTGTGTCCAGATGTGCTTACCCTGTCCAGCCCTGCAGCTCCTGGCCAGGCACACAGGAAGGCTGTGGTAAAGCCAGGAATAAAACCATTGCCAGAAAGACCTCCTGTCACTCCTGCACCTGCCCTAATCACTAGATTGCACGTCTGTTGCTTCACCCATTACACAAGATTTCTTCCTTTTTGGTATTTTCAATGGGACACTCCCCAGTTTCCAGTGGATTTTGAATATGGTAAACAAATAAGGCTCCTGTTTGTTTCTTTTAGGTGTACATGAACACTTTCAGACACAAATTCCTGTAGTCTTGTCTTTGAAAGGAATCAAAACTCAGAAGTATGTAAAGTTTTCTTATAATGCTTTTGATGTTTCTGTAAATCTTTCCTTTTAATTAAAGCTACCGGAAAGTGAACATGACAGCAGTGCAGTATCTGCCATGTCATGCCCTGCAGTCAGTGAAGGACAGCTCCCATGGATGCTTGGTGGTGCACCAGGCACCTTTTGGCAGAGGTGTCCTCATGCATCACCAGCAGAGATGCTATGGAGACACTGGGTAGATTCCCCAGGGAGTGGCAGTGCCATGGCATTGCCCAACTGTGCATTCTGCATACACTGTTATGTTTTAAACAGAACTATTATTGCTTTATCTGAAAATACTGAGACATTTCATTACTAGGTTTCATACAAAGAAACTGTTTATGAAAGAAGTAACAGGCAGATTGTTAGGAGGAAAGGGGCAAGGAAAAAGGAGAGAGCATCTGCCTGAGACTGATCAGAGGAGCATTAAGGAGGTGAGGGCAACATTACCCAGCTTCTTTTTCAGGTCCCTCAGGTTCCTGACTCTGCATCCAAAACATGACCCCTTGTTTGGGTGGCATGTGCAAACAGGAGAAGAGGGACATTTATCTTCTGTGAGCAGACAACACCCTGAACAACTTGTAGGAAAGTAAGTGCTGAGGACCACAGGCTATAATGCTGTTGCCAGCAGCAGAAGATCTGGCTCACACCTACAGCTGCTCTTTAACAGCCTTTGAGGTCAAGGGGAGTTAAAAAGCTCATGGAGTGTGCAGTTGCAGATGTCATAGAATCACAGAATCAGGGAATCCCAGAATGATTTGGGTTGGAAGAGACCTTAAAGAACATTTAGTTTCATCCTCACTTCCAAGGACAGGAACCTTTTCACTAGACCGGGTTTCTCAAATCTCCATCCAATCTGGCTTTGAACACTTTCAGGGATGGGGCATCCACAACTTCTCTGGACAACCTCTTCTGGATGTTCACCATATTTAATAACCTGTTTCACTGGTAACCTCCTCCCCACCACACACTTTTCTCATCAGCAGCCCACCAGCTCTGACAGACACACGGTCCCATTTCTGCCCATCCAGGAAACATCCTGCTCTGAAACCTTATAATGCACACTCACTAACCTCACTCATCCAGCGAGCTGGTGCTGATAGCAGAGCTGACATCAAAGGGCAGAATCCCCTGATTTGCACTGCCTGGCCATAAATTAACTGAACTCTACCCCCAGCACCCCATCCCTATGACCTCTGAGGTGCTATATTTACCAGGGCACTCTGTGTGCTAAGGCAATGTGGAAATCGGGTTAGTCATACTTTCCTGGAAGTGTGATCTTGCCCTGCTTGGCTGCAACCTGTGAGCTTCCCCAGCACCACAAGCACTTTCAAAACTGAATGCTTTTCCAGTGGAAAGCCTTCCTGCTCTATTGTGAAGCAGGACTGAAACGATTTGCATTGGGAGCCAGCAGGAATTCAGGTTGGAAAAAAAAAAGAAAAGAAAGGGGTGTGCTGAGGTGGCTGTATCAATGTGTTTCACACGGAGGTTTGCTTTCAGCTCAGAAAGGGATCAGTGGTTATGTGAGATAGGAGAGTCCTGCAGAGAAGTCACAGTTGTGGATTGTTCCCTAGCTGAACTGCTGCATCTCTCATGAAACCTGGAGGAGCCCCAACACAAAATGCAATTGTCGATCCTTAACATGTCGTGAGAACGAAAAGGGAAATTATATTGCAAGCAGGCAGCAAACAAGGAGAGAATTTACATATTTAAAGTAAATGAAGAGCCAGGATCTCATCCAGACGCACTAAATTCAGCTTATCCGAAGGACAACATCATGCTATATCTTGATATTCCAGTTGGGTGGGTCTTCTGTGAAGTTAAAAGGGCTGGAGGACTCCTGACACTAAGAAGGCTTCAAACTGAATTCAGAGAAATGTTGGCAACTTCAAAATCTAGGAAAAGTTCACAACTCTCTATTTAACAGCAATTTTATTTTAATTATGTTTCAGAGTAAATTAACTAAAACATCAAAATAAACTGAAGCACTTCTCTCCCCAAAATACCATCTGGGAAAGAGTTCTGCTTTGAGGAACTGTTGTTACACAAAGGCTCCACAGAAAGCTTCTGATGACCAGAGTTTCTGGATTTACACAGATTCAGCCCTGATAGCACTGGAATTTCAAAGGTGAGATATTTGTGCTGTAAGCCTTGATCATCCTCTGCAGAACTGCAAATGGACCCTGAGCTGCCTCCTGCCCTGCCATGCTGCATCAGCACCTTCTCACCCAAAGGCTAAGACCTGTCAAGACTGATGAGGCTCAAATCCATCTGTAGCTCTGATTTCCCACCTTGTTTAATGGTTACCTCTCATAAAAGCCATGAAAAAGGCTCATAAAGCCATGAAGAATTTTCAGACTTATGTAGTGTAAAAGTCTCTGTTTTCTCATTGTCTTTGCTATTTTGTACAACAAAATGTGTCCTGCAATAATCTGCTGCCAACTAGCAGATTCTTCTAAAGAAATAATTTCTCTTTTTTTTCAGGACAGCACACTGCTTAGCAGCATCTGCAAGGAGATGGAAGCAATCCCTCTCTGCCCTACAGCCCCTTCCCAGGGGTACACTGATCACCAACATAGGGTTACCCTGGGTGACAGTAGCAGGGACCAGAATCAGTGAGTTGTTCAGCAAGTGAGCAGAGACATGCCCCAAATCAGTCAACACACTGGAGAAGCACCTCCTCTCCTTCCAATCAAGGTTTTTGAGTAGCTGAACAAGATTTTCTAGTCCCATAGGGTCATCTTGAAGGAGCAGTGTCTTCACTCCTGGGAGTCAAAGGCTGAACTGGGGGACTGCAACAAGGAACTGCCTATGTGCAAGAAGGAAGATCTTCACACAGTTAGCACTGGCTGGATGAGGCTGTCTGTGGGCCAAAGAGTGGGACAGCTGCTCCCCAGTGCTATCCCACATGTTGTGTCAGCTTTGCCAGAAAGTTAGGTTGATCTCCTCCAGCAAGGTTAGGCCTGGAAAAATGACTAGATCAAGTATTGATTTGGTCAGTGAGAGCACAGCTGTGCCCATGGCAACTCTGCAGATTAACAATAGAGAAGTGGGGGATGCTGCCCCATACAGTGTTTCCCCCCCCCCCCCATCTTTCCAACTCTCATAAGTGTAATAGAGTATGAATACCAAAATGACATGAATCTGGGGTCTGCTGTCTTCAACAACTTCTGGAACAATCCTTACACTCTTTACAAAAGTGAACAACCTATAAACCACCATGACACTGAGTGTGTATTGTATATTTACTCTACAAGACAGCACTGTAAGCAGCTCTGGATAGGTAGTAAGAAACCCTGGGGGGATGAGGCTTGCAAGCAGTCAGGGCTCAAAAATCCCCTCACACTGAGTAACACAGACACAGATATCTCTTACAGAAGGAGTCATAAAGATCTGTCCATCTTCATGTGTCTTTCCCTGACCTTGGCTGGCCTGTGAGCAAGGGGACCAAGAAAAAGATGCACTGGAAAGGACATTTTCCTTGTGAAGTCAGCCAGGCTCTGTCTTGAGATTTAATTTCCTGTGAACCAAAGCAGTGTCAGAGCCTGTCGGGTGGCAGGTTGTCTGTGAACTGGGAGTGACAAACCCCTGTCATAAAGCTCTGGGCTTACTCTACCTGAACTCTGTCTGTACTCTTAAATAAACAGACCAGGGCTCCTGAGGCCAAGTGCCACAACACAGCTTATATACACACAGCTGAACTTTCTTTCCCCTCAGAAGAGAGTGGCCTTATCCGTTCTGCATTTTGAAGACTGGACTAAAACCATGCTGGAGACCAACCAGAAAACCTGGTTTATACTGGAAAACTGGCCAAGCCCAGCTAGCCAGCCTGGAATCCTGGTGCCAAAGGACACCCTGCTGTGAACCAGGTTCCCAAGGCTGGTCTGGCTGCAGCTGATGCAGATGAAGCAGTTGCCATTCAAAGTGTTCATCATCCCTCCACCCCACTCACCTCAGCAATTCTGCTACCATAGCTGAGGGAATTACTTCTCCAGGCCAGGTCAGCCAACCTGGATGAGTTTGAATGGCTTTGGTAGAAGGTTCTTTGAGGACCTGGGTCAGTCAGAGAGATGGAAATTAAGGACTGATTTTGCTATCAGCTATGATGTCTATAAATGTGAAATGACCTGAAAGCAGGGAAGTTTCCCTCTGGTTGATGGGCAGGCAGAGGATGTGTAGTGGCCTTTGTGTACCCTTCATGCTGAGCACAAGCCATTCACTGCTTGTTTCAGTTTGCAGCTCAATGTGACAAAATGTGACTGTGCCAGAGGTCTGCCTTTACTGGGAAAATTTTACCAGTGGAGAGGGTAAGCCTCCGGTCCAGTCTATAAATGCCTGGGAAAAGTAGGAGAAAAATGTCTCTGGTTTTTATATTAGCAGAGACCTCATTACAACTCATAGCATACCTGTACATCTTTCCCTGTTCTGGACAACTTCATGTGCTTGGCCAAAGCCTCTCCCTGCTTGCTGCCAGTTGCTCTGGTTTTCAGCCAAGCTGCACAGATCAGTCTCACAGTAAGTCCCTGAGACTTCAAGTGCAGTAAAATGTAGGTCAGACTCTGCCCTGTAGCTGGAGGCAAACTGCCCTCTGAATCTGTGGAGCCTGTGGAGCCCCAGCTCCTATGTCAGCCATTGTCTCACCCTTTGGCTTGAGTTTTATTTGTGAGAATTAGCCTGGAGGCTGAGAAATTAGAAATGGACTGGCCAGTGGTTTTGAGTACAGTTGGGCAGAGAAGGGATTATGCAAAGCAGGAGACACTGGGAAATAAAGTAAAAAATACTGTACTGAAAAGTTGGTTGCATAATAAAAATAACAATAAATTGTTTATTTTTTTTAATCTGGTATGTGGATAGGAGCCGTTATGGTCATTTTTTGACCTCTGCTCTACCAGCCCTCGGGGAGACGAGCAAATACAGGCAATTAAAGGGGTGCAAGCAGGCTCTTCCTTCCCCAGCAGAGCACACCACAACAGAGGGCTGCTGGGGGCCATGGGAGGGTGGGTGGCTGGGAGCAGGGGTGGTGGGTGGGGGTCCTTGGCGGGGTGCTACGGCAGGGGTGGTGGGTGGGGGTCCATGGCGGGGTGCTACGGCAGGGGTGGTGGGTGGGGGTCCATGGCGGGGTGCTATGGCAGGGGTGGTGAGTGGGGGTCCATGGCGGGGTGCTATGGCAGGGGTGGTGGGTGGGGGTCCATGGCGGGGTGCTATGGCAGGGGTGGTGGGTGGGGGTCCATGGCGGGGTGCTATGGCAGGGGGTGGGTGGCTGGCGAGCAGGGGTGGTGGGTGGGGGTCCATGAGGTGCGATGGCCCCACAGCAGCCCCCGCATTGTGCGCGGCAGGGCGAGCCGGCGCTGTGGTGCCAGCCAAGAAAACAAATGCCTTCCCGCTGTCTCCTGGAAATGCTTCCACCGCTCCCGCTGAGCGCGTTCATTTCAAAGCCCGCTGACTTTTTGCCCTTTCTAATGGAGCTTCAAATGTTTCAGTTTTCCAGGCTCCCCCGGCCCGGCCCTGGGCTCTAATGCCGCAGGTTCGTGGGATGCCAGGGGAGCGAATGGCCAATCAAAAGGATTAGGGGCGCTTGGGATCCGAGGGGGACGGTGGTCTTAAGATTCTTCCCCACAGTGGCAGTGAAACGCTATAAACCTGCAAATCTTCAAACGTATCGGTTAAAGCCAGCAAAATCCCCTCTGGAGCCTGGCCGCTGCTGCCACGCCGCCTTTCCCAGCCCGGCCTCTCCCTTTTCCAGGAGCTGGGGGCTCGGAGCGCTCCCCCGCCGGCGCTGCCCCGGGCCCGGCCGCAGCTGCCCTGCCCTCCGCCTCCCTCCCGGCCGCCCTCCCGCCGCCGGCCGTGTGTGTGTTTAGGAGGTGCCGTTTCCCACAGCTCTGATCTAATGCAGCTGTAATTCAATCTCCGTGTGACCGGCACTCCGCCGGCGCTCTCCCACCCGCCGGCAGGCTCCTCTCTCCCAGGCTGTGTGTGTGTGTTACACATTTACACTGTCAATCTGCCGCGCTCCCCTCAAACAACCCCTCTGTGTAGATTTACAATGTCAATCAGGCGGGCTGTCGGCGGCCAGCGCTCCCCCCGCCGCCTGCGCTGCCCCCGCAGCACGGTCACCCTATACCTGCCACTCAGCCCCGGCAAAAGGACTTTTGTTTAATGGCATTTGTGTGCGGCCACAAAGAGCAAAGGCAGCTGAGGCAGATAAGGCTGAGAACCTGAAACAGATGTAAAAGAGATCAGATCGAGTTTTCTGCGGATCCTCAGCTCTTGTAGAGATTTATGACCCCTTTTAACCCCATTTTAAATAGGTTAAACCGGGCTTGTTTTATATGGACAAAATGAGACCGGCGCTCGTATAGAAATTTACGCAGAGGAACGGATCAGCCCCCCAGTTTTGCTCCATTCCTTACCGCTAAGCCAACCCCTTCGGCCGCCGCATTGCTCATCGTTTGAAAACTTTACTGTGATCTCATTATAACTCACATCCTCAGAAAGATCACAAAGCTGCCAGTTGACCTTTAGCCCCTGAAGAGTCCTAATTTTGGGTTGGCAACTTACAGCTCGGCAAGCGCGGCAAGGCAGGCGGACAATAGCGGCGGCTGAGGACGGGAGCACGGCACAACAATAAGCTGTCCTTGGAAGTGCTGGGCTGCGATTGTCATCCCAGACACAATCATGGGAGACTCGGTTGGGATCGCTTTCTCTTGGCAGACAGCTTTGAACTCTGCTCTTCCCTTCCTGTTTCTCTGTTAATTATAAGTTTCTGCTTCTTCCCAATGACAGATGAATCCGCCAGGGGTGAGAAAAACCAAAGGGACAAATTCTGCTCAGCTGGGGCTGCTGAGCCTCCACTGGCTCACATCCGCTTACTCCAGATTTACACTACAGGGCCTGAGTGGAGAGGAGAACACAGCTTAGTTGGTCAGCCAGTGGTTTATACAAAATGCACAAACCTTGGAGAGGGTTTGGCAGAGCACCGTGACACTCACTACAGGTAACAGTGAAGCTTTACAGCTCGCTGCTGCAGAGCTGCCCTTTTCTCTCAGGCACCAAAAGCATCACTTTCTAGAACATCCTGGAGTCATTTCTTGAGGGCTCCTGCACCACCCAATGGAAATGGTGGCAGCTCTACAGCCCCATTACAGCTCCAGTACCATTGCCTTTACCTCTGAGGAGACTTCATGGTGTTTTTTTTCAACAGTGTCACTGATACCAGGAGGGGTTTTTTGCAAATTTTTTTTTTTTGCAAAAATGACTTTCCCACTGTTCTCCTAAAATAGAGATTCACGACAAAGCAGCCCTAGAAACACTACCATAAGAAGAACCATGTTAATTATTTCCATTTCACGGGTATTACTGACTCATCACAATTTTCTATCACACTGAGCTTTTGAAGCCAGCTGTAAGAGGTGGAACATACTTCATTTTTGTCATGCAGGGGTTCTTATGAAATCCTTCATTTTCTCTGGTTGGGGTTGGAGGTAAAAGGGGGAAGTTCCCTAACTGTGACACAAAGAGTGTTTCAACTTGTGGCTGTGCCTCCACTCTCCCACACATGCACCTGTGTCCCCAAGCCTCTAACAGCGCCAGAACTAAAAACAGCTTTGCTGTGCTCAAAGGAAAATAAGAAATGTGACCATCCAGCCTGGGAGGGAATGAGAGAAAACTTCTAACTAGAGGTGATGTCTCAAATCAGTATTCATCAGACAGTAGCTTACAGAAAAGGGCTCCCGACAAGAAGAAAAAACACACAGATAAAAAAACAGACATGTCATAAAATAGAAAGGAGGCCTCTACATTTTCCCACTTTTATGGTGAGTATTTTCTGCTGAACTCCTACCCAGCCCCCAATTCACACCCATGCAAATGGCCACAGATGTCAGGTCTTTCCCCCCACGATTTACACATACATGAGAAAATACAACTTGCACCCAGTGGGCAGAAAATGAAGTGTTTGCCATGGCTGCTGGTGTTGAGGGTTCATGTCCATCAGCAAACACCCAGGGCTGGGGAGAGGATGCTCCAGAGATGCAGCATAGTCACCTCAAAGCTCTGTGTCTGGCAGATGCCCCAGGGGCTGGGGCTCAGAACAAATCCCAGCCTATCCCAGCCTCTCCCATCCCCGTGCTGCTGGAGGAGTTGAAGTCCCTCTGCCTTTGGGCAGAAAACATCTCAGGGCCAAGGGCAAGTGGGTACAAGGCTTCTTGCCTCTTGAGCGGGAGGCCAGGTGGAGTTCAGCCTAACTTCCTACCCTTGCCATCTCTGCTTCAGCCTGCAAATTAACTCCATCACCCTAAACCCACAAACTGAGCAGAGAGAGTTGGTTTTATTTAAAGTTACATAAAAAGCCTATAAAAAAGTTAAAAGCCTCATATAATTATCTTATTTTATTTTTATTTTCAGTCCCATGGTATTAATTAAAAAAACTGCCCAGCCTGAGAATTCGATTCCTTCTACCTGATAGGGGGACGCAAAGGAATCTCTCTTGAGAAAGGTCTCCAGAGTCCTTAATCACCATTTAGGGGCCCTGCTCTTTGAAGGGCCATAGAGGAACAAAGTGGTTTGGGGATTAGTGAATGGCTTTTATTTCTTCCCTAATGATGAGCAAAGTGCAACGAATGCCTAGGGCAGATGATAAATTGAGGCAGAAAATGTTGCACGAGTGCCTTTTGCTAAGCTAGAGGATCAGTGTCAACAATGTAAAAAAATGCCTCTGTTTGCTCATAAGAAATAATGTTTGAATCGTTAAACAGTCGAGACGGGATTGGCCATATTTAACTGCCTGGTACCTGCAGCCCCTCTGCAAACAACCCCTTTGAAGTGACTTCAAAGGGTCTGTGCACATAAGGAGAGGCTGCAGTATCAGTCACTCCATTGGGCACTCGTGGGACTGCAGAGCAGAGCACAACAGAGCAGAGCTGACGCTGCCCAGCAGCCTCATTCAGGGCTGGGACTGAAAGGAAGGCCATCCAGGAGCCTCTGACAATATTTTACTCCAAAGAGGAGAAAGAAAACAATTCAGCATGTTCCCTTTGATACTGTCCCTCAAGCCACTTTGAGCTGGGGTTTCCTTCAGTCATGAGGGAAAAAAAAAAAACAAAAAAACCAAAAAAAAGACCAAACGAACAATAAAAACTTAATTCTAAGGGGGGAAAAAAATTAAATATAGTCATGATAGTGTGTAGCATGTTTCTGTGGTGAGGGCGAGGAATCCAGGATGGAACCAATGTTCCCAGAAATCACTGGAGACACTCTCTGGGGCTGAGGAGTGCCAAGTCAGGCTTGAGCCAAAGTTGGTGGGCAGCACAAGTCAGAAAGCTCTGCTGGCAAAAGGGGTACAGAAGCTGACTTAACAGAAAACAACCAAATCTGCAAAACAGACTGTAATTTTTTCCTTTTGTAAGACTGAGATACAGCTCTGTCTCAGAGTGCAGAAAGCAATTAACTGACCCAATGAGACATATGGCAGAATTTGTGGAAGCACCTTTTCTCTTTTTGTTTTTTTTTATAGATAATTTTCCCTTCTTTGCACAAACATCATGTGAGTTGTAGAAGTCAGGTTGTCTGTGCTATCCAGACAGACAAAGGAGGCATCATGATGTTGCAATCCTTGATTTTTAACCTGAAGGAATGATACAAGATCCTTGGATACATCTGGAGCTCAGAGCACGTTCTTTGGGAACTAGTGAGATACTGACAGCAGGGTAATTTTGTGTGTTCCTTTACCTCTCTGTTCATTAAAGAGGAAGCCTATGAGGATCAGATGTTCAGAAGTGCCTTGATTTTATGTCTGGGGTTATACATTTCAGTGATATATGAGGTCCTTCTCCTATTTATTACGGCTGCTATAAGGTTCAAAAGCACTTTCTAAGGAAAGACAGAATATAAGTATATACTATATGATTTAATTCTGCAAGATAATCTTAGTAAGTGACCCTCACCAGAGATGTGTAAACATTCTTCCATTTTTAAAAGTCTAAAATCAGTTTTTACATTTAGAGGACTTCATAGGGAACTTGGGGAGGATGAGGAATCAGGCAAAACCCTCAGGATTTCTGAGCTAATTATTATTTTTAAATATTGAAACAGCATGAATAAGAGTGCTGTGTGTTTATCTCCATGGAGAAAAATAAATTGCCCTCTACTACAGAAAAGCAACTTGGTTAGCAACTTAGATACTTGTCAGGAATGAAAATAGTAGTGCTAGGGCAGATGCTACCCAATTAGCAATTGGCAGATAATGGAAATATGTTGTACTGGAGAATGCAGACTAGCAACATGTTTTGCTGCACATTACCTGAATATATTTTAAAATGCTGAGTTAGCATTAGTGTCTTCATTAAAATACCTATAATGTGCAAGTGACAAAAATGGATAAGGTGGGGAAAATACTGAGGAATTGCAAATATAAGGAGCTGGAGAGCTTGTGTTTGCCTCTCTTATATGAAACCAAACAAATGTGGAAGCAGTAGCTCATTGTTAAGATTGGAACCAGAAGCAAATCCTTCAAGTAAGCCAAGGAAGCATAGAGATTAGGAAAAAATTGTGGTTAAACAAGTAACATAGGGATGGATGCTATATAGACTTTCTGAGGAGAGAAATTCAGGAGATAGTTTTTACATATACCAAGAATGTGACACTGCCAGCCTTTAAATCAGTGTGAAATGTGGAAATGGTATCAATGTATCAAAGTATCAATGGTTCAAAAGGACTTCTAGGAAAAAAAAATAAAAATGGGTCCAAAAAACTATTCATGCAAACTGCCACAGCTGGAGGCAGAGGAGGGAGGAAGTGAGAAGGAAAGGTTCTTGGTGAAAAGCAGTGCCACAGCTTAGGATGCCCTTAGGTCACAGGCAGGCCAGGCATGGAGGCTTGATTCCCAGGGACCAGTGCCCCCATGGTCTCCTCACAGACCAAAACCACAGAATGCTGCCCTTCATCAAGGGCAAACTGAGGTCCTCTGCCTCAGAGGTGAACACTGACAGTAAGCTAGAGACAGCTTCAGCTGTCTTAGGAAAAGAGATCCTTCTGCAAGGGAAGAGTTAATCCTGGGAGCATGTCTGTGATCCTGGTAACTGCAAACGTGTTGTGAACAGACAGAAGAGCTGAACACATAAAGAGATCTGTAAAGAAAGCAAAATCAGTAGTAGGAAGTGGTGAGGGGTGAGGGCAGTAGGTTCAGTGTGGCTCAGTAAAGATGCAAGAGATTAGGATGAGCAATAAGCAAAGCCTTCCAACTATAAACAAGCTGGGGAAAGAAGACGCTGGGAAAGCTGTACAAATAAGCAGCAGTGATTTAAAAAAAGATATTTAGAGGAGGAAAAATAAATCTTGAACAGAGTCCTTCAGAAAGAGCTTGACAGGAGCAACCATCATGTGGCATCAGCATTCAGGGAAGGGCACGCTGTCCCCTGCACAGCCCCTCTGCCAGCACTGTCTGACGAGCAAGGACACCCCTGCCATCCCCAGAGAGCTGACTGAGCTTTGGATCTCACCTCTGCAGGTGCTGGAGGCTGTGGGACTTCTAAGGAATACTTTATATTTTGTTAGTATTTTACTAATTCTTTTACACTGAGCTGATGAACAGGTTAACATGCCATTATTTATGATATGAAGGCTTAGTCTGTCAGTACCAGTGTTTCATAGACAATTTTTCAGCCCTTCCAGTCATTATATTTTATATATTTACATTAGAAAACATGAAGAGGAAAAAAATCCTGATAATTTTAATCGTCTTATAGCCTGAATTGCTGCAGAGAGAGAAAGAAAGAAGGAAAAAAAAAAAAAAAAAGGGAGAAAGATGCTTTTCCATTATTTCCTTTCAGGAGAAAATTAGATACCACATGGTAATAAAGCTCTGACTTGAGAGCAACAACAAGTCCCCTTTCCCAAAGAACTTACAATGTGAAAAGGATAAAAAAAAATGGGTTTGTGCATAGAGGGGATAAATGGTCTTTTCATATCCATAAATGCTTTATTTTTGCATGAGTCACAGTGGGTTTGAGTAAGTCCTTTAAAATGCCACACATTTTGGCTCTGGGAATGAACATCCTCTGTCAGAAATCAAGTTTCTTAAGGCCACTTAAGGATCTGTATGAAACTCAGAGCTGTTTCCAGCACTGCACACCCCATCCCAGTCACTGACTGGGGGTGCTGGTGACCCTGCAGCCAGCACAATTTGGGAGCTCCAACACGTGCCCCTAAGCCTGCTTGCATCACTGCAAAGTGGGTGAGCAGGGATGCACGAGCATCCCTATGGAGGGAGACACTAACTGGTACTAGCAACCAGTCTGGGGTCTTTGAATAAAGTTTTTTCTTTGTGTTTTTTACTAGAAAACATCCCTGAGGATGGTGAGGGTGGTTCCTTTTCGGGAGTCTGTTGTGCCAACAGGATCTCTTCAGGATGCTCACACTTAATTCCTACCATTCCACATTTTCAGAGCTTTTCCCAGTCCTTTTACCTAGCTGAAAGATTTCAGTTGTTTCCTCAGTGCTGCAGGACTGGAATCAGCTCAGGTCCTGGGTGCAGATTTCCTCTGGACCATTCACTGCTGCAGGAGCAGCCCTGATTGCTGGCAGAGCTGTGCCAGTGCTGCTGCCAGGGCTCTGTGGGGACAAACCAGACTAAAGGGCTTGGGGACAGGAAGGAAAAAACCATGATGGGAGGCTTTGCAGCCCTCCTGGATGACTTCACCAGGCAAAATTATTTCTCCATCTCTCTCCCTGGAAGAGGCAGGGGAAAGGTGTGGGAAGAGCCTCGAGGAGATGCAGCTTGTGTTGCAGGGTTTCTGGACCACATGTTTACCTTTTATCACTACAAGCCATGGCTGAGACATGGAGAAGACCTCACAGAAAAACTCCTCTGAGTGGCTTTCCTCCTACAAATGGAGCTGCTCAGAATTGTTCTGGGAAGAGGGAGAGATTTTCAAGCAGAAGGCAGCACTTTGAATGATGAAGGTAATTCCCTTATTCAGTGGGAGAGCTTTTCACCTCCCTTTTGGCCCATTTGGCTTCTTCCATTGCTGAATAAGAATCACTAAATCTTCTGACAGTTAGCAAATGGCAAGCCAGCCCTCAATGCTGAAAAAAGGCTATCCCTGGGGATTTTATTGAACTACATATTAAAATTAATTATACAATGAGTACAGTAGCCCTGCATTACCTGTTTGATATAAAAATCAGCTTTGTCCCATCTATTTGCCTCCCAGTGCACTTTGAATACTTCTAATGGGAGATTTCCACCATGGAAATGAGTGGAAGAGGCTGTCCTGTCACTTAGCTTTTCTTTCTTTGCAGCCACCAGGCTATGGCTGGATTTATGCCTGACATCTTAGTGCCATGCCTGCCACATTTTCACATCCATTAATGAGGCTCTCTCCTATTCTGAATGTTACTTGTCACACAGGGAAGGTGAATCTGTTAAAAGGTGAGTCATGAAACAGTCAAGACCAAGCAGAAGAAGCCACAGAGACTCCCTTAACAAGCAATGGCCACGATGCAGCCAACAGAAGGGAGTTTTCAGCAATTATAATGAAAAATCATAGTCAAGACACCAGTCAGATTTGAATTTCTCAATTTATCTCACTACAGTGCTCTGCAGCCAAGAAATCACCTAATTTAGCTAAGTCCATCATTACCCTGCCCTAGTGAGGAGCTGCAGGTGCCCTGCAGGACTCAGTGCAGACAAGAGAAACCTCTGAGGGTGCATTTTTGCTCCATTCAATCAAACTGCCAGGCCAACACGCAGGTGACACACTTAAAATCCTACAACCTTGCATGCCCTTAGAGGACAGGTCCTGCTTTCATGAAGATATGACACAGCTCAATCCTGCTGGCCTTTAATTGCCAGCACTCTGTGTAGCTGGTACCAGTGTCACCATTCCCACCTGCCTGGCCATCCCTAAAACAAGCACTGGGGCTGCTCATCCCACAGGGCATCCCATCAGGAAGCAAATTGCAGTTCAAAGCAGTGGCTTGTGGTCATCATTGATAAGGAGAACTGCCCAATCTTCCTCTCCTGGAAAAGAAACTGCTCTGCCTCCAGACCTGTCAGCACAGTCAGATAAGATAAATTACTTAAGAAAAATAAGCATCAGAGAAATAATTTCAGAAATTGAATATGGCTAATACAATTGTGAGAACAGACTTACCAAAAGAGAAAAGTAGTAGTGAGGCCAGAACACCATCAGGTTTAGAAATAACCCAGCATGCCTTGGGCATCTGATGGATCCTCAGCAGCACATGGCCAGACACATTTAGTAATTTTGAGGGAACACATCTAAAGCAGGACCATCACTGTGCTCCTTTTCCAACTTCAGTCACCAGATGCAGATTTCCTTCCAAAGGGCTCAAGGATATCTGTCACCCTTCACAAGAAAACAACAGTAGATGCTATATGACCCTTTTTCTGGGAGCAGCATGTACTTCCCACACACACCTTTATGTCTGTCCCAGCCTGCACGTCAGTGCAGCTGTTGGGAGACAAGGGAAGGGAAAAGAGAGCCAGGAGAGACCGTGGAAGGCAGGACAGGACCAAGAGGAACCTTCACCTTCTTTGGCACTAGCATCACCTCTCTCTTATCTGCCTTAGCAGCAGCCCTTCATTCTTCATCCTTAAAAACCTCCTTCAAATTAGTCAAAGCTGAAGCTTGAGGCAAAAAGCAGCAGGGGCTTCAGCTTCCATTGGACATTTGTCGTCCATGGTGGTGGTGAGGGTGGCAGGGCCATGTGCAGGGTGCCTGAGCCTGGCTGCTGTGAGACCCTGCCAGAGCAGAGCTGATGCAAATGCCACAGCTGAAGCCAAGAAGGGTGACAGGAACTGGTGAAGCAGCTGGAAAGACTCTTGGGGTAGCTGTGTCCCCTGTTGTGGTCTAGAGGCACCAGTGGGAGTTGTTCTGGTGTCTGCAGAGGGGAATGGAGAAAGGCAGGAAGGTGAGGACAGGATCAGCCTCACCAAGGAATGGGAAAGAGAAAGGGGCCTTGCATGAGCCATATGATTGCTGAATTTTTCTTTCTCCCAGCTCTTGGCACAGATAAGAGAAATCCTTTTCCAGACTCTGCCAAGTGAACATGCCAATCAAGCTCTTTTCCATCCACATGCTGATATGCACAATTAAAAGTTTCAGAAAGATCCAGTTAAACTCAATATAAACCACAGACTCATATTTTCTACCAGCCTCCCACAAAGCCTTTCATACCTAACCTAAACTCAACACTGCCAACTCTCCTGTGATGTTTCTTGATAATGTCTTGTGATAAGGGATATTTTTCCTAAAGCCCCAGCTCCTAAATGGAAATCATTACAAGAGAATCTCAGCTTTCATTAAAAAGCAGATTTCTATCCCCCAGGGCCATGAAAGAAAGCTCAAAGCTGTGAATCAAGAAAATCATGCTGGCTTAGAAAACAGAAGGCAAAACAAAAGAAGCCAAGGATGAGTATTGCAGCCAACACAGCTCCTGGACTGGGGCAGCTGGGGCAGCCCCTGCAGGGCCACGACCCCACTCCCAGGTAAACTGCCCCATGGCACCATGCACTGCAAAGCAAAGGGGCATAAACTTTTCTTAGCAGTTGTTGGGTGATAGGACACCTTCACTATGCCTCATTTTGGAGTGCACAGAGGTAAAAAGTTTCACCAATAGACCTCCATACACAGGCACAGACCCACATAATCTATCAGGCCTGCTGGTGTAGACACAGTCACACCAACATAAAACCCAGATGAATCCATCACCCCCACAAGCATCCCACTACAGACATTGCTCAGCTAAAATGAGGCTACAAAAATAGCCCAAAGATTCTTTGTTTTCTGATCACACTATTCAAAACACAGCAAAAATTGACAAGTGCTCATATTTTGCCTCCTGACATTCCTAACTAAACTCCTCCTCCAGTACAAAAAAGGAGACAGAAAGAAGTAATTTAATCCTCACCCTAATATGAAAATACATTCAAAAGAAGAAGAAAGAACAGAGCCTTTTGCTTGGCATTTCTGTCACTCTTATATATACAGATTTCACTTAGGTGCATGCTTAAACTGTCGTATTTTAATTTGTATAGCATGAACATCTGATTATCCACACAGAAAGACCAGTTCTTTCTGCCAGTGAGGGACAGTGTTTCTTAGAGCAAGTAAATCACTGGCTTTTCTGACAAGATACAGCAAAACACAGAGGTAGGGGCTGCACTCCTGCCCCGCTCCTGTCCTCTTCAGGGCTGAACTGCTATAGAAAAGGAGCAGGAAAAGAAATTTTGGATGCTTCAAAAAGGCGAAATGCATTGTGACCTTTGCAACAGCACTGCAGAAATCCAGCTGTCTCATGAGCAAGCACCAGACAGCAGTATTAGTAAACTGTGCACTGAGGGGCTCAGCCTGATGGTTTGATTAGAGAGGAAATTGCTCGTGTAAAGGTTTTTAAAGCTCAGCTCACATGTGCACACACCCAGCACTCACTGCTCAGGAAAAAAAAAAAAAATATTCAGAGCTTTTTCTCTTAACACTTCTCATTTTCTAACTAAGATAATTGAATGACTCAGTGAGCATGGCTGGCATTAAAATCTTGGGGGAGGGAAAGGCAGAGGTAGCAAGCTCTAAATCCTCTGCCAAATCCCCTTTTCATAATTTATAGTCTGTCACCAGTTTATCACCGAGAGCTGTCCCTCTTTTTCTCATTCTCCAGGCTCCTTTCCCAGTGGACAGTCCATGCCAGCTGTCTCGGCAGCAGGAACGTCCTTTTTTTCCCAAGCCTCGACCTGTGGGAAAATCTTCATTGGCCAGTAATTGATTCCACCCTGCCAGCTCCATTACTTTAGTCCACAGTCAAAGTGCCAGCAAGCTGGAGCCAGCAGCCCCAGCCTCCCCTGCTGCTGCCGCCCTCCTGCTACCGGGGCTGAGCTGATGTGTCAGCCCGCCCTGCAATTAGCACTAATCTGAAAATTGCCCTTTGCTAGCAAAGCCAAGCACCTGACAGCTAATTGTTGATGTCAGATTGATGTGCATTTAATATGGAAAGGTTATTTATCAAAGAGTGCTTTTTTTTTTTTTTTCCTGGTGGTTTGTCCCTGGATTGCCACAGGCGCTTACAGCCCGCAGACCAATAAAGATCTTATACTTCATTTAACTTAAGGAGCTTTCTAAATACCCTTTTCAAACTCTCAGTGTAGGGCAGTGCAGTACTCATCTATTTATAATGTTTATAAAGAAATCACTGCTAAGCAAGCAATTATTGTTTTTAGTCTCTTTTTTTGGAATCAAAATATTGGGGGGTGAAGAAAAGTTGATAACAGAATAGCAACTGCCGGCCAGCCCTGGGATTAAAAATGAAGTTTTGACTCATCCCCAGAGTCTTGCCAGCCTTTTCTTACAGCAGGCTACTTCAATGTTTACAGTATTATTTCTGATTTGCATGGCTGCGTGTGTCATAGGAAACACACAGGGAAAAATACAAATCCTGTTGATTTTAACAGAGGTTTTGCCACTCACAACAACAGAGCAGGGACTTCCCTGGTGGTTTTGTGGAGACAAAAGGACATGATCCTTCAAGTCCTCATCCTGGTATCAGATGGGAGAAGGTGAAGCTGTGTGTTCATGGAACCCCCCCTCATACTGCAGTGAAGTTGGCTGGCATCTGCCTGTCTATCTATCTATCTATCTATCTATCTATCTATCTATCTATCTATCTATCTATCTATCTATCTATCCATGCATTGTAAAATTAGTTCTCTTGATGAAACCTGTAGCTAAGTGTTTTCCATGGGTGTCAAGCAATGGATAGACTGAAAACAGGCTCCAATACAAGCACTGCTATTGGGAGCATCTGCCTGATGTTGCACAGGTTGCCATCTAGTGCCTCCATAAATGGCCTAAAAAAGCAAATTTATGAGATTTTAGAACAAAATCACTTTTTTTTTTTAGACTGGACACACACATTTTATGTCATGATAAAGTCCTGCTGGAAAACAATAAGGTTTTGCAGATGCTTAGAGGAAATGAATATATCCTGTGGAGCCTTGGAGGTCAGCAAAGATACAAGCAGTGCATGTAAAGCTCTGCCATAGAACCTACAGGTAAGAAAAAAATCTGATGGTTTTAGATGAAGCAAGAGAGAAGACAGTCCCCAGCATGAAAAGCTAAGATCCACAAAAAGCTAATCCCACAAATGGAGCAAAACATTGTTTATATATATTGAATATATCTCCTTTTGAATGAAGGTAGTCAAGCATGTTACAGTCTTCTGACCTCTAAACTATCTGTCTCTAAGCTTTTAAAATATAAAAATATGTAATTTGCATTTTTCCACTAACTTAAGTAGAAAGTAACCTACCATGTAGTTTCTAGGATCTAGAGAAGGATCTTCACCTCAAAAGAAAAAAACCTTTCCAAACAAAAAACGAATTAATTAACATTACATCATTTATTAAGAATTGTCTGCACAACAACATCAGTGCTAAGGTAATGACTGGAGCAATGTGAGCAGACAAAGTGGAGGCAACCAACAAACTGGGGCTGAATGTTGTGGCAGGCAGAAGCTGCTCTCAGTACCCAGGATCCAGCACAGCTGGAAAAGTCCTGCACATCTGGTGGTCTCAGGCAGATGGTGCACCAAACTTTCATCATCAAACTTTCATCACCAGGCCTGCTGCACTCTGCTGAGACCAGAAATCACCCCACGTGCTCCGAGGAGCCCTGGGCACGGTGATCCTGCTGGGCAGAAACTCCAGTGTGGATTTAGGAAGAGCAGCCCATGGGCAGGGCTGTGTGCAGGGCAAGGGGCTGCTGGCAAAGGATGGGTGAATCCTGCACACATCCCCCATGGCATGTCCTCCTGCTGGATAAACACTGACTCCAGGCACGAAACCCCCTCGGGTGCCCTTGCAGCCAGTGTGGGAACTCAGCAAATGCTTCATTTCAAATACAGGCTTCAACCCCCTGGGCTGGCCCTTGGTCAGGCTTTACAGACGTGTTGGGGAGTTTTGGCAGCGTTGCTTTCAACTTGGCCAGCAAGGAGATGTTGAAAGTTACACGACTGCATCCACCCTGGAGTTCTGAAATGTGTTAATTAAGACATTCTGTTACCAGCCCTTTCCTTCCTACGCAAGACAAAACCCACCGGGTGCTAAACGTGCCTGAAATGATTCGTGTGCTTTAATGCTTTCCTGAATATGGATCAATTTTAACACTTTTTGCAACGCCTGTATCCTAGCCAAGACAAAGCTGATGACTCCAGTCTGAGTCAAGCACACGTTTAACACCCTCTGAATAGGTCCTAGAAGAGGAAGGAGTTCAAGAAGTCAGGGCAGGAGAGCAGCTGGGTAGATGTTTGTCTGAGCTGTTCTTAAAGACTTCCAGTAACAAAAGCTGCACAAGTCCCCTCTGGCAATTTACCCTGCTCCTTCAGTTTCCTCACAGATAGAAATTGTTTTATGAAGTCTAATGCAATGCTCTCCTAGTGCAATTTAAACCAGCACTTTCCTTTCCTGTCTGCCATGGACAGTGAACACTGCTCCCCCAGCTGATGTGTACTCATTTGAAGCCCTCTGTATTTCCATTAAATGATGCTGATTTGTCAATGTTTCCTCAGAAATGTCCCCCAGGTCCCTGAGTAATCGTTCCCTCTGCATTCTCAACAACTGACCTTTTTGCAGTGCTGAACCTGAAACTGAACTGTTGCCCCAGTGGGGGCCACACAGGTGGGAGCAGAGGGGAAGGATGAGGTTGTAGGTCCTACCAAGCCATTCTCCTATTACATGACCCAGTGGGACACCTGTCTTCACCACCACAACATAGCAAGGCTGACCTGTTCCCCTCTGCAGTGTCATTTTTCAGTAATACTGTCTCTCACTTCATCTCTTCACAAGTTAGGAGAGCCACTGGGAACAGGTCCTTCCCCACCATCCCTTTGTGCACCAAGGGTTTGGGCAAGATTCCTTCAAATTCTTGCTATCCCTGAGGGGCTGGCTCCTCTCACCAGTCCTCCCTCCATCCAGACATCTCTCCACACATCATCTCCCCTCACAGAGCCCTCCATCTCCCCTGAGAGAAACTGAAATTCCCACCCAGAAGTTCCCCTGGCACCCTCCAGACTGCACAGCACTCTCCCTCCCAGCAGAGCAGGATGGAGCTGGCACAGAACTGCACAGTCTGACTGTGACAGACCCACTAAGGTGTGCTGTGTGTGGACAAACATCCCTGATCCATGGAGAGGTCCTTGGGAAGGGCCAGTTCCATGGGGGCATCGATCCCTCTGTTGATGCCAGACCAGAGGCTCCCACTGTCTTGGGAGCCTCCCCCTCCTGCAGAGCTGAGGGACAGCCAGCACACTCCAGAACTCAGGTGCACATGCAAAGTCATGGATCATGATCATGATCAAAGATCATGGAGGCTGATTGCATTCCCCTCACCTCTCAACACAAGGTTCAACCACTGCTTGGTTGGCAAACTTGGGCACCTCACCAAGCAGGTGAGTTTCTTTCTAATTCCTCCATGACAAATCCCAAAGGATGGCTCTGGTGAGAGACTGTCCAAGTATCATTCTTGTATGCAATGTACATAATATAAACATTATTTGGACACTCACCAGCACACATTCTCATACGGAGTACAGGAGCTGCTAGTTAAGCAAGAGTTTCAGCAAAAAAAAAAAAAAAAAAAGGGGGGGGGAATTTTCATTACATTGTTTTATTTAAGTATTAATACCACTAGGTAATACATATCCCTGTAATCTGGAACAAGGGTTTACTTCTTAGGATATAAAAGCTTCTTTCTATCAGATTGGAACATGTGTGTCTTGGTCAGCGTGTATCTTGAGATACTTTAAAAAGAAGGAAAAAATACAATTTTAGCAATAGCTAAAATAAGGAAAAGATCTCAGCCTGTCCAACCAAAACAATGACCTGATGCAAAAGTCAAGTCTATCAGGTAATGCTCAAGGGAACATTTTAAATAAGGAAAAAAGAGTGGAAGTGGGAAAAAAATATCATCATTGTATTCTTATGCAGTAATGTTCCTCCACTAGCATTAACAGCTTATCTCCCCATCTAAGCACTTCTCGATAACAGACTGGGTTTTATGTTGAGTACAGGCTGTACCAAGTCTCTAAAACCATTCTATTGTTAAAGATTATATAAAATGGTCAATCAAAGTGTCACTTCTTCCTGCCCGTCCCCCAGGCTGCTGTTGCAATGATTCCATATAAAAGCCAAGCATGAAGGGGGAGCAAAGCACCAGGAGAGGGAGAAAATGGCACATTGCAGAGCCAGCAGGCACATGGGACACTCCACCACCACAGAGGGTCACACTGCAGTGTCACCTGAGCAAAAACATCCAAATAAAACTTGTCTAGTGGATTTGTCCTTGCAAAACAATATTTGTGTTTAGCACTCTGTGCACCTGCAGAGCTGCTGAACATCCTTCTGTGGCTTGTCTGGTACAACAGGTCCCAGCACAACAGAGAAGTGGGAGATGATGCCAGAATAAGCTCAGGAGAAGAACCACTTTTCTAGCATTTTGAATGAGATTTCTAGATATCTAGAGATTTCATGCTCTATCCATGGCTCAGAAAGAAACTGTGTCAGATTAAAACAATGGAAAACCATTACATTTAGTAACTGAATTCAAAAAGCTGCTTGTTTTATTGGTGGTAGTGGTTTGGGGCTTTTTCTCCCAGTAGGTTTCCATAACTATTATAGTGGAAAACTGAAGGGCATTTCTGAGAAGGCCTGAACTGGTAAGAGGTTGCAGTTTGGAGCTCAGTGTTCATGTGGGATGGGATACAGCTCCTCTAAGCTTGAACAATCCCACCAGGCATGATGAGCAGCAGAGCTTTGGGGACAAAGTCCTTCTATGCATGAGGGCAAAGTTATTCCTTACACTGAAAGAACAATCAATCCCTAGCATAAAACAATATTATAGACCTCTACCACACCTGCCCTCAGTCATCTCTGTCTCTCAGCACCAGAAGGACACAAACCAGCTCCATCTCACCCTCAATGCTCATATTCCTGGGAAAACTGAGTAGGCAGAACTGCATTCATTTGTACAGGCTTGAAAAAGGCCTTTGTTAAGTATTTGCTTAACATACAAATGCCTTTCACATTTCAAGATAGACAAATCCCAATTATGTTCTAATTAGGAAGGGATCAGAAGAAGTCCTTCCTCCAGTAGAGATTTTCCAAAATTTTTGCCTGGGTTCAGCTGCATGTTCTAAGCACATGGATTGACAGGGAGGGGAGATAGGTAACAGAGAGCTTGTGCTATTTGTGATTTGTGCTAGAGACCACATAAAGAAAGGGAATTGGAAAAATAATTCCCAATTCTCAATTGCCCACTAGCTGATTGAGACTAAATACAGTTTGTATCAACAAGAGCAGCAAACCACTAGCATATCTCATTTTCATCTGCTGTCCATGGGGGTCTGTCATGAGATCCTTAAAGGAAATCTGGATATCATTGCACCAGGGTCCATGTTCTCTCACACACAGTTTGCAGGCACACACAGGCATAGCTGGATCATGTGCTGGCAAGTAATGGAGAAGTTGAGCAAACATACCTGAAATAGCTTACATACTCAGAGATGCCAAACAGGCTCCTGACACCATTTCCAGAGGGGTTTTTTGCCCAGCTCTGCATCCCCCAGCCACTCAAACAACAGTTGTTCCTGTGGGCATGCTCTCTCACACAGCCATCAATTACAAGGTGACGACTTGAGGAACAATAATTTGTCACTGCAAGCCAAAACAAGCAGCCCTGCTCCTTTGTGCCCAGCTCTGATGGGGAATTTTCCCAGGTCTAGGCTTGCTCCAGGGCCCCACTCTGGTCCTCCTGCCTCCCCCATTCCTTTCCTTCTAGCCTGCTCTCCCAGATTTCCTCACAGAGTTAAGCTTTCTCTCCTTCTTTCTGCCTCTTCCCTTGACCCAGCTCTGCCACCCATCCTCCCACGTGCTCAGGATGCTGTAATAGGTGAAAGAGAGCTACAAACTATCCCAATCAACATGATTCTGTGTTGGAAGCTTCATCCTGCTGCTGATCCATTGCAAAAGCACCCAAAACTGAAAGCTAGTGCATTCACAAGGAGTTGGTCGATCAGCAAAGGAGACTGAGGACCAAACCTGCTTTGCAGAAGAACCAGGAGGGTTTAGGAAGCAGAGAAAATACCTGAGCAATGCAGAGAGGGTATCTGAGAAATGGTAGGGGATGGCTCAGCTAAGGGTGAGAAGATAGTCTGGAAATGGCAAACGAAAAAGAGAAGCTGGGCTGCCATGAAGAAGCTTAAGGGTAAAAGGAATCTAAGAGACAGGGAGCAGAGGCTCCTCTGCTTTAGGTGTTGAAACAGGAGTGATGCTCATGCCAGACGCTGCATTGCAGGGCAGTGGGGAGGCTCTGGCGACAGCCAGGTGAGGCTGGTGTCCCCATTGAGGCTGGTGTCCCCATTGAGGCTGGTGTCCCCATCCCCTGCAGAGGGGTTCGTGCAGGGAGCCTGTTCTGCACACCCAGCGTCCTGCCTGCCTCTAGGGCGACCACCACAGACCCCTCGGAGACAAGCAGACTGAAGCCCAGCGTTCCCCTGGGATGGGGGCTTCACTGCACGGCCCGGGGGAGCAGCACATGGCAGTCACCGGGTGTGGCTTTGCTGTTCAATCAGATAAAACCCGAGCACGAAAGGATCCCTGGCCCCGGGAGGACGCGGAGGGGACGGAGCTGCCCGCTCTCGCAGGGCGCCGGCCCCGCGCTGTCAGCGCAAAGCAATCGCGATTAATGGGCTGTGGCAATCGGATCCCAGCGCTGCCGGAGACAGCAGGTCCCACCATTTGCACGCAGTAAATTATTCAGGCTGTCAGCTGCTGGGATGCGCTCGGTGTGCCGCGGTTAAGCGCTGGCCACATGGCTAATGGGAGGTGTGCCGCCAGGCAGCACAGCTGTGCCACGCCCGGCTGCCACAGCCCCGCACGGTGACAGCCCGTCCTTGGGCAGCCAACACCACCGCCACCAGCTCCGCACTGCCCTCTGAGCTGCAGGCCCACGGCTGTCAACAGGCTGGCTCCAGGGACCAAGCCTACCTGAGCCTCCAGACACGGACACGCTTGTCAGGAATTAAATGAGTGGCTGGACTCAAAACTGGAGTATTCCAAACATAGCATCATGTAGTAAACTCAGAGTTTGCCAGTTAAACCAGGTTTTTACAAAGCCAAGGGTGGTGCTCTAGAGGGAACTCAATTCAGATGAGGGCCCAGTGAGTACCCACAGGCCATGCTGGACCCACATCCCCTTCTGCCTTCCTGGCTGTGAGAAGTGTGTTTTAATGTACACACCCTCTTGCAAAAATAATTAATTCAGAACAACCTTCCAGGGTGGAAAGACTGAGCTTATCCAAGCTCAAGTACTTTTTTCCCGGAACACTGCATGAAGAATAGCAAACATGAGGCTGAAGGGAAAGGGCTATTTGTAAAGTAATGTGAAAAGAAAAAAAAAAAAAAAGAAAACATCCCAGGCAGTTGTCTAGTCATGCATAGATGCAATTCTTCATTGCTGTTTTCCCACGAGGAGAAAGGATGCCAAGGGACCTGACACAAACACAACACCAAACTCAGAAGGATGAAGTTGTTTCTTCATTAGCACCTCAGTGTGGACAACTGCAGCAAAATCCTGTCATTTACATTCAAATCAGACCTGCTTCGTGCAGGGGCCTGCCCACACTCACTGGTGCACAGCCTGAGAGGGGCTGTATTTCAGCTCAGGAGCCTGAAATGGTTCAGAGCTGTCCCATGTGGCTCAGCACCTGTACCCTTGCTAAGCACCATTCCCCCCAGCAAACATGCTGGGCTGCAGTTCTGGCACATCTCTTGGGAGTACTTGGCTTTCTCAAACATGCAGGCCTAGTGGAAAGGAAACATTTGATTAAGAAATATAAATAGTGACAGTTTTCTATGGTAAGCTAAAAAACCCCACAAAATACCACAGATCAATCCTCAGGTTTTTTGAGTTTAAAATTTAAAAAACAAAGAGAAACAAAAGAGAGATGTTAAATAATAATATTCTGTGTGAACACAGTAGCATAAATTGGTAGGGGAGGCATGATAATGGATAGCAAAACTGAAGCTTAGAGGCACAAGGTCACTTTGCTAAATAACTACCTACTTTAGAATGTACAGGCAAATCAAGGTGCCCATGTCAGCCTGATCTCTTGAGCTCACATGTATTTGAAAATGTCTAGGTATATCCCATTCAGTCTGACAGTATTTAGGACAACTAATTAAGAGTGTGATTGTCAGAAGGTCAGGCAAAAGATCTACAAAGACTTAAAATTCATTCAAGTGCTCAAAAGTATGCAGTGAATAGTCCTATCACAACCAAAGGGCCATGCAGGAGCATAGAAATTCAGGCAGCAGTATGGGTTTTCACACATCAGAGCCATATTTTTATCCTCATTGAGGTCCAAAGTACTTATGCATCTATACACTAGCAGTAAAACAACAGAGTGATCCTTTATGACAGTATGACCATAATCTAACTTGACAAATGCAGTTGTCAGCATCCCTTAAAGTAAATTATAACTACACCCCCTTGACTAAATCCTGAGCCCTTTCAAATAACAAAACAAAGAGCTCTCTCCCAAGAGTTGTGTTCTCTGCATTGTATTTTCTGACAGGCTTTCCCACCATCAACCTTTCATCCTGTTGAACTGATTTTCATTGTAAGCAGCAGAGGGCAGGGAGGATAACTCCCGTTAACCTCATGCTGGTGAAGTGTGGGCCTGTCCAGAGGAAAGGCAGAAGAGAGGGCACATCCCTGACAGGGCTGACCACCAAGTCCCCTGTCCTGCTGAATAGGGCAATATGTATGTGCAGCTGTGCTTTCCCATAAAGAGCAGGTAAGCTGGCACTAACAGCTGGGAAAAGCTGCCCATCTTCAGAGCTCACAAGGTGCCACAGTGGTTTGCACTAAGGTGCTTGGTTGCAGCTCTTCCAGCCTGCTGCCCTTACTGCCACCAGCAAACAAGGCACCCAAAAGGAGGTTAGAGACACTGGAACTGACCCTTTTCCAGGAGGGGCTCAGCTGAGCTCTGGCTCTCACCAAAGCAGACGAGAGATGCAGTAAGGTCCTGCCAGAGGCACTGCTGCAGAGGGTCAGCAGCAGGCTTTTGTCTTACTGTGGAAATGGAAGAAAGAAGCTTTTATGGCCTATTTCTTCCCCCAGTACACATGCACATTTGTATTCTTTACTGTACACTGTACACCTCTCAGGCTTGCACAAGCTCCTGCTCTGCCCAGTTTCACTGACCTGAGACTCAATCCTGCTCCAGGGAGACCTCCTGCCCTTTCAAAACCTCTTAATAAATGTGGAACAGTAAGAGCACTTCTTTTTCATGAACACAGGGCCTCTTGGGCTGTGTGTCCCATCCTGGCCTGGCTTTGCACTCCAGCAAGAGGGAAATGGTAATGGTGCTCTCAGGGATGCAACTGGGTGCTTTACCACCAGAAGACTTCCCATGGCAATGCTATAGGCCTGCAGGGAGGTTGGATAGAGCCCAAGATGAGCAGGAGTTCTGTTTGCTTTGTTTTCACATTGTTCTCTGTAATTTCTTTATCCTGATGTTTTGGGTTTCACCCATAGGAATTCCTTAGGTGAACCCTGCTTTCTGTATCAACAGTAGATCTCAGCCCAGCCTGTGTGGTTACAGTTTTAAGGGGGGATGAAACTGGGGTCCTGCTCACATGTATGGCTTACTGCACCAAGAGAATGGCTGAGCCTCACAAACCCTGGCCTGGGGTTGCATGCTGCCCTAACCTGTGCCATGGCAGTCCCACCCATGGGCATCCTCTTGCCCCAGTGCTCAGTAGAGCTCTTCTCCTGGAGATGGAAAGGCAACAGCCCCAACTTGTGCCAAATGCCCTCCCTCCATCTCCCCACCCCTATAAGCACACCTTCCAAAACAAGCAACCATAATGATGAATTATACTTACACTCAACAAACAGCAGAGTCAAAATTGTTTGGGAACTCACCTGGGAGTGAGTTTCTTGGGTGGGAGGTAGCAGAGTATCTGTGCAAGAGCAGCAGTCTCTCCAAATGTCTTAGCAGGACCCAGGGAGGATGTGCCCATAGCCTAAACACACTGCATCTATGTCAAGGTACCCAATACTGACCTTGAAAATCATCTTAGGTATGGGCCTCTCCTGCTCCCATGCTTTCAGTGTGCAGCTTTCAGCAAAAGGACAAAAATCTGTAGGACTATCAGATTTACTAAGTCAGGCTTTAGCCCTTGCTGTACACATCAGCCACTCTTATTGCTGCCAAGAGACATGGGGAGAGGTTTGATGTGCCTGGTGACCACTGCCTTCCTCCCATCTGGGATCTCAGATGGACAGAGAGCAGATCTTCACCACATCACCTAATCACAGCTCACAGCAGAGATCTGCAGGCACCTGGATGTGCCCCAGTGCTGAGCCCTGATCAAAGTCAGGAAGTGTTCCACCAGCCAGCCTGATCCCACACACCATCTCAGTCTCCTTAGTGACTTGGGATCGGTGACACCCACAGACACACGGCCCTGGGGGTAAATGTTTCCAGCTGCAAGGCAGCTTCTGCTCACTGCTGCTTTCAGAGCCCCAGCAGATAGAAAATAGCAGGTGCATTAAGTTACAAAGTAAGATTATAACATGCTGTAAATTAAAGTACGATGAGCTCTTTGTGTCCAGTCAAATAAGGAATGATGCATGGAAAACAACAGGGGCTCACATTCGTCTCCCAGTGATCATTGACAGGTTGCGCAACAATACAATTTCACACAAAGAAATCAGAGAATGTCTCTGAAATGTAAGATCTGCTCCTCACGGGTATTTTTTTCTTTTTCAGTAAAGATTTCCAATGTTCTGAATATAATGAACTTATAATAATAATTGGGGGACAAAAAGTCTCTGGGAAATTATTGGCACGAACTTCTGGGTCTCTAAATTAAGGCCAGCCTAATTTTCCAATTAGGCAGCTTGATAGGCAAGATGACATGTGCAGAGTAGAAGGGCAGGCTCTAAACGGCATTTTTATGAACATTTCTCATGCCTGCAGCAGCCTTTCTATACCCAACAGCTGAGGAGTGCACTTTCCCATGCCGTCAGGGGTGAGGAGGTTACGACTCCAGCATTGTGCCCCTTGTTTTTCACAGGGAGCCCGGCGCGCCGCGGCGATGAAAGGGTCGGGGCGCCCGGAGCCCCCAGCGCTGCCCCGGGCCCGGCTCACTTTAACCCGCCCGGGCCCGGCTCGCTTTAACCCGCCCGGGCCCGGCCCGCCGCGGCGCTAATTGCCACGGGCAGCGCCTTTTTCAGAGTCGCTCAGTCGGTAAATGAAAGCCCAGCTCCCCGGGGATGCAGCGTGCGCGGAGAGGGCACGGCGGAGGCTCCGAGCTGGCGCTGCTCTTTCACAGCTCGGGCTGCCTGCCTGTGCTGGCTCCCGGCTGCGCCCCCACTGCCCCCGGCCAGGGACACCCAGCCCGGGGCCGAAGAACCAAACGGTGAGTTCAGCGCAGGAACCCAAAGCAGAGCGTGAGACCTGTCACTCAGAGCAAACCCTGGCCCCCAGAGGAAACGAAATCGCACATCAACACCTGCTCTTAGGTGAACCTGAGCAAACCATGCCTGCCCTGTTCAAATGTCCTTCTCTGGGTCAAGCAGGCAGGCCAGGGTGGTTCATGCAAGGGCTTTGGCAGACAGGCCAGGCAGGAGGTAGCCCGTGACCACCAGGAGAGGACATTTACAGAATACAGGAGTCCAGGACCACCACCCCTCCTTGAAGGACAGCAGCCAAATGCTTCTGTCAGCCACACTGACAACACTGCCCATTGCCATTGCCATCCTTCTCACACTGCACAAGAGCCTCGACCGATGGAAATGTGTCTCACTGAGCTTATTCTCAGTTTGTCCATCCATACAGTAGGAGTAAATAAGGAGGAATGATACCTTTGTTGGAAGTGGGAGAGGGCAGCAGCCACAGGAAGTAGCCACAGTCTCTTTCACTGAAGGGAAGGTCATGTCAAAACAAAGAGCAAACCAGCCTCAAGGGTACACAGAAGGTACTGATTTCTACCTTTCCTACTTCTGGAGAACCCCAATGCCCTGCTGTCTTTTGATAACTGGATTCCAAAGAGAAGACTGTACCCTCCCAGCTCAGCAGCAAATCATCTCCAGCTCAGGGCACTCAGAGCTCCAAGCTTTCAGAAAGGTAGAGAAACAAAAAGCAGCAGTGTTCAACCACAGTGACCAAGTAAAACAGAATCACAGAATGAGACAGGTTGAAAAGGACTTCTGGAGGTCATCCAGTCCATTTTCACTGTTTCCACAGGTGGAGACTCCACAATCCCTCTTGGCAACCTGTGCCAGTGCTCAGTCACTGCCACAGTGTAAAACTCCTGATGTTCAGAGTGCATCACCTGTGTTTCAACATGTACCCACAGCCTCTGGTCTTGGCACTGAGCACCACTGGTGCATCCTTTGGGCCCTTTTGAAGACAGGAGTGGTATTTTCTTTCCTCCAGCGCTCAGGCACCTTGCTGAGTCACCAAGACCTTCTGAAATGTCCAACGTAGTGCCCAGACACTCATCTGTGAGGCAGGTCAGGACATACATGAACTCTCTTCTCTGATGTATTTCTATGTTTTGGTAATTGGCATATCAGACTGTGGCCTGCAACTTCAATTAGTTTTGGGGTTTATTTGTAGTCAGTGGAGTAATTTTGAGAAGAATTGAACAACACCCCTCTCTGGGAAGAGAAGTATGAAGCCCTTAAATTTCTTCCCCATGCTACTGGACTGAGAGAGTGAAATAACACTTCAGTTCCCTATGTGTCATGTCTTAAACACAAACCAGGTTTGAGGTTGAGAAGATGTGCAAAGATTCAATTGGTGGAGCTGCTGTGAAATACATTAAGAGAGCTGGTACTTCAGTACTTCTTTGATTTCTTGTAAGATGGGAGAGAAAAGACCCAGTTTAATACTTGGAAAGTCAACATTTTAAAACCATATTTATATGCCGTTTTCAGCAGCTAACCCAAAGCTACAGAGTGACTACAGAATCTATTCCAAGGATACCTTGGATCCCTTAACCCAGTTGGGAAGTGTAACTTTTGGCTGTTCTAGACAAGCAGCCTGCTGCAGACAGAAGTTAACAAATGGCAGATTTCCTCATTAGAGCCACCATGCAGTGAGTGCATCAGGGTGCTTAACCCTGATTGAATGAGGCACAGCCAAGAAGGCAACAAGAACACTCAGAGGTGTTTAAGATCTCACTCATGTTAGTCTAATGCAGTCATACCAGGGATAGTATTTATTTTGGGTTATGGCCAGATGACAATGTAATAGCCCCATTTGTGCAGTCTAGACCTTTCATATACAATAAACACTTCCCCAGAATATATAATGTATTAAAAAAACACATACAGAGTGCATGCTTGTATCTAGTAGAAATGCTCTCTAGCCAAAACAGAAGACTGGATTAGCTTTCCCAGCATATGGGATTAATACTGCCAGAAAAAGAATAAAAAGCTTGAACAATAATTTGCCCGATTTTGTGACAGTATTAAGAAATGAGAAGGAATCCAAACTTTCCAGAATGCCCTAAAGGGAAGTAAAATGTGAAGTATTCTTTTCTTCAGAAAAAAGCTCAGTGCCAAAGCTTTGGTGGCAAGATGCTAATTTGTTTTCAATAGGCAGGTCTGATTTCTTCAGTGTTTCCCTTTTTCCCCATCTCATCACCTAAGGGCCTGGAATATGAAAAGGCAGATAAGCCTAGGAGGATTTAATTGTTATAGCACATCAGTCATCAAAGGAACATTGAACATTGATAATTTTTCTTCCAACTCCACATCATGATAAAGATATTTTACTTTCCAAGTATGCATTAAGTGTTTAATGTTCTGTTCATAAAATAAAGAGGTAGAATTCTAGAACAACTTATGAAAGCCTTCAAAACAGGACCAGCATAAACACAAAAGAGAAATTATTGCTTCAGCTAAAACCCAGGCCAGCTTTGATTCAGTTTTTATCAAAGCTAACTTTGCTTATAATCACATCTGCAAACCCAGAAAGCACAATGGACATTCAGGCACATGAGTGGGGTGAGAAGTGGAAGTGGGTTAGGGTGAAGCTCACAAGCACTTCAGTTACAGGTCTAGAAAAGGTTAAGTGTCCTCCTAGCAGAATAATGGAAATATTCCTTGCTTGTGCAGAAGGGAAGATTTGAGCCTGTCCACCAGAATCACCCACAGGGCTCCCAATCAAGTGGGGAGGCAAGGCTGGGATGGCAGCAGCCTCCTCCTCCTCCCTCTGCTGAGGATGCACTTCATGTTGCTCTCTGAGCACTCAGTGTCACAATTCTGAGTGCAAATTTTACACCAAGCATGAATTACAACTCCTCGAAGTGAATCTGTCATGCTCATCCGAATCTAAGTGAGAAATTTGTCAACTAAGAGATGTGGGCAGCATGCAAAGCAGAATATGATAGAGGATGATGAAAACTGCTAATGAAGCAGGATTTGTGTTGTTACCTGAAAAAATTCAGAGAAATAAAAACATTCAACACTTTCAAATTTCAAGATTGTTACAGGAAAAAAACCCAAATGTCTGAAAAACAGATGAAGAAACAACCGTATGACTTTAGTAATGAACTTTGCTCATCTGGCCTGTGCTTCAGAGTAAGACAAAATTACAAAATTTAGAAGAAAATGCAGCATTGGCATGTAGAGAAATTCCTGATTTTGGCAGTTAGATGAACAGCTGAAGAACTTGGTTTATACTGCCCTCAGCACTCTCAGCAAAATGATGCATTTCCAGTTACAGCTGGAATCTTGATACGTATAAGTAGCATTAATTTGGTTTATATTAGTAGTACACATCGTATATATATGTGATAAGAGTATTCCAGGGTGGTTGGGCTGGGCACAGTGCCACAGGAGCTGCTGGGCTGGCTTTAGCCTTTCTTAATGTTAGCAGGAGCTAGCAAAAAGAACTGTTACCCTCTTATCTGAAATAAGAATGACCTCCAAACAAAAATTCAGATTGATACTACTGCCCAAACCAAGATACACACAAGTCCACTCAGGGATCTGTACCACACAGACAAGGAGATTGCACTGTGCATGGGTCTTGTACACTTCATTACACTTGTGCACATATGACAGTAGAAAAGTGCAGAGAGCAAAAAGGGATGTGATCATGAAGAAAAAAGGAACTCCTGGGGACAGGGAGAAACCAGCAGAAAAGAGTCTGCATTTATTTTTTTGTATGGAAGGCACTTGAAATACCTGCTTGCATTATCAATTTCTACTCTGATAAATGACTGGAGTAAAAAATAAGAAGAGTCTCATAGACACAGGTCATGCAACTGTGCCATTGTGGCCTTTCAGTAATGAACACTGGTGGTTTCTTACTCTGTGTGAAGGACATGTAGTCTCCACACATTCTTGGTATATGCAAGTATTACAGCTATGAAGCACAACTGCAACAGCCCACCACAAAGACATTTCAGAATTCCCTGCTCTGCCCTTGCAATTCTGCCTTTGGGAGTTGTGCAGAACTGAGGCAAAGTGCAATGGGCACAGGCTACCCCAGACAGAGACTCCTCCGTGGGACAACTCTTGTATGAAGAGTTTGGAGAGTCAGTTAATAACTGAAGGTCACTGAAGATGAGCTGGGACAACAACTGGTTCACCAAAGGCCACAAAGACCATCAGCAGCCTAAAACCATTGGAGGTTAAACCCTGCAATTTGTATGACTGGGTCAGTTTATGTCAACCCTTGAGTTTCCAAATAGAACTAAGCTGGATTTGAAATAGTGACCACTACAGCTTCCAAAAGCTACTTCTCTAAAGGTTATCCAGAGAAAGGTTTGATAAAATCACTGTTACCTTACTGCAAAATAACTCTTATTCTGCCCCAAAACATTAACACATATACTTCCTTCCAAATCACTCTTATTGAAGGCTGATCAAGCATGTAGGATGAGTTATGTTCAACAGACAGGATTTCTTTGATATTTTAAATCCCTCCTGGCTTCTTAAAAATGACTTCTTTTCCTTCTGTAGTGACAGAATAACTCTTTACCTGGAGGCTAACACCCAATGAAATTCATGTTCAAAATCCCCTAATTAAGATCACTGAGATGAATGAGCAAATTAAAGCAACAAAATAAGCTCTCATTGCTTGTTTCCTCTCTTGTTTGGATCCATCCTGATTTCAGAAACAAAATTTCAGTTTGCAAAACTATAAAAGGAACTGCTGAAACATGCCCATTCCTTCAGAATTCCTTCCTCATGCATTTACTGTGTGATTCCTCCTAGCATTTGGGTAAATAAACACCTTATACTAAAAATATTCTTCTTGACAGATCATACATGAGATGTATCTTGGAAACTTCCCATGTTGATGTCAGGCATTGGAACAGGCTGCCTAGACAAGTGGTGGAACCACCACCTCTGGAAGTGTTCAAAAAATCTGTAGGTGTGGCACTTCAGGACATTGTTTAGTGGTGAAGATGGCAGTGCTGGGTTAACAGTTGGAATCAATGATCATGGAGATCTTTTTCAACCTTAATAATTCTATGATTCTGCCTGCACTGTATCTCTTGTTTCAGTGTTATGAAAGGGCAAAGGTAGGAAATTAGTTTTCTTCTGTTTATTTGGTCAAAGGTTTTCTTTCAGCCAGAGGTATAAGAAACAATCAAACCACTGTGCACACGAATGTAGCTCCAGGTTAAAAGGCACTTAAGTTTTCCTTTTGGTTTTCTTTCCATATGTTAAAAAAAATACAAAAACATTTAAAAAAGAAATTAAAATGTTTAACCTATACCAAGGTTAAAGCTTTTGTATTCTGTTCTAAACAATGGACCATATGAAGACTTGCAGAGCTTGGGTGGCAACCTGACTCACCAGCCAGCTGTGATCTAACAGAATTGTCCCCCACTTCTGCACTGATGCCACCTTATCCAAGCATCTCCCAGATGAAGGCAAGGAAAGGGATGTGTGAGCTGACAGCCTGGAACTGGCTCTCTGATACTCTGCTTCTTCAGGGATCCCTTACCTCCTCTTCCCTCACAGAACTGGGACATCTATGCACTCACCATAAGAGGCAGAAGGAGCTGCACCATCCATCACTGCACATGTGGCCTGCTCCAGCAGAAAGATGAGGTGTCTGTGGATTTGGGTAATACATGCTTAAGCCACTATGTGTTTTGCTGAATTTCGTGCAATTTGCTGAATAACATACATATAAAAGAAACACATTGTCACTGGATGGTCACTGCAGACAAACAAGGAGTTCTATCTTAACAAATCTCATTTCATTCCAACATTTGGGAAAAATATTTTAAGATTAAACATTTTTTTGCAATTCAGTGGTATGAATGGCAAATTTCACTTTTCCTCAGTACACCTGCTAGGCACTATGCAGATCACAAATGACTGTGCAGAATTCAGGATTGGATACATCAGAAATCAAAAGAAGTGTTCTCTGGTAACAAAAGCTCCAAAAAGATATAGGAAATACCATAGCATGATTCTTTGTGTGTTGTTCAAATACCCACTATATTTATCTTAAATATATTTACAGAATACTAAGACCTACACTAGGCCAACTACACTGAAACAGCTTCTTTCCTTTTTTATGAACCACCAAAGAAAATTTACTAACATGCATTGGAAATGGGAGCTCTGATTAAAGCAAAGAATAATCTCTAGTTCCTCATGCAGATGGAGATAAAAGCTTGATGTACTGTAACAGATATTAAACTCAGTATCAGCAGTAAAACAGCCTGCACTGCAGCTTAGAAATCAGAAACCCTTGATGCTGTTCTGTATGAAACACCAGCCTAGAAGCAGCATCATGACTGCAAATTTTGGACTTCCTCCATGGAAAATCAACAGTCCTTTGGGATAGTATGATGGACTCTGAAATTCTTTATACAAGAATATGAACACATTCAGTTAACCTACAGGAGCTCAATTAACCTTAACCTTTAAATCTAAAGGCAAAGATCTAGAAAGATGAGTGAATAAAAATGGAGCAAGAATTAGGTACAATGTGCTTATTGTCTTTTATTGATCTCATTTTTCACATGACTAAGTGGACAGAAAATTTTCATTTATTTCCTGAGGAAGCATTTAATTTGTTATAGAGCACAAAGTGCATCTTTTTGCAGTAAATTTACTCCTTTTGCTTTGTTTGCTTGCTCTCTGCAAGTCCCAAAAGCACTGCATCAGCTTCCAGCAATGTTGTATCACTGGCTGCCCCCAAAAACCTGGAAGTCAGTTCAAGATCCAGCAGTCTCAGGCGTACCCGGGTTCCTCTCTGGTATTTCCTGTGAAGAAAAGGGGAGAGGAAGAAGAAGGTAAGTTTTGTTGCACACTGGTCCTGCATTTCCTAAGGCTCTCTCCTCTCTGCATATCTAAGCAGCAGTCCCACAGAAAACAAAGTGCTGCAATGAATTCCAATGCTGCTGTAATGTCATCAGCACTAAAACTGCTGGGACACACTCCATTCCACCACAGAGCCAGTCTCTGCTGATATAAACCTGCCCATCAAAGAACAGACACCACCAGATCCCACTGTGGAAATGCAAACTCTACAAAGAAGCAGTTTATTATATGGGAAACTGTTTGTGTCTTCTATCAAAATATTATACTGTATCATCTGCTATCATGCCAATAATTATCTGCTGGACAACATATCATCAAAGGGGAGGAAAAGTCATCATTAGATCACTGGTGACATTGCTATTATCAAAAAGTACAATGCCAGCTAACTATGGTTTATATTTCCAACCCTGGGCCTCAGGCAAGGAACTTTTCTTGTCTTATCCCCTCATCCAAAGAGTGGGCATCATCTGCAAGTTTTTTATTACATATAATTAAAAAGAAACCCCACAACTACTGTAATGAAACATTCTGCCTACAGGCTTGGGTTTTATTGTTTTATGCTCTCTTTTTTTTTTTTCTTTCCTTTTCCTTTTACTCAGAAGATTTGAGCATTCAATGTGTTTTTAAAACAGATCCTGTGTTAAGATGGCCATGCCAAATTAGTGAAGATTTTTAAAATATGAGGTTTTATAATGCACCTGGAGACCTACTGATTGAAATCCAGCAATAAAATTGAGAACTATTCTTCTTTTGAAAGTTCAAGTTGAACTTTTTTTTTCCCTAGTCAAAGCATAAAGTGCTGAAGATGCAGCAAGCTTGACTACCCTGAGCAAAAGGAAGAGTAAGTTTGACATATTCTCCAGTTGCCAGGAGAAAAACAGGGAATTCTGGTTGCACCTTGCTCATTTTCACCTCCATCCTGGGCAGACAGTCTTCTCTGTATGACAACTGTTTGCTAGCATGAAGCAAAACTGAACTAGATTTCAACTTTCTTCATCAAATCAAAATTCATTTGGGAAACTAAACATCTTAAAAAAAGGTCCTGGAGTTGCATTTATGGTGGGTTTTGGTTTTATTTTGTTGTCATTTTCTGTCAGTGCTATCTTATATTCATTTCCCTTGCCTCTTGGTTAATCCTGGGTAATACTCAGCTATGATCCAGACTGCAAAGGAAGAGCATTTGACACCTCCACCCTGAGCAGATATGTGGGTACATAGGGTACTCAGTCAGCAAGAATTCTGCCAACACTCACCCCATCAAATGCTACAATGATCTGCATGAGTTCAGTGAAATAACACACATTTTCTTTAAAAAAACAGGACCTCACCAGTTCAAAATGCAAGTAACCAGTGCTGCAGTGAAGAGTATGGCACAGCTTACCAAACATAGAACACAGCTTGTGTTTGGTTGTTTCCTAAATAGCTGGAAGGGATTAATTCTATCCTTTTCTCTATGAAATATGTGCATTTCAAAACAGAACCATTTCAGAACTGATGAGAATTATTTATGAAACCTAAAGTGCAGCATTTCAGTGTTGCTGAAATCAAAAGACAATGCATAAGACCTTAAAGTGGATGGTATCTTCTAGGATTTGTTAGGCTTATTGAGAAGACAGGTGCCCAAAAAGGTTTTGGGATAAGAAGGAGAATGAAGAGGAAAGCTCTTTATTGAAGTAACTCAAATTAAGACCAGCTGACTATTAGTTTAAGCCATTTGTGTATATGGGAGAAATTCCCAGAAAATTCTGTAGCAAGAACCAAACCTTCATCTTACTGACAGCTGCTGGCTGGATGGATTGCCTTTGCCCCTAACCATGAAGTTATCCTGATCTCAATAAATATCAGCATAAAATATCAGACTTTACTGCCTTTATCAATGTGTGTGTGGGGGAGATTAGGTTTTGAAGAAGGGCAAAATAAGAGGGAGAGAAGGAAATCTGAGAGGGAGAAATGGTCTGTGGAAACAGAAAAGAAGGACCAGATACCTTTTAATGAGAAAACAGAACCCTTGGAAAGACAGAGAAGAAGGAAAAAAGCATGTGACAAAAAAGTACTGAAAACACAGGCAAATTGTGTAGAAATCTAGGAAACTATACTATATATAATAGAGCCAAGAAGAGGAAAACATCACTGAAAAGACTGCATAAAACTATTAAAACCTGACACTAAACTCAGATATTTGAACTACTGCACTCTGTGCTTTAAAAAAATCTTAATATTAATAAAACTTAAGACTAAACTAGTGGTTTTGTAACAAAACTTAAAGACCAATCATCCCTCTGTCTTTTCCTTCTCTCTTTCCTCCTATAGGAAAAGCAGCTCACCTGTAACCTACAGCAGGAAACTGTTGAGAAAACTACCTTCAGAGTCCAACACATTTCTACAGAAATAGAGCTGAATGGGGTTTAAATTGAATTAGAAGTCCTTTCTCTATTTGACAGCACACAGTGGGAGAAATATTGAGCTCCATCTTTATAATTGAAATACAAAATATTACTTTCATCACGCATCAGTTCCTTTTGGACTGGTTGCTTTACTACAGTGATGTTTTACAAGTGAATAGATGAAACCAATTTTTTTCTAATCAAGCTTTTAAAATACTATTTATAACTAGGGAAGTCCAAATGGAAAATCTGTGAAGAAACTGTACTTCTCATGATTAATGCATCTAATTTTATAGAAAATAAACAAATAAAAAGTAATCTTAAGCACAACTCCCCCAATTTTAGCCCTGCTTACTGTAAAGTCGGCAGAGAACTTTGCTCCAATTTCCAGGCATGACTTTAGCATATATTTGTAATGCAAAACCCAAGCAGTTGTATTTTTGTAAGAAGAATCACAATCTTCAATGCTGCTTCAGTAACTGGAAGAGGCTTCAGATACTTTAATCATGCTTAATTATTAAAGAAGCTTTTCCAGTCACAGCACATCTGCTTACAAAAGGATCACGATGACATCTCTTTGAGGAGCTGACACAACTGCCGATTTATATGAATATAAACATTTGGGTTTGTGACAGATGTTCCCTACAGCTAAAACACTTCAAGAGTATGTGGATGATATAGAAAAAGCAGAAACATGAACACAACATGCAGTGGTGGTCTATCCACCACATTTTAGAGCAAGAGGAAATGATAGGTTGCTCTATGCATAGCAATCATATTCTATCCACAGGGGTATTTATCCTTTAAACAGATAAAACTATCCTATGGTTAAAGCAGAAGCTTGAAGCAGGACCCAGAAACAAAGCAGACATTTTATTATTTTCAGGAACAGTGGCCTGGGAGACACAGGACACCAGTGTAAAAGGAAAGAAACCATCTACTTACTCCACCTTGCGAAAGGACTCGCTTTATCTTTAAGTAACAATGCTGCTATTCAAGATCATCTTATCCCATGACCATCAGCAGGTACCACTGACCTTCACCCAACCCCCAAGCACTGTGTTTCTCAAGGATCCATGTGTTTTCCTCCTGCCACTTCCTACTGCCAGGTAAAAGTATTAAATTCACTGAGAAGTAGACAAAGGTGTTTAGTCACATACACAAATGAAGGTATAAGAATTTCCCTAGAACATAAAGAAATTATTTTGCAAATAGACTCCAAGCTTGATTCACTTCCACAGAATTTATTTACAACAGCTGTGAATTTTAACCCTTTGGGAACCCCAATTTTGAATGGAAGGACCCCACCTGGCACCCACATTCAGAGGTAGAATCCAGTGGCTGATGTTGCTGAGCCATGACCCCTTCTCAAGCCAGTACAGAGCACCCACTGAAGCACCACCAGAAACCTTGCCTGAACTTCAGCCAAGAAACAAGGGATCCCCAAAAACTTTCTCTGTTTTAAATGTGTACCTGCAGGCTTCTCTCCAACTCTTGTGGAGTGGGCAAAGCACTACATACAAGGTGTACCTTCCCTCAAATATCCCTTTCCAGAAGACAATGTTTAGTTAAGTTAGAGGAAGCCCAAATAACTGCTTCAGTGCTCTTTGTAACTTTTGAACTGTCATAGAGAAGAACTAGAAAAGAAGCAAAATGAAAATCCTTTTTCTTATTTGAACCCTAAGTCTGTGCAACCACACATCACCAATATAACACAGAATGTAAAAGCACAGAGAAAGCACATAGCACAGCCTTGCTAATAGTGGTAAAAATTTTTAAAAACAAAAATTAAAGTTTATGTCCTACTACTACATTAAAAATAGGGCCTATTATCTTTGCATGCAAATATCAAACTACTGTGTCTGAACTTACAAAAGGCAGGTCTTCTCTTTGCTAATCACATGAGTAGAACAGTGAAAACTTTTAGACTCAAGTGACTTGTAAGCTTCCTCCTGACTGACTATATCACTTTCAATGCAATTTGGTCTCTATGCTGATCCTTTCACTTTTGCACTGAAGCTTTAAATCTCGCAAAATCTTAATGGTAAATTAAAGGGTTTAGCCAAAACTCCCCAAACTCTTCAGTCAAATATTTCAAACTTGTAATTTTAAGAAATTTTACTATGTGAAAGATATATGAAGAAACAAAAAAAACCCCTCAATATTTTTACATAATAAAACTGGAGGGGGAGGATATGGAATGACATATTTCAGCTCCTGCTAATTAAGAATGCTGGGAGGTTTTTTAACTTAAAAGTCAACCCAGGTTACAGCAAAAGGTCTACAAATGGAGTTGCCTTGGAAAGTGACAAGCATGTAAAAAGAAGGAGACTATAACTAAAAATGAGGATCCTAATTATACCAATTTTGGCCAAGAAAATGGGACAGTAGTTTTGCAGGTGTGCAATTTCACATGCAAAGGAAGCATTCTTATTACTAAATGGCATTAAGAACTTTATTCAAACTCTAAATTATAGGTGCAGACATTAAAGCATTTTGTTAAACTATCCAGTATTTAAAACTGCATGTGATCACAAATTAGCAAGGAGTCATTTTCCTATTAAAACTACTCAAGTTATTAGTTTAAAAATTAAGGCAACAAAGCTTCTATTCTTGGAAACATTGCTACAAAAATAAAAACACAATTACAGAAAAGGTTTAGTCTTACTGGGCCTTGGCTGGTATTTCCCACTCATTTCAAAAGTGCATTCACAGACACCTATTTTATACTATAAAAATATAGGGCTGATATTCTGACACAAGCAGAATACTTTGGTTCATATATCCTCTACTTCATTAAGGGTTTTCAGTCTCCACTGCCTCCTTTAGGAACAATAACCTGTGCAATACAAAGATGAATGAATTTGCTAGGGCTGGCTATGACCATTCTCAACCACTGTCCATTCTTCTACGCCCTCTGTCCCACCTCTCAGGAATGTGCATTTCTGAAAGGAGCAGGAAAGCAACTCTTAAACCTGGGGTTTAATTCCTATGCTGAGGGTGTAACTTTGAGAATTTAATTTGATTTTTTTTACACTTTTTACATCATTATTTTTTAATGTCCCCCAGCACAGTCTAGTGATGGCTTTCTGCAATGAAAGGAATCCCTGGATTATCTTCCATACAAAATCAATTAATATAAAACACTCCAAAGACACGGTTAGAGTTGAGCCATGGTACTCACAGTGAATGCCATCAGAAGTCTTGATGCCTTTCATTTTGGCACTGTGAGAATTTCAAAGTGTGTTCTTCAGATCCATTATTCAAGACATTTTGTTTCACTGCCTTAGCACAGTACCAAACAGTTTACAAAATTTGAAACCATTTCACTTTCTCTTTTTTTTTTTTTTTGTTATGTGAAAGACACCACATTACCAACCTCAGAAAAAACACAAGAGTGGCAAAGGTAGTGAAATAAATTGACCATCACTTTCTCTCCAGACTTTGTGTTCACCATTCTTAACCACCATTCAAATCCACTCAAAATCACCCGGTAGCTTCTCATTAGTAATACTGAAATGATAAAGCATCCCCAGAAGCAAACCCACCTCTAACTAACTGCAGCCAGCAGCAAAGCAGTGCAGCTGGTGTGGAACAAAGCTGTGTGTGGACAATCCATCTTGTTTCTAAAAAATGTTTTAAAGCATTCCCAGGTGCTGCCTGAGCCCACACTGGTCTCAACTTTATCAGCAAAGGGATGCCCTACAGCTGGCTTAAGGAGCACAGTTCCATAGGAGTTCTGTACAGGTCACCCTCTGATGCCCCACAGTGAAGGAGCTCTGCAACAGCACAACAATTCCCAGAAACTTCTCCCTCACTGCTAGTATACACAAAATTCTTGGTCAGAGAAAATATGGATGAAAAAAGCAGACTGCTGTCAACCCGAAGGCAGTGGATTTCTGTGTAAAAGTCTACATCTTGTAAAGTGGCTTTTTGCAGTGAGGCACACACTGCACATATAGTGATGGGATGGCAATCCTGCATCCAGCAGGTCCAGACAGCAGTCACAGAACACCACCTCCACCTCAGAATGAGCTCCTAGGCAATCCTAGGGCAAAAAGGCCAAATCCCAGTTTTTTACACAGCAGTGATGAAGAAAGTAGCAGCAGGAAGGTACCCTGAATTTTGCACAGAGTAGAACACGGACAGTGGAAGAGATACTGGGAGAGCAGTAACATGGGGTAGTATCCTGCTGACTGATTTTCTTTAAAGGCTGTTAAAGAGAGGACAAAGAACATGCATAAAAATGGATAACCATGTAAAGATCTTGATCTGATATTAAAAGATTGAGCTGTCTATACAGAAGGAAAATACTTGCATTAAAAGATGCTTAAATCTGTCTGGGAAAAGCATATAATAACTGGGAAAGCAAAGTTCAACTAATGCAGATGAGAATGACAATTTGCAAATAATATTGATGAACTAATAGGAAAAACTCCAAGCCCTGAGACTTTTCAGCCATTGATGGCTTCAACTGTCAAAATAAATGTGCTAGTTCAGTTCAGGATAACCTGCTGAAATGTCATGTCTTATGATACAGTGAAGTCCTGAGAGATGACCTGAAGGTCCCTTTTGACTTAAATTTTATTCATCCATTATTTATTACCACAGCATCCAGTCATTCAAATAAGGGATGGATGCTCAAAATAGGATTTTCAAAGCATTTCTGTTTTCTGAAATCAAACACTTCACAAAAATGCTTCAAGGTTGCTGGCTACATTCTGTCAGAAAATGCAATCTCACTTCTTGTGAGTCATCAACCCATTAACACTTCAGCTGTATTTGTTTCCTACTCCATTTGTTTTCCTCTTTCCTTGAACTAAGAAAGTAAACACGCTCTCATTTCTAGCAGTTACTGCTTGTGACACCTGCTTAATAATTGTTTAGAATATTTTTGCTCCTTGTGCCAAATCCATACTTCCACAAGGAAAGAGGCTATACTCTGCTAGATAGAAGCAGAGATCTAGATTACTCTACTAGATAAAAGCAGATTAAAGCCTCTCATATTCTTGGAAGCATTTAGCAGAATGCTCTAAGAATGTGTGAAATGATCAACTTAACCAACAGCCACTGTGATCTACTGTTTTGGAACAACATAAGCAGATCCTATTGTAAACATCCTTAAAACCAGCAGGTTTTATGCATCTGAGGAAGCCCAAAGCTAAACCCTACTTTACACTGATCACCATCTAAAGCAGAAATTGGAAATGAATGCACAGAGTTTGGGCATATTAGCTAGATGCTGATGTGGAAAACATCCTTGAAAGCACCTGAATATTCCTCCTAGACAACGAGCTTACAGAAGTGCTGATGTCACTGTATGTATGGGGGGGGAGAAATACTGAACAGATTGGTACAAGCAGCAGAGCTTGAGAGTCCAGCCCATTGTTGGGGGTAAAATAATATCTCCAGTTATGCTTATGGAGCTGTTCAAAGCTGTAACTTATTGGTCAAGCCTTGTCAGCTTCATTCTGTGGGACTCAAGTGCAGGGACCTTGTCACCCTTCCCTGTGTCTTCACTGTTGGCTATTGAGGTGCCAGATAGCTGACTGAAAGTGCACAGACATAGGTGAATGACACATGAAAGTTTTTCATTTCTGTTGCTGAAAGAAGGTAAATGCAAAGCCTGACAAGAATTGTTTTATAATTGTCACAGAAAAGCATCAAACAAGCCATTGTGAAGACATGTCAAGCTCTGCTATTACCATTATATCAATAATCAATGGCACTTTGTGTCTGTGACAGCAAAAGAATACAGCCAAAGGTGTCAAATATTTAAATCTAATTCTGTTCCAGTCTCAACATTTAGAGTCTCAATAGAATTTCTTACTTGTAAATCACTTCTAAAAAGTAACCTGCTTGTCTTCAATTCAAACAAAACCCAAAGCAGCCAATATTTAATTACTAGAAGAAGAAAAAAAATCTTGCTGTAACTTTTGCTACAGTATCTGCAAGAATCAGTTTGCATACACTATAACTTTTAATACAGGATCATTCCATTTTTTAGGGAAGGAATCCACAGAATAATCTGTATTTTAAAATATACTTCATATCACATCAAAGATGAACGCTGTAACCTTTTCTCCATGGCACAGAGAGGTAAGCTTTGACAAATGAAACCTGCAAGAGGTGGCTCCTGTCATCTAAGAACTTGTATCAGATATAGTCATGTCATCATACAGTAATTTATGCCAGTTGCTTTTTCAGTCTACAATGTAAAGCATATCCTTTGAGAGGAAAATGAAAGAAAAAAGATATCTGAGTATTTAGTCCAAGTTTTAGTATTTTTTCCACTGTTTAAACTATGAAATTAACTATTTTGATTAAAATACTGCTTTGTAACTTACAAAATGTTAAAAAATAGAGACTATAAATTTATATATATATGTAAAAAATTAGTCAGTGATTTTACAAAACACTAAAAAATTCTATAGCCCTTTATGCTTACAGGCACCAGAAGCTAGGAAACTACTTAGAAGATGAAAGATAAAGGTACCCAAGTGGAAACAAACCAAAAAACCAAACTCATGTGAAGTATGCTCTAGCTCATATTCTTCCATCCATCTTTCCACAAGTAATCACTACTGTAATTCCTACCCCTTCTCTTTCCCATGCTGAGACCCTGGCTCAGTCAGATACTTTTCAAGCACATAGTCCTAAACCTTCAGCCCTGCACAGTTCAAATTCACTTTCCACAATACTGTCTTCATTTCCTTCATAGATGTGATCTCCATCTTACTCCCTTTCTACACCTACTCCATTTCCTAAATCATAACTTCTCTGGCCTCTCACTGTCTCCCTGAGATCTCAGGATCTCCAGTCCTCTTTTTCTACTAACAAAAAACTATCAGACATAATTTCTTGCCCCCTCTTACTTACTGCCTCCTCACTCATCCTAGTCCCAGCCCATTTATCCAGTCCCAGCCCATTTATCCAGCCAACTTCACTTTCTTTTCAGTTTCTTACCCCACTATAACTTTCTCTCTCACCAGTACCAACTAAGTTCAGTTGTTTTCCTTATGTTGCAGTGCTTCTCAGTTTTCTCATTTAGCTGGTTCCAATCCCCTCACACCAGCCATCCTCCCAGTTCTCTTATAAGGAATTAAAAATAGTACATTTTGGTAATTCAGACATGGTTCTTTATCAAAATTCAAATCAGACACTTCCCCCTACTACTTGGGTACTAATTATGGGGACAATGAATTAAAAAAACTTTGTTTTTTTGAGGTGCTCAACCTTCAAGCTTTTTACAGCTTGGAGTGGCTGTGACACAGGAGAATCCTCAGCAAACCAGGATAATTCACAGACTGTCAGGAGGTTTTTGCACACACATCATGTAGCTCTGCTCTGATGCTCCCATCTGCACTGATGGAAAAGTACTCTCCATGGCCTTTATTTGTATTTAAACCTCATCACAGCCATAAATTGGATTTATTTTTTATTTGCAGAGCTGGATGCAGAAGACATATTGAGATAGCTAAAGTGGGTGTTCCAGTGGTAACCATGTTAATGTAAGGGCTGGCATACAAAACCAGACAGAAAATAGAGCTGCTGAACAGCTGAAGCAGATAGCTAAATTCTCAGTTGCAAGAAGAGATGCAAAAGGTGCTAAAGATGAGGGAAGACAGGGCACTACTAGTTTGGGATCTCAGAGGAAGAATGGGCAGGGAGAGAGGGACCTGGAGGAGATAGAGGTTGAGGAGTACAACTTTGGAGGATGTGGGTGAGGTCTGTAGAGAGAGTTGGTGGGCTTGAGCAAAAAGGACAAAGCACTGGATGCAATCTAAGCCAAGAGGAGCTGGAGGTACCATGCAGCTCCTCTTTATCAATCAGCTAAGGCCAAAGGAGAACTGCTCCTTCCCAAAGGACTGCTGAAAAGTACCAGCTTCTTCTCCTTACTCTCTAGTCTTTCCCAACTCTTCCTGTGGCTGTTGGTGCCTGCACAAAGCACTGCCTGTCCCATTTGCTCTCTGGCTTGCTCAGTCACTCTCACTGCTCACTGTGGCAAAAGTCAAGTCATATTTACATAACAGTTGGTCTGGAAGGTGCAGCATATGCAGATTGCTCAGGCAACTGCAAGACATTCAGCTAAAAATGTCTGACAGTATGGTCTGAAAAACCTAAAAGAGGATAAAATGAGATCTGGCAGAGAAAAAGTCCCCCTGTAACAACAGATTATAAATCTATTTCCAGTGCTCTTAAACCATCTTGAGGCATCACCAAGTGTGCACACCTGGAACATATGCCTGCATTTCTACACCAGAGAACATTATCCAACATTTTAAAGTATATCAAACAATATTTCTTGAAGTTTCAATTCCTTGTTAGTATCCATTTATATGAATGCTTCAAGAACAATCTCAGCTACTCACATTATAAGTGAAAACACCGACTAATACTGAACAGACTTTTTGATGAAAAAGAATTCATGGTGCTCCTGTAAAAGGAACATTTTCAGATTTGGTCATGAACATTTATTTGTAAGCTAACACTTGCATTATTCATTCCAATGGCTTTCACAGTTCATAAAAGTCTATTCAGAGACAACATGAAAATCTTAACTGTGGAATGGTGCCTTAAAAATGCAACCAATTTGACACTGTCAGTTTGATTTTCCAGATCTGGCAGGGAGGAGTGTGAAGCACGGGAAAGGTTCACTTCTCTGCAGAATTCTACACACTTGCCTTTGAGAGAAGCAAATATTTGATGGTTCCACTTTCTACTAAACAATTCTAACATATTAATAGATCTTAATCAGAGTTGGGAGAGGACAGTGTTGAAATGTGTTTCAGATTTTTAAAATATGTCCTTCATAAAACTGTGAAATGAATAAGGACAACATAAAGAATACCCATGAAGAACCTGGTGGGTCTAGGCAAGGTGTTACCAGTGAGAAAGGTTACCTAACAAGGCATTCACCTTCTGCACACAATGATGTCAGGAGTGAGCTCAGATTGCCAAGGGCAGCTTTTAGAAATGCTAAATGGAGGGGAGAACCATCCAAAAGAGCATGAAAGAAAGTACAGACTATTAAGATACTAGAAATTACAAAGGTTGACCTAATGCTATAACGCTTGAGGTTAAGAAAATATGGACTGTAAGTTAATTTAACTATCAAAAGGAACTTTTCAGGAAATTTAGTTTTGGAGGCAATAAAGAAGAAATGAGCAGTTGAATAAATCAAAAGAAACATGCAGACAAAAATGGCAGTTGCAGGTTGGAAGTAGACAAGGAGGGGCCTCCAGGGAAAGCTGCTGGGTACCACATCAGAATGTGTCCTGGGATCCCAACACCAAAGACAGCAGAAGAGTAGGAAGGGTTTCTAAAGGGAATTCTGTTTAGATACTGACACTGAAACAGGAGCATGCTTGCAATTTTAAAAGGGGCAATGAAAGAAGAGAGAAAAGCTTAATGTAATATAGTCCATGTAATTCAGTAAAATTGGAGAGACAAATAAGAAATAGGCCTCAATGATGAAAAAAGTTTATTTAAAAACAGTAAAAAGTAGGTGCAGTAATGACAGCAGGTCTGCATTCAGTATGTGGAGTACACCTGGAAATGAACTAGCAAAAACTGTTTTGACACTGGACAAGGACAAGAGCCATCTTCCCATCATAACATAAACTGTGCAATCTTTCAACTGGATCTACATAGGTAGACCTTTCACATCAGAGATTTATTATGGGGGTACAAAAATGCCAACCAAAAGAGTCAAAGTCATGACAAAATGTGTGCATATTTGAAGAATGGAGATAAACTGTAACATGATATGCACAAAAGGAAATTAATCAAGACCCCAGCTTCCAGGTCTGTGCTCATTGTGCTTGGTACCAACAAAAACAGAAAAACTGGATTCATAGTTTTAGGTAGACAATGTAATCAACTGTACCCAAAGAAGAACCACGTTCCCTGGCAGACTTTAGCACAAGGAACAATTTGAACCCTCTTCTGTACACAAGCTCAGACAAACACTTAATGCTATTAGTTTTCCATGCTACTTAGAAATGAATTTAAACATTTTAAGTTGCTTTGTTAGACCCTTTATACAGCGACTCCAGAACAGATGTCCTAAAAATAATTTATAAGAAGGCCTATATCATACCAGATCTTCATAACACTAAAAAATGAAGAGCTGAAATCATGACTGCTCTCTCTCCATAGTCAGAGCACTCTCATTATCTCCCCACATGCGGCTGCTAAGACTTGTACTCAAGGCAGCAGAACTGCTGCAGATGCCTGGGACAAATCCTGTGACCATCCAAACTATGCCAACCATACCTTGTGTGACTGCTTGCCAAGGAGAGGGTGTTATTAGCCAGGCTTGGCTCAAACAATTCACTGCCCACAAAGCTACTTTAATGTACTGTCTCTACTGGGGTAAAAAACACAGTAATCCAACAATACATTACGATACTTTCCCATCACTGCAGCAATTCCCACCACAGGCAACACTTTGTCTCCAACAAAGAAGCCTCACATTCTGTGCCTGCAAAAAACCCCCTATCCATACTGTAGGGATGCCAAGAGGAACATCTGTGAGCTCAGAAGGACACAAAATTGGCTTTTTGTGTGCGTGTGTGTGTGTGTGTGTGCCTGGGTGAAAGAGATGGGGGCAGGGAGCTCACAGACAATAGCTTGTGTGACTGCATGGTAAGGAAATGTTCTTTCGTTCCCTTCCTCCTTCTTTTAATTTATTTTTTAATCTGAACAAGGGAGTCAAACAGCCGCAGCAGTTATCAGCTACTTCCCTAAGCCTAGTGAAAAGGGTTAAGTTTCTCCCACATGACTAGTTTTAGCCTGGATTTATTTTTATCAGAAATAGTTTCTTTAGGCATTAAACACCTACATTCACATTTCATCAAATTATATGAGGATTCTGGGTCTACTTGTTCCTCTATCATAAATTATTATGACTCTAATAATGGAATCGATGAAATGCTGAACTACAAATAGTAAAATGTCTCCTACATGATGGATGCATTTGTGGGCTTTGATTGTTAACAAATTGAAGCTTAAAAAGGAGGAAAAAATAATCAGACAAAAAAGGACAAATACTACTGCCTTTCTGAATACTGGTTCAGTCACCTGGAGAGCAGCATAAGAGAATGCAAACCATGAACTTGCATTACCATGAAATTAATGCAGTAAAGCAATGAATACCAGTCCAGTGGAAGCAAATTATTATAAAAAGCCCCTCCACAGAGGGCAAAGACTATCACTTAGCAGTAAGCATTTTTATTTTGTTTTTATAAAACAAACAAAAAACCCCCTACTTAATCTACAATTTAAATATTCCAACAATTCTTTACTGATGGATTGTCCTGGCCCAGTCTCATTTAAATATGTTCAAGTTCCTGGCTACATTCAAAAGTCAGAAGAAACTGCAAGGTTTTTTTCCTGGAGCTGTGCCTGCTAATGTCACATTCTCCTTTTCTTCTTGCCCATTCTTCAGCTACTCTGTTCCAACATGTGTGGTGCCATCGAATCACCTGACAGAGACTATTAACTCAAATCACTTCATGCCTCAGCTTTAATGCCAGCACCTCCAAAACTGGGAGCATGAGGCCAGGGAATCAATTAGCAGCAATTTATCTGTTTCCCCAAATATTTGTAACTCTTTAACCAAGAGTCTGAAATTACATCCCCTTCCTTCTGAAGGGGAAAATGGAGCCAGGAGATGCAAATCTGGAATAACACTCAGCCTTTCAATCTTCCTCTCAAACACTCACCTTGCTAGGAACGTGCAAACTAGGCAGGTTTTGACATACCTGTTGGACATCAGAGAAGGAATTTTCAGGTAACAATATGCACTGTTATCTTAGTGTGCCTTCATCAGAGAGAAAACTGAGTTACAGGAGCCCCTACAACTCCTGTCCAGAAAGCAAGGGAATAAAACAGCTCTGTCATCTGGGAGAGGTGTCCAGAGCATTTTACTCTGGATTTGGAAACACCAGTCTAGCACTATAGGAAGATCAGTGCAGAGAGGAATGACTCAGCTGTGCAGAGTTCAGGTCTGGCAGGGCTCCCTGAGTGTGGAATTAGTCCAAACACCTCTGACAGCCTCTTGACTACCCAACCACACAGATCTAAACTGCTTCTCTACAGTGCCAGACTTGATACAGCTGCACTAAACTCCCACTGTCAGGGGCTCCAAGGGCCACAGTCAAAGTGACTTTTCAGAGAGTCAGCTCAGGACAAGGAAACTTTTTAGCTCTTGTTTAGCCCTGACCCCGCCAAATCAAGAATGATCACACATTTTTGCACTGGGCTCCACTGTCCAGAAGTTGCAACTCACCCAGGTCTAATTACACCTGAATGGGAAGAGTCAGCTCTAGGTCAGCCAGTACGTCCTGCTGGAGCTTGGGCTACAAATGGCTACAACACAGCACTGCAAAAAATAAGCCCACACCTGGAGGGGCTTGAGGTGAGTGGGTACCAGCATCTGCATGGAACCACCTGGATGCCCTTCCTAAAACATTCTGCAAAAGCCAGGAGATCCTGGCAAATGGAATATGGAACTGGCTATCTCCATCCCTATCACCTTGGAAAAGAGGTGACTGCAAAAATGATGTCCAAACTAGGACTCATTTAGATAAAACACAACTAAATATTTGACTAAAATTGGAGTGCTTATTTGAGCTTACAATGCACAAAAGAAAAATGTTCCACCTGTTCTATGCATGAATGAAAATTACTAGAAAATAAAAAAAAATTGCTAAATACAGAACCTGTGTATGAATGGACAATATATTTTAATTATTATTTTGCATTTTTCAGTGAAAGTAGTGCTTTCTCTACAAAAAAATTCTATTGAACATTTATGTTTATATTCTTAAAAATTAATGAAAATATATTTCAATAATCCAAAGATTTTAAAAACTTATAAAAATCACAATGCCTTTTTATAGATGCAGGAAACTGTTTTACAACAAACTAATCATGTCTGGTATGTTCACTTTTAGTTTCTGACAAGAAAGGGTATTTTAATAGATTTTGAAGATGTTCTGGAATAGTAAACTAAATACATTCTACCAGTGAATTACTGCAGACTTAGAGTAGTGGCATACATGAACCAGAGTGGAAATAACTGCAAAGAAGCCCAGCACATCCACCCATCACCCTCCCATCTATTCCCCCAAGTCACACACTTTTTTTGTCTTCCATTTTAAACTTTTTATTCTAATTTTCTTTCCCAAGCTGCCTTGAAAATCTCTCTGCCTAACTTACCACCCCAAAAGACAACAAGCTTTTCCAGTGTTTCATATTGCAGGGATCTTATAAAAGCAAATGAAAACCAATGAAATATTCAAAGTTTATAAACCTGGAATAAAATGGGAACCCAAAATGTTAGATTTTAAAAACGGCACCAAAAGTTCCTGCCTTGTACTAAAGGCAGTTCTCCTTTCAAATGCCACCTTTATACTAAAGATTCAGTAATACTGATAAAACAATGAGCAGGCTTGTCCCAACCCATTTTCAAATAAGCTCTGTCACTGAAAAGGGACTTGCTTAACACTTTCATCTATCTCAGAAGCTGGACACTGTGGTTATATTTGTTAGGGAATGCAAGGCAGAACTCAAGATGCTTCTGTACCTTTCACTTTGTTAGTCTTTTCTTTCCCATTATCGTCCAAGTATTCCAGCTCCTGTTATTGCTTATCTACTGGAGGAACACGGTAAGACACAATTAATCATGATAACAAAATCCTATTCTTGTTTGTGAGTAAAACTAATTGTAGTACAGTATTTCTTTTCCATCACCTAAGAAGGCGCCTTGCAGCTTTCCCACAGTATCAAGTTCCCAATACATGCACACACACAGAGCACCCTGGTGATGACTCATTCCAGCTTAACCTACCCTTTCAAACAAACTTCTCCAAACAATGTATTATCTGCATTTTAAATGGCAGGTGAAATTCTACCACTCTCCCTACAAAAAGGACAGGGAGGTTTATTGTACTCCACAAAAGATTTAAGGGAAGTATTGATGGTCCAAGCAATTTGTAATGCTCTTGGGGTGGAAACAATCATTCTGAAAGTTTTCTCACATAGGGCAAAGTAAAAACGACACATAAACGATTTTGCCTATTAGCGTGTCAATTCCATTAAAATGTTATCAACTCTGAAAGGATTTACTTGTGCATTTTAAAATACCCTGCCTACAGTAAATCACTTTTGAGGCCAGTGGTGTTAGTTATAACATTAATGACCAGACAAGGAAAGAACAGCCATTCAGTCACCCAGGTCAAATTCAGTTTCTGTTATAGTTGGGAACAAGCTCAGATTACGTGGGTGATAAAATGCTCGCAGAGCCCAAGCAGGGCTGAGCACCAGGAGGCAGACACAGCTTTAGGCTGCTACAGGACTGATCATCAGTACCTGCTCAGCCACTGATCACCTGCAGACATTTAACCTGCAGCCAGGACACAGTGGATAACACCTGGACACAGAGCTGCACCTCCAGCACTGTCACCACCACCACACCACTGCACTGCTGGACCCAAACCTTGAACTGAACTCCAGAGAGGCTGACACTGTTCCAGCACCTCGTTTATGCAATGAGCACACTGCACTTGCACCCTTTCAGACCCCGTCTCACTCAGTCCCATTTCAGCATTAACCACATTTAGGAAGTCACATGAACCCCCACAAGAAACTTAGAAGAAAGCATTCTGGTTAAGGTAAGGTTATTCAACCCCAGTACTGATGGTGTATAACACAAAGAAAAATATGACAGTTAAAAGGCCACTACTTATTCCACACTGTAAATAAAAAGTCTTCAATGGAAAATTTTAAATACTTGATTTAACTTTCTTTTTGCAAAACTTAATCTATTTGTTTTGCCTTTCATAGGCAGAACAGTTTAGATCAAAGCTTCTCAGTAATATAATATGACAATACAGGAGTAATTACTGAACCTTAAAGTATCACTTTTTGCATAGAAATAATTTTAATTTATGAAATGTACTTTCTATAATATATAAATAAATCTTAGTGTATAAATATACAAAAAATTTAATATCTAAAAAGTTAGCTTTACTTAACATAGGATTTTAGCAACTTGCCACACTTAACACCCAATAAAACAGCAAATAAATTCAAGATTGATGGCTTTGCTTCACCAACTGCAGTAAAAATGAGAAAGAAGCCACAGAAGTTTTAGAGCTCAGCTAGCACAGCAATTACTGTTGGGTGGGAACTGGAAATCCCTGGCAGGGGACTTAGGTTTGTCTGCACATTGGATTCTCTGTCCCAAGAGCAATTCTTGTGGGCAAGAAACACAGCAGTATCATTTCTGAATGGCAGTGGGGGACCAGCCACTGCAGAGCTGGGGCAATGGTAAGACAGCAGCTGCACAACCTTGGTGCTGCAACAGAGACAGCAAAGGGGCTCTGGGAAGTCCAGGGGTTCTCCTTTGCAACTTGAACAGTTAATGTCTCACACTTGTGTTGTGTAATAATACAGAGAACAGATTTAGCTCTGAAAAAATATTTTAGTGTTGCTTTTTTTTTTTCCCTGGCTTAATTTGAATGTTGCAGCCTCACTTAGAAAACCAAATTAGTTTTGCTGGAAGGACTGGGGAAGAGAACAAGAAGTACATATTGAATGTTCCTGGAATATCGTCATCATAACCTGGATGTCAAACACATGCTTATCCATCTTTGTGATGTAAAAAGAACAATTCATAACTCTTCTGTCATTTGACACTGCAGTACAAGCAACACTGATTGCAGCTACATTTAAAGTTCATACATAACATAATTGTCAAGGTAACAATGGACTAAAAATGTTGTATAGAACCAGTATTTTGTAGAAATTTGTACAAAGTAAGATTAAAAAAAAAAGCAAACACATAAAAATGAGGACTAGTGAAATTAAAGAACTTAATATTCCAACAGCTGGAAAATAAAATGTTTCACAGCAAACTGCTTTGCACAGTAATTATGCAGGTTGTGCAGTAACATACATGTATAGCTGTTTGATATCAAACACAGGTAACTAAACTGCATCCTTGAAAGAATTAAAAATGTTTAGATTTTTTAGAGTTGCAGTGTATTAGTCTGAAAAATGCCATCCTCCAACACATGGGAGTGAGACTGCTCTAACCCAAGCTGCTAGAAGGTGTCCTACTAAATAATGGGGGAAAAAGTAAGTTAATAACTCTTAAGCATTTTCAAGACTTATTTTATGATTTTGATATCTAAAGAGCTTCTATGCAATGACTAACTGATACATTCAATGATAACAATATACCTTCTTAGAGCTCCCCTTTCAGCAGTCCACTGGTTTGTGCATGTGTGCACATGCAAACACAAGTATTAAAGGAGTGACAGATTTTAATTAAACTATAATGTGTGTGTAGGCTAGTACCAGATACTGCTGTTTGACTGTGATACTAGATGCTCACATCTTTTTGGGGTTTTTTTCCCCTAACATTTTTAAGCCTGAACAGAAAGCAACGCAGGTACAAAGCTGTGAGTAGCATTCATTCTTCAGTAAGAAACATAGATGAAAAAAACCAGGAAACTGGAGGGCCAGAAGTTGAGAAACCACAACAAAAGCTTATTTCTTGTTAAATAGCACAAGCCTTTGGTGAGCCAGAAGATATTTACTTAAGTTACAGTTCAGCAAAGCCTGATAGCAAATTGTTCTAGAGATAAGATCATATGATTGACCACCTCTGCTTCTTCCAACAATTACCAAGCAAATGGAAAGGAATGAGAGCTGACTCAAATGCACAAAATCAAATCGAGGTGGCAGAATCAATCCCAGGTAACAGTCGTATCAGTAATTCAGCCAAATGCTTCCCCATCTCACTCCTACTTATTTCATGGTCATTTACAAAAGAAGTTGAGCAAATTAAGAGTGTATTTATGAGCATTTCTCATCCATCTGGATCACTTCCAAGGTAACATAAACTTTTCATTAAAAGACAGTATTTTACAAGCAGCACAAAAAAATATTTTTTTCAGGAATTTTGAAATATTTGCGGCACTTACTATATCAAAAAGCTGGATTGGATAAAGTGCTTGCTCAAAGTGTCTCAAAAAGCATTATTTAATGGCCATCTACTTTCTAAATATTTGACCAAAATTAGAGAACTTAAAGATGGGATGATACATGAAGTCTTATCTTTTACACCAAAGGAGGTACCCCAATGAAAAATTAATCTAACTTGTTTTTAAGAAACTTCTTAAGGAAGTGAAGGAAAGGTTTTTTACAACTGGTCCTGAGTAAACCCTCTGACAGTTTCACCATCCTAACAGCTGAACTTGTTTACCAAATAACTAAGCTAATTGTCTAAACCAAGCCAATTTTTTTTGTTCTTCCTCCAGACAAGATCAAAAGAAATGACTGAATCATCTTCTATGCTAGAAATAGGATTCGAATCCATACACTAATTATTTTAATATTGAAATGATTAAAAAAGAAGTTATGAAATAAACTCCCTTTAATACTTCATTAGTTCTGGTATTTATGACATGAAGGAAAGCTGTAAGAAAGTTAAGGTGGCAAAAAAAACTTTCAAAAGCTAAAGATAAAAATGAGTAAGTTTCTCCAATTCAGCCCCTTAGGTAAACATTCAATTTTAATTCAACACCAGTGGTTTTGCTGCTATAGAAGTGTAACATAGAGCAGAAAGAAGAGCCTAACTCTTCTAAATCACAGTTCAGTTTTCTCTTCTTCCCCTGAGAAGACCAGCACTACTACTAGCTGTTACTCTTGGCACCCCACACAAACTACCATCTGACACTAAAAACGGTACTGGATTCCCTAATCATATGACTGACAACTGGCACAATGATCAAGGGACTGTGAAATGCAAATCATTCTTTTTCTGATCAGGAGAAATAAAACAAGTCTAGAAACCACAGTTTCTTCCTGACTGCTATCAATCCTTCCTCGCTGGGCTGTAGGACGTGAGTTTCTGCTGTGAATGCTCCAGTTGCTTTTGGTCTGGGAGAAGAACCAGTAGACACTAAAGACATCCCTGTATGTGTCCAAACATCTGCTACCTTAGCTCAACTGGACTATCAAGCAAGCAGCATGAGGCATCTCCCTGATGAAGGTCACCCCTGTCAAATTTCAAGGTGATGTCCAGAAGCTGGACAGGATAACACCCCATAAAAAAGGTAATATATATTCAGAAATGCTTGACACATTCTGCAGCACAGAAAGAAAAATAAACAACCAGCAAGGGAAAATGGCAGTGATAGTTTTATTCCAGATATTCAAAATCTGACAATTCAGCAGGAAAAGTAACAGGAGATAGAGACCATGGAGTATGAGGCAAGCTTACTTAGGGAGCACCACAATCACTTTTGCCTACATGGTACAAACAGATGAATACATTTAACAGTTGTCTGCTAATAATGAACTGCCCTGAAGAGCTGCTTTGCTATGGGAACAACTACCCCACATCAAAAGAACCTCATTTGTATATCAAAGGAGAAATTACACTCAATAATAATGTTTCTTTGAATTGGCACCTAAAAATAGTATTGGACAAACTCAACTTTTGGTCTGAAGACTTCTGAAGGGAGAAATGATTTTCATTATAACCAAAAAACAAAAAGAAAATACTTTCACTCAACATACTGCAAATACCATAGGAAAGAGCAGAAACTAATTTTAACTATGAAGTGTGAGGAGGTGGGTGTGAAAAAGAGGAAGACTACTTCTTACACATACTTCAAAACCTCTCAGCAACATCAAAGGAAAAGCATGCCACATTCTTCCAAGAGGTGTTTGTTTACACTCCAAGAGCAGCTTATGGTGCGTAGGACTCCCAATCCCATAGAGGAACGTGCTTCCATCAACACTGAGGTCCTCTCAGGCTTTCCTATTTACTCCTCAAAGACCTCTTTTATTTCACTAGCCCCATATGAAAGCTCACTGCCTAGTCAAGAGGTGCACAGTGCTGCACCATTGATGCCTACTTTGCCCACTCAACTCATTGATGCCTACTTTGCCACTTCAAGAATATTAAATATCGCCTTGCTTACTCTCTATCCACTGCTTTCCTCTTTCCAGAAGCACTTCAGTGCTCTCTGCAGAATTTTGCTACTTCATTCAACATTGTCCACAAAGTCTGAAGTAGCTTAGTCGTGGGCTTTATGTCACTTACCAATGATGGCATGGCTTTATGTCACACACAGCACTTTCAGGCTTTTCACTAATCCCCATTCTTCTTTTCATCTAAGCCTTATGTTACTCGAGAATTTGACAGGAGGAAGTTTCAAATGGACAAGGCCTTCTAAAACCAAGCTGCCACTGGCTGTTGATGGCCAGATGAAATACAGCAGAGTAAAGCTTTCATCTGTCAAAGGCTGCACAGACCGTGATGCAAGTGCTCAGTCTTTTTCTCTAAAAAAGGGAAGAAGTAAGAGCTCAAGGTTCAAACTCATTTGAGTCTTTAAACCCCAAAGAAGTACCCTGAACAAACAGCCAAGTGCTACAAGCAAGGATGGACATGCACGACTTCTCATTTTACCTCTGTGTATGAAAATCACAAAAACATGTTAAAACCTTTCTAAAACATACTAAAACTAATTCTACAATTAAAGGAGGTAGGGCTACCAGGTTTTAAATTCAATATAAAACTTCAACTCAGCTGGTTAAATTTAAGCAATATAAACATTTCTGCTTTAGAAAAAATCAAGTCACATGGTGACTTCTGTCACCACTCTAAACCCATAAAATGCAGAAGAAAGAAATGCTAGGTAACTTCAACGTATTCCATTACTTCCATTAATTGTATACACTTCCTAATGAAATCACACAGTTTCACAGCCCTAAGCAATATAGCTTGGAGATGAAAAGCCAGGCCATTCCCTCCTTGTTTTGAAGTCTCTCTGCTCCTATGAGCTGTTCCTAGTAGGAAACACCCTTCCTCCAGCTGTAGGGGCAGCTGAGCAGCTGCCATAATAACCAATGCCAACTCCACATATTAATACATAAAAGCAGCTGCCCGCCTGATGCAGCTGAAGGAAAAGTGCTGCAGGCACAGGCCAGTATCTAATACTGGCTCTGATTGCAAAGGCAGCTGCTTGGTTCATACAGCTGCAGGAAGAGTGCTAGGTATCAAAGTAAGAGAAGAAATGGAAGATGAAATGGCTCAAGCTGTGTAATCATAATTCCCAGAATTTATAATAGATGCTTGCATCCTTAATCTCTGATCCTTAGCTGCCCATTTGTGAGCTGGGGTAAATATGGGATAAATATGCCTCTCTGCATATAGGATCCTGAAAAATTACACCCATTTGTGACTGTGAAGCACATTAATATAGTGATACCCTACCAATGCCAAGAAGAAATAGGGAATTATATCTTCTTTGTGAACTATTCAAAGCATGGCATAGCTGTTCATTACATAAAACCCATTCCTTCTATGCATTAAACAATATTAAGGACTTAGAAAAATTAAAGATTAAAATGAAGCACTCCTCAGTTCCTGGTGGCTGGTCAGATTTTGAAAACAGCTATAAGGATCTCTTTGATTGCTTTTTGAGCATGCTTGTGCATGAGGAAAAAGTGCACAACACATACAAACTAGAGAAACATGCCCTGTTTCTCTGCTCTGATTCAGTAGGCAGATGTAGCAGTCTGTACTTACTGCATAACATAAATACTGTATGCAGCTTTTACTGCTTTAGGAAAAAGCAATCTCCATTGATATCCGGCCGCTGATGACAAACACTGGACAAGTTATATTCTTAAACTGGTACAGAAACTGCACGTAATTACTAGTACAAGGGGCTTTCTGATTCACTTCCTTGTGTAACTACAGGGTTAGCAGAACTGACCAGACTCTTGGTGCTGGAAAGGAAGAAAGGGCACAGAACTGGAGAACAGATGGAGGCATCTCAGAATCTCTATCTATCTACACTGGACTTCAGTATATGAGGCACAAGAATCAGAAGTGGAGGGAAATCTGAGGGCTCAGAAGACAGGATGAGAAACTTAGCCCAGCAGTTTTTCTCTTGTGTACCACTTCTTAACTTCAGGTCTCATCTCCAGATTGAGGCTGGGGGAATGCTCCTGGGTTAGAAAGCTCTGATTCAGGCATAAAGGACCTCTGTGAGAACCAGCACAGGGCTGGCACAACTTCTAGGTCTCCATGCAGTCAGGCACCTCTGACTCAGGCCCGCAGTGTAATCCATAGAGCCAATGCCAGGTCTCCCACTGTCCTCCAGAACACCCAATCTTCATTTAGCTTAAACAGACACTACTCACCTTTCTATGATTCTGGCTTAGTTTATTGACAAATGTCCAGGAAACCATTTGGAAACTGCCATCTCTATTCTCAACTAATAATATACAATTACTGGCTGGGCAATGGCATACATGCAACTTAACAACTCCTAGGGCTGTTGGCAGAATACAGTGACAGCCAATACTTCCATACTGACTTACTACAAACTGGGCCTTTCAAATGTTTCCACAAGAAGTACCTGATAAACAGTGGAAACTGTCTATCTTCAAATCATCAGAAATTTTCCATATCTCCTTGGTTTATTCCACACAGCATTATAAAGAAAAGAAATAAATTGATCAAGAATTTTTTTAGATAAAGAAGTCCTACACATTTCTTTACATTATTGAAGACGACATAGAGAAAAAAAGTGTCAAGAAAATGAAATATTGTAATATTACTAACTACCCTTCCTCAAATTTTCTGGGCTTTTGGTGAAGTTTAAAGATCATATACTGAAAATTACACCCCAGGGAAATGAACAAAGCTTCTTTAGAGACACTGTATCCCAGCCTTGGTCACCTGTAACACATTCTTCCTCAACTTTACTGCCAAGTCACAATGAACAACAGAGCATTGTAGGCTGCTGCTGCAGCAACCCAGGGCTGTGTGATGACCCATCACATAATGCACCTCAGGTCTTGCTGTTCACCTGCCCTAAGGAGTCTCCTCAGGTCAAAGCCCACAAGGTGATGGGTTTCTCCCCAGTGCTGACAGCACAGTGTAATACCCCAGAGATGGGCCCTTGCTGAAAGATGCCATATTTCATAGGAAACACTCATATTCACTTCCCCACCTCCTGCTCAGTAATACTGCTTCTGCAGATAAAACAGCAGTAACATAAACCTTAACAGCTGTATACCAAACATCAGCCAGCAGATAACACATCGTGCTCATGAGGAATGACTGCCCAAAGATAATTCATTCCACTGCACAGCCCTCCCCATCAGAATCTCACAAGGAATTGAGACCACACAGAACTCTCACATGGCGTAACCAGCACATGGCATGACCAAAGAAGCTGAGGTGGGCTTTTGTGGTGTCAATCTCCTGCATCCTTCTTTTGCCTTTCCCTCAAACTGAGCATATAACTATATACACTGCATCAAATGTGCATTTAAGTAATTGGCACCATTATGTATACGTGCAATGCGCTGTTTTAATACCAAATAAGTTTTTGGTATCAACTCTGGTATCAAATTGAGTGGATTTATGAGGATAGCTCTTCATTGTGCTGCTGGCTGCGTTTTTATGTTTCAAAACTGAAGCACACAGTAAACAAACCACTCTCACTTCTCATTATAGGCCCAATTATACATAAAACTGTGCTTGATAATTAGTGCTTCCTACTCAATTCCCTGTCACTCGCACAACACACTTAATGAAAGGGAACACATCAGTGTGTGACATGCCACATTTTTATCAATCCTTTACATACAAAAGTAAAATTAATTCCCAGCCAAGAATGTTATCTTCCACTATTCTATTAGACAAGAACTTCCTTGACTCCTTTCTTGTAAATGAAGATTTTTGTAATTTCTTCCCAAAACGGGAATGGTATTTCCTTCTTTCTGGAATACATCTGTTGCACCAAATGCTAAAATACACTGAAATATAAGCTTAGGAAATTGAGTAAAAACTTTCAAAATATTTCCAAAGCCAAAATTTAGAGCAGAAAAGGAATGGCAAGCTACACAAACTGAAAGACAACATCAACAGGGGCAGCAGGCTGAGGAAGGGGATTCTGCACCTCTGTTGTGCTCCCCTGAGATCCCACCTGGAGTACTGCATCCAGCTCTGAGACCACAAGAGACATGGACCTGCCAGACCTGGACCAAGGGAGGACCATGAATTATCAGAGGGCTGTAACACTCCTACAAAGAAAGGCTCTGAGAGCTGGGGCTGTTCAGCCTGGAGAAGAGAGGGCCCCAGGGGAGACTTCACTGCAGCTTTCAGCATATAAAAGGGGCTTATTGGAGACACGGGAACAAACTTTATTCAACGAAGTCTGTAACAACAGGAAAAGGGCTAAAGGTTTTAAAATGAAAGAGAGGAGGTTTAGGATGAACATAAGAAGACATATTAATGATGATGGTGGTGGAACACTGGAACAGGTTGTCCAAAGTTGTGGATCCAAGGCCACTTGGATGAGGCTTTGAGCAACCTGTGGCAAGTTCCTGCCCATGGCAGGGGGCTGCAAACAAGACAGTCTTTGAGATCCTTTCTGACTCAAATCATTCTGTGATTCTATGGTTCTCCTAACTGAAGACCAGACTCCTAATGTGACAGTCAAAACATACCAGTTCTATGAAAACAATGACTTCCCCCATTCACCCAGAACACCAATGAATGATATGGAGATTTTTAGCACATTTTAGGGTTTTTTCTAGTTCAGTTAGATTTAGAGAAATAATGGCTAGAATTGCTGTTGGATACTCTAGTGCTCTCCCAAAGATTGTCCATTTGATTACCATCAGACAGGTAGTGAAGTACTGTCTCAGTGGTAACAGAGACAACAGGCAGTCTGATGGGGAACTGGAGGATGTACAGGATCAGGAAGAAATAAGAACAACACTCTTCTGCCTATGTTTAAAACAACAGCTCTCAACAAATTACACAATCCTAGGTAGCAAAAGGTAATATAACAAACACTCCCAGGCTCACTGCAGAGAGGGGCCAATCCCCAACAGCCCAGTACACAGCAACATTCACTCTGTGGAGAAGAGAACAGTCTTAAGCTGCTGCTCCTCCATTCATAGTATAATTACTGTGCTGCTTCACACAGGTTGTTCTCATTATAATCTACAAGTGGCAACTCCAGTTTGGACAGAGCTTGGGAGAATAGTCTGACTTTCTCCATTTTCTTTTTCTTGGTACCATGTGTTTCTACACATCTCAGGAGGAGTTCAATACTCTTATTAAGCTTTTTTCTTTTCTGAAATGAGTTTTAATAGGAACCTTTCCCTACAAACAAGTCTAAAATAGAAAAAGCCCACTGACAATGACAATACACAATGGACAATACCTATAGGGTTTATATTAAAATCTGTATTTTTTAAAAAGACATGCAATTCTGTATAAATTTGTATCCAAAACACAAGAAAACACCTGGTTACAGGACCATATACAGCATTTCTATCTTAGCATTAAGAAATATTTGTTATATTTTAAAAAACATTTTAAAAACATGAACAATGTTTTGCAACAGAGGGATGATGAAATAACTGCATACTATTATGAACAACGTTACAAACACTGAAGTGTTAACCCTCCTAGCTTATTCTTAAGAACCTTAAGTAAGCAAAAACAGCATTTAAACACTAAAGAAGAAGGCAGTGTTGAGTTCTTCTTGCTGTAAAGCAGAGAAGAAGAATCCTGCTGACAACCTCCATTACATCACAGTTCTGCAAATTGGCACAAGCAGAGGTAGATGCTTCACTTAACTCCAAGCTGCTCCAAAGTCTGACTGTGTCTGACTGCCAGAAAACAGATGCTGTGAAGCCATAGCAACATTTATGCCATTTATCAGAAGAGTCCTTTGCAATTATGATGTGAATCAACGAATTTCAGCCAGGAAGAATAATGTCTCCTGGTTAAAACACAGACATTATAAATTCAGTTACTTCTTACTCCTGCCAAAAACGTCCATATTCATGAGCATCTTACAGTTTCAACACTGTAATTTTATTTTTTTTCCATAAAAATGGGAATAATAGTTTACTATAGCACTGGGAGATTGAAAAACATGTTTCATTAATATTTACAACATTCCTCTTGAGAACTGCAAAGTCAGCAACAGAAATTAGTAATTTGACATGACAACTTGTACAGAGACACATCTTATTGACAGCTATTTGTTCAGCCTAGGATATGCAACAGGCTGTTTCTCCTACAATGTCATCAACCCATCATATGAGCCTAAGATCACAAATAAGAAAAGCTATTTTATTCCACAGAGGAGCCAAACAGGCAAGGTGGTAAGGTTCCTATCCCATAAAGCCGACAAACTTTTAATGAAAAGTTAATTGAGCTTTAAATAGCAGGAGGGAGGACAAGTAAAAATGAAAAACAGGCCACAACATTCCACAGGATGTGTTTTTAAAAGTACATATAATTTTAATTCAGAACAATTAAAAAAGAATAAATACAGACTGAGGTTCATGGGGATTATCTATACCACAAGGTAGTTTTAAATAATATGGTAGGGGAAAAAAAAACAAATTCAAAGACCAGCTAATAAAACAAAGTAAGAAAAAACAAGGATAGAAAAAAAACCTTATTTGTTCTGCAGTCAGCATAGCTGGGCATATGTCTTCAGGGTTCCTGTAAACATGCATCCACATATTCCTGTACCACTGTCTCTGCTGGTCTAATGCAACCTAAATATTCAGCAACTCAACCCATAAGCCAGCAAGCTCCTCTTAGGCCCTGGCTCCTTAGCTTTACTCCTGGTGGGGAAATGCCCTTAGAGAAACACCACTCTCAGCAGGTTTAGCTGAGTGGAAGCAGTGGCTGCACGTTGTGTCTCATACTAGGCTGTGAAACACAGTGGCTGCTGCCACGTTTCATCTCCTGTGCCCCTGCTGTCACACAGCTACACATTTTAGTGAAAAGGCTTTTAACCTTTAAATGCAGTTTGTTTTCTTACAGAAAGCTTGCAAAGGAGGGAATGCTGATCCATTTCATGCATTAAAAGCTATTTGGAAAAGAGTTGGGTTTTCAGGAAGTGTTTCTGGGTGCGATGGAGTCACAGTTTACAGCGAGACACTGCCAGTCCCAAGGGAAAGCAGGAGAGATCCAAGGCTTTTATCTATAACAAACTTGCTCAACTTGGCTTGTGCTCACAGTGTGCTGCTGAGGAGGGCTGGCTCTCCTTGCACAATGGTACTTGTGTCTTCCCAAGGCTCCTCAAGTTCCCACCAAGCTCCTACTCCAAGGGAGAGAACAGCAGCGTACTTGTCCACTTCAACATACTTTTTTATTAGAGAAGAAATGTTGTTTTCAGGGGATGACTCAAAAATAATTACAAAAAACAAAAGCATCTCTTCACTTTAGCATTACTACCTAAGGAAACTTTCAAATGTTAGCAGCGTAACAACCTATATAAAAAATTGTTTATAATATTTTGCATGTCATCCTTCACCAGCCCCCCTACTATGTCTTCTCCAATTCCAGCATATGTTCATGTCTCTGCTTGAGATAATTTTTGATAGCAGGCAAACTAATTAAACATTCCTTAGAAGCCACAGGGCTGAAGTCACCGTGCGGTGACTAAACATTGCAGCTGTCAGGAGAGGCAAAGTGGGTTCCCATCCTAATCCCATGCTGACCTCGGAGCCGAGCCTGAGAACCTGTCAGAAAGGTGCTCTCACAGCACAAGACAGCGAGCAGCAGCTGCTTGTGCTCAGCAGGCTGCAGCCAGGCTTTTTTTTTCACCTTCTTTTTTCCATTTTTTTCTCCCTTTTACTTTTTTTACTGTCACTCTGGATACGCTGCACGGCGCTTGCACATGCACATCCCTGCTCCTGGTGAGAAGGAGCTGCCTCTGAGCTCGGTTTCTGACATGCATAAGCCCAGACTGAGATGAAACCAATCCTCCAATGTCCTCTAGTCAAACAGCAGGCAAAAACCCAGCACCCATCTTATGCAATGGACAAGAACCACCAAAGATACATTTTAAGGTATTTCCAAATAAAATTAAATCTAGGTGTTAGATATGTTAATTTTTTTATGCAATTAACAATAGTATTAAGATTTTTTCCCTTTAAAAAGAACATTAATTTGATAAGGATATCAATAATACATGCAGAACTCTTTAATCATGCTAAATTAGTCACTAAAACATAAATACGTGGCAGAATATCTCACGTATCTTTAATTTGAAGGTGTGATTTCTAAAAATACAAGGCACAGAGAAGGCATAGAGAAAGAAGTCCTTTAAAAATATTTTAAATATTTAATGTATATATAATACTAACACACACTGAAAAACTTGACAAACAACAGATCTAAGAGAGCTGAAAAACCTGGACCACAATTAGGCATTCATTCATGTAAACAAGCCTCAGCAATTCAACAAGGTAAAATTACTAAATTGACTTGAGGACAGCTGCCTGAAGGTGAATAAAGAAAGTGGCTATCAGTGGTGATAACCCTGGTCACCATGCATTTATCTCTCTTCATGGCACCTTAGAGCAGCCTAATTTTATAAGAATGCATATGTGATGACTGTTTATGGACAGCTAATTCTAAAAGCAAGAGACTGAAAGAGGACTGAAGAGACTGAAAAAGGACACTTTTTTGCCGAAGTTACTAAAATAGAATTTAAAGAATAACTCAGCAACTCAGTGTTACTCAGCACTGCCTCATTAATTTTGCTTCCAGTTCACTGCACAATCTAGTTCTTGTCAATTATCCAAGTTATCAAGTTATGTCAGGTATCCAAAATCTTCCTTTGCTACTATGAGCCCATCCTTCCATCAGTAGCTTAACAACTCACCAAGTTTCCTCCAGCACAGTCATAGAATCAAGAAATGTTGTGAGTTGGAAGGGATCTGAAAGATCATCTATTCACTAGACTGTTCAAAGCCCCATCCAATCTGAACTTGAACACCTCCAGGGACAGGGTATCCACAACTTCTCTGGACACCTGTTCAGCACCTCATTACCCTCACAGCAAAAAATTTCTTGATAATATCTAATCTAAATTTACCCTCCTTGAGCTTAAAGCCTCTTATCCTATCAATGCCCTTGTAAAACATCCCTCTACAGCCTTCCTGTAGCCCCCCCCTTAAGTACTGAAAAGGTCTTTTTGTAACCAGCTCTTCTCCAGGCTGAACAATCCCAATTCTCTCAGTCTGTCTTCACAGAAGACGTGCTCCAGCCCTCTGATCATATTCATAACTCTCCTTTAGACCCACTCCAACATGTCCACAAAACCTTGAATACACAAGGCAACAATAAACAAGCTCAAGTGTTTCCAATCCAACTTCTGCAAATTTGACCCACGTATTTCATGGTTCTGTGCTAGTGGGGCATCTTGGAACTAAGAACTTAATATTGAAGAAGAAAAGCTTGATGGATAGTGAAGTCCTAACTGCACTGAAGTCTCACACAAAACTTAAAGCACTACCTTGTGATATCCAAGATGTTGAAAAAAATGTTATGGCTGATACTGGTCTGAGCCCAGAAATAAATACATCCTAAACTAGCCAAGCAGGGTTACTGCTTTTTTCTAAGATCATTTTCAGGTGCTTTGCTTTCTTACTGCTTCTCAAAGGTACATGACAAATGTACCTCAGATGACAAAATGGTCAGACCTCCTCTAAGTGCTGGGAATTGAGCAGAGCACTTAATTCCATCATTACTTGTGAACAGCATTTTCCTGCTAATTTCTGGGAATGCATCAAACCACCCAAAGACTCAGACTTCTCAACTGTCAGATAATAGGAGCAAGGTGAGTAACGGTGTTTAGCAATAGCACCATCACTCTCCCAGGCATTAAGCCACCCTTGAGAAAGCAACAGCTCTAAGTTCCTTGGCAAAACAGGTAGCCAGAAGTTCATCAAATCTCTTCTGTGATCAGCAGACTGACTTATGAAAGACAGTGCTATATTAGAAGATATTCATCCCTTGGACTTTGAGGTATCAAGACACAGAGCTTGGATATATATATAAAAAATCTTCTAGTGGACAGATATCTATTATTTAAAGGTATTTATCACACTGAAACTAGTAGAGTTCTTTATCCCCCAATCAAAACTTAAGTTCTCAAAGACACAGGCTCTGAAGAGAGTGCCTGCCTACGTGAGAACCATCCTGCAGCACGCCTCTGTGTTCCAATGCAAGCTGCATTCCTTCCTTCTAGGAAACAAACTTAACAAAGGAGATACAAATTAAAATCTGCAAAAACAAAATTCCATATGAAACTTTACCCCTGTGAAAAAGAAAGAGAAACAAGAGTGGACTGCCTGTGACAGATGTTAGCTATTCCTCCCACAGCATTACTGGAATGTGTACATGTATGTGGTGATGGATGCAGGAGATAGGACCTGAAAAAATAAAACTCCACTGACTCTAATCTACGGAGGGATGTGAGCAAAACTCTGCTTTAAAACTTCACTGTTAAACTTCCAAGTACAGTTGTTATCATTATCCATCCTACTGAACTAATACTCAAAGTGACTAAAATCCCAAATCAATAGTTTTAGGTTTATAGACTAAGAGCAGCTGAGCCTGGATGCACTGGCTGTACAACATAAGGCTCACTGCTATGAACAGCCCACAAAATACCTATTAAAACTGTGAGAGAAGTTTTGGGCTTGATAACATCAGTGTCCACAGATCAGATCTTCTAAATAATAAACCTTTCTTGCCACAAGCGAGAATCCTGGATATGTGTGCAGACTGTTTGCAACCAGGGATTTTTAATAGGCTCATTATTATCTGAATTACAAGATGATTTTCTCATGAATCAAAATTTTTACTGTAAAAACATAGCTTTTTTTTTCTTAGAAGTTATCTGATTTATTAAAAGGAATATTATAGAGAGATTTATACTTCTGTCAGAACACACCACACAGGTTACTATATAATTAATGCTTTCTGCTATGAAGTTGGCGACAAAGCAACTCCCTGCCAAATGCCTAGAAGTTGTACTTTCAAATCAAGAAAAAAGGAGTATCAGAATAGGAGATGGTCTGTTATGGAAATAGCTGATTGATAAAAGGGGGTATGTACTGTATTGCCAGCTGCTCCAGGTGTTTGCCTTCAGAGGGAGGCTGTGGCACTACCACATAATTATAATCATTTGCCAATGAATACCTGAGAGGTGCCAACTTCAAGTCCAGGTGAAACACAAGCATTCTTATAAGCAGCACTTGTGTGATCATATCCTTCTATCCGCTGCAGGATGCAAGAAGCTAAAATAAACTATTCAGGGAGAAGCTAGCCACACTGCTGGATTGCATTTGCATGCATTAACAGTCAGTATCTCCAGTCAGAAAGTTTTGGGTGCATTTAATATTTTAAGAGGAGAAAAATAACTGATTTGAGGAGGGGGAGAACACAGTATCTCCAGTGGGTCATTTCAAAATTAAACTTTCTCAAACTTCATTTTTTATTCATGATATTTATTGTCTAATTACAGTTTAACCCTCTTCCTCTCCAAACAATAGCAACTCTTTATTTCATTTTTATATCCAAACAGCCACATTCTTGCTCTCCATCTACTGGCTCTGCAGGAGCAGTTGACCATGACTTCCAAAATACTCCCATTGCTGATAAGGAAGCAAGGAAGAGCAAGGAACAAGATGCAAAGACTTTATCCTACACTCCTTACTATTAATATTTGATTAAGTTTTGTCTGTAATGAAATGACAGCAGACATAACAGAACCAGGAATAATCCCAGAATTAATCACAAAAATATGAAGACGATGACCTGGACTTTATGACTTCAAAGAATCCTCTGGTTTAATCATATTTATTTCTTCTGAGTAAATTTACTTCAATCTGAATATCTGTTAAGAATGCTATTTATTTTATTTACTATAATAATAATTGTGATTAGCATGGATTTATATTACTGACATAACATTACTGACCTCACAGGTTATGTTCTGGCATACCTTGGAGTCTTTCTACTTGATCCAAGTGTTAATTTAACAGTAGTCTTCAAAATAATCCCACACACGGAGCCCACCACGAGAGCTGCTATCCAATCTCTCACTGACAGTTTCTAATAACCAGTACACTAAGTTATTTTCAAAAGCTAATAGCAAACTAAAAACTATAGCTTTGTATTTGCATTCTTGCATGTTTGAGAGACAGATATACTCCAACACACAAGCTAACACACAGAGTTTTAAAAGATGGACTCGCAGACAGGCTGGCAGGGCTTAAGGGGCACACAGTGGTTAAACAAGGTGGTTTCACCTATCCAACCTCTGATGCACAGCATGATCAAACTTCCAGTGGAGTCAATGGGACTACTCCAAAGAAACTGCTTCTCTGGCTTCCCTCAACATTTCTGTATTGCACATTACTCAAGGTGTGGCCCAGGTGGCAAGAAGAAAGTTACTTTCAAAGTACACTAGCAATGACTGCCAGCATTCTGCTTATGTTCTTTTCAGTTTTCATGTATCTCATTTCTCACTCACTGGATTGGCCTTCAATTTCCTTTCCCTATTCCCTAGCCCAGGGCACTAGTCACCTTATAATAATGGGGCAGTCTGACCAAATAGTGTTCAAAGAGCCACTCCAGCTTCTACAAGGGAAGGAGAGGCAGTCCTTGGACTCCTGCCTCCTTTTTCAGTGGGAAAACCAAGAGAGACTGTGTAACTCAGATTGGATGGATTGGTGCGAGGCTGAAAGCAGGCAAACTACTGATCTGTATCACTTCAAAAGAGTTTACTTGAATTTGCAGAGGTCTCTTCCAAGGAGTCCATAAAAAAACCCACCCCACAAAGAACAGCATGCTAAGCTGTCATGGAATAAGAGAGATAATGATCACAACAGGAGTGGAAAAGATAAAATCAAGCATAAAGTAGTTCATTTTCTCAATAAAGGGGAATCTTCAGTCAAGTCTCACAGAAATATAACACCTCAATCTGTATATAAACTATCTCCTCTTTAAATCAGTAAGAAACTTAAACTATTTATATTAATAAAACTACTGCTGAAAGAGCTACATAAGCTCCTCACAGAGTATATAGTGATAAGGATATAAAGTGACAAATAAAATTCACCATAGGTAAATGTGAAGCAGGTCACATTGAGGGAAAAATATCTAAATTTAATGTGCACACTTAACTACTTTCTATCATTCAGAAAGAGCATTGTGAGGTTACAACAAACAATTTTAAAGAAATTGCTGCAGTCAAAATCAAAATCAAGTATTTGGGTTTACCCACGGGGAAAAAAAAAAAACCTGAAAATATTTTATGATGCTGCTGTACAAAACAGTGGCTTTTAAAAGCCCCTTTATTGATCCTCCTGCCTGTGAAAGGATATAGTTAAACTTCTAAGTGTGGAGAGAACAGTGAAAAAAGTATCTGTGACTATTCAGCCTCAAAAAGAAAAGACTGAACGGTGTGACCAGTAGCCCCTGACCTTTGGTAAACTTCAATTTTGTGTGAGAAACAGGAATGTATTTGAATCTTGAGTCACGGAAAGCTCCAAGTGGGTAAAATGGTTCATTGTTGCTTCTAATGCAGGAATAAGCAGGCATTAAATAAAACTGGCATAATAAACTAAGAAAAAAATAACTTCATTTATCACACAGGCTGCCATACTCTGCCATAAGTTATTGCAGGTGCTGAAACAGTGGACAGAAGTTCAAGGAGTGTTTTACTGGGGCAGGGGAGACCAGTGAAGGGCTATTAACCATGAGAACACTACCTCTTGCTCTGGAAGCCCCTCCAGCTGGAAGCTGAACAAAAGCACTGCACTGTTATTGCCCTGTCTATAAACCCTCCCCAGGCACTGGCTACTGCTGGAGACTGGGTACTGCAAGAGGTATTGCTGGCTTACCCAAAATAGCTGTTTTTATGTTCTTGTTTCTGCCACAAGAAGCCACAGGCAACCACAATGAGAGACTTTAAGGGTAGGCAATCAGCTCCCAGGCAGGCTGGAGGGAGCAAATGCAACAGCTCATCTGGGAAGTTCTTCTTTTTCTCTCAATTCCATGTTCTGCATCCACTCAAAACACCTTAAAAACCTCAATTATTTGCAAATAGCCCCAGACACGAGTTAAATAGTTGTGATTAAAGGGAATTTTAAAGGTAGTTTTAAAAGCTACTCTTAAACAAAAACATCCAAAGGCTGGGAATCTCATCATTAACTTGGAAGAAAAACTCAGAAATTGAAAAAGGAAAACACAGACCCCTGCAAACATTCTGTTGTTCAAACAAAAATTAAAAGCTTCTAAAAATCACTGGTATAAAAATACTGATGTAAAAATTAAGTATTAATATAAACTGAAAGCAATCCAGCAAAAGGTTGTTCTTTCTTCTTAGCAGGAATGCAACCTTTAATCAGCTTAAATTTTTAAAAACAATTTAAAATATGTACACAACCACTTTTGAAGTAATAAAACCCTGAAGAAGTGACTGAAAAATGCATGATGAACAAAGTGTTATTCCTTTCATGTACTTATACCTATTAAAATGCATGCAACTGACTCAGCACCTATTTTAACACAATTTAATCAAGACCAAGACCTACATTATAAAGGTACATTTCCACCGAATAGGTGCAGATAAGTGTTTATCCAGAGCTAATCCTTTATTCTGAGGGAAACCTTTGATTCCATGCTTTACTCACAGCAAACTCACTGTGACTGACATTCATGTGACATGGCAGGAGGTCACACACAGCATCAGTACCTCAGTGAATTAAAACATTCTCACAGAGCAGTGTGAAAGGCCAGAGATTCTCTGTCCTAGCTTGAGGATGTCACAGATACACCTGGCAGCTATGGGGCTCCTCCCAACAAAATGAAGGCAGGCCAATGCCCCCTTCCCAACCCAACCCATTTTCATGACATCTACAGACTCTTCTCACCAGCAGGCCTAAGAAATCCTCTCAACAAAATGAAAAGCATCTTGACAAAAGGACAGACTCACTGATTTCTCAACTGGAGATGAAGGACAGAGTAAGGATCTGTATGGATCACCATCATGGGAAGGGTGAAAAAAGTCATCATGGATCAAAATAATATACTAATCAACAATACCCTTTAGATTTATACAGACAAATTATTCCTTATTGCTTTATTCTTATTGGGAAGGGGGGAGAAGTAGGCATAAATTAATTTCTTTCTTTATACACAGCTTTTTAACTACAGTAACAGCCAAACTTTACTCTGCAGAATCACTGTCTACCATGTAATGCCCATCTCTGCCTATGTCCAACACTTTGCAACGGTACCTTATGATTGCCAATAGTTGTTTTTCAGACCCCTTCCCCAGCTTGTTGACTTAATTTTGAGGACTAAGGCCGTATTACAGTTTAAATGAATCAGAAACTGGATTAGCAGCCACTCTCAGCTGGACATCACCTCCACATGTAACAAGCACACTCAGGATTCCACCACCCTGGTCTGTGATGAAAATACTGGCAGCTACCATTAACAAAGGCAGCATCCTATGGAAGCAAACTCACTGAATCTTTATATTCAGACAAGGAACTATCCACTGATATTAATGCACTATGGTTTTATCAGAGTTTTGCATGTGTTATATAGTTTCTGTCCTCCTAGTTTGCTATTAGAAGGCCAGGGAGATGACACAAAAACATTTTTTGATGTAAAGCTTCTGACATTAACTTTTTCCCAGTGGTCCACAAAACATGTTGACAATAAACTTTGAGAGTCTGAGTGAAATATGCTATATACCTAATTTTCAAATAATTTACCTATGGAGTTTTTTACTGTAAATCTTCATTATACACTCCAATTTGCATTTTCCCATGGTAGGTCTCCATTGATCCTCAGCAGTTCTTTCATAAAGAAACTGCTTTCAGGTAATTGGGTCAAACTGTTATTTTTACAAGTGTCTGAATACAAATTTATAAAGATCTGTGACATTCCTTAGAATAAACAAACACACATGCAAACAGTTTACAAAAATATATTTAAGTACTGACTTGGCTCCTCCATTTTTATTTAAAATAATTGCACAAACATTGGAAAAATCAAATCAGATCATTGACTGACCAAATATTTCTCCTAGAAAACATATGCAGAAAATGTAACACACAAGTTCTTCCATAAAATTAACTTGAAAGTAGCTGCATGAACCCAAGACCAGGCTGGTTAGAAGAAAGCATATCCATGCTCAAGGATGCTGTAGGAAAGGATAACCCACATCTTCACTAGGCAGGGAAGAGACACTTCAACTATCCATGGCATATAACTAAGTGCCCACACAAGAAGAGCTTGCTATCTCAGAGTTATCATGCAGCTGGGTAAACCCAAGAAGCTCAATTCCTTAAACTCCAAACACATACTGGAAAATCTTCCACAGGACTCAGAATTCTTTGCTATCTAAGCTTACTGTAAAATAAAAGAGATCACATTTTTCAAGCAGAAGGTGACCCTTCTTCACACAGTGAGACCTAAGCAGGTGAATGTTCTTGACAAAAAAGGTCCTTCTCATCTCAAGCAATCAGGACTGTGACTGAATACCAAGGGAATAGCTCCTATTTTTTGCTTTGCAGAGTGAAATATCACTGCTAGAAAGTTCTGATGGGTTAATCTGATATGATGCATAATCCCAAACAAAAAGTCAAACTTGTGAATAGAAAGCATAAAACACCTTATTCCAAGTGGGGTTTTTATCTGGGAAAACTGCAAATTCCAATTCACAGCTGATTTTTTAGATTTTTCTCTATACAACAAAAACCTACTCATACAGTTCCAGAATGGTACCCACCAGCCTGACACACATGGCCAATGCTGGCACTGCCACTCTGCTGTCACTCAACAGGCAAGGACAGAGTTAGAGACTACAGAAATGCTCCAGTGAGGTGCTAAAGTAACAGATTAATGTTGTACACACAACTGGCATGGGTTAAATGACATTGAGTGCCTCACTAACTACCAGGACTTGCACTCTGCCATGACCTGAAAGTCACTGATGCGATTTACTATGTAATGCACAGTATGGGTGAAGTGAAGTAAATCTCTACCTAGAAATTTAAAGAGACACACTAGGGTGGTTTTGATTCAATCTTGTTATTTATTGTTGAGTATTAACACCAGTAAAGACTATTTTGGTACTGTGGTTTTGTATAGTAAGACTGCAATGCATTATTGATGTCGTTGTACCTAAAAGGAAATAATTCTCAGGCCTTCACTGATTGGATTTGGGTGCTTGATTTCCACTGAAATTTAGAGAAAAACAGAAGAGCTCAATTATTATTTGTACCTCTGGAAAATTCCTCAAACTTACAACACATTTTTCTTCTTTTCTAATGCAGGTATGGGAAATTTCAGCATTTACAGAGACAGTGCAGTCTGTGAGTGTGCAGTCTTATAAATTCTGGATTGTAAAAAGCCTTTCTATGCACTTGATGGACACAATAGCAAGAGAAGCACCCTACTGTCTCTCTAAATGTGTGTCTCTATAGACACAACGTTATCAGCTCAGTTTTATCAGAAATCTGTATCTTTGTGTTTCTCATTGTAAGAGCCAGCAACCTACTACAGAAATTATAAGTAGTTTTATATTCAGTTTTTTAGTAACAGGTTTGGTGTTTTGCTTTACATTTAATCTGCATCATCCATCCTATGACAATATAGGATTAACTGGGTGATTTGATAATTATATTTTTCCTATCAGGACTGTAAACAGGCTACAATTTTGGGAAAGAAGTATCTATTAATAATTCTTAAAAGTAAATAATTCTCATTCTTCAAACACATGCAGTAATTTGAAAAGCATCACCAGGGGTCATCAATATTTTAAAATCATCTCAGTCTTAAACCTCCAATTCTCCCCTTTTCCTATTTTAAGGCAATTATTGCACTCATTCCCTTCAGTGTGCAAAACCAGATTTGCTTTGCAGTTTTCCTTTCCTTCAGCTGCAGGCCACTACGTGCAGTGAATCACTGCAAAAGCTATTTTTATTGACAGGTATCTCCCCCCTCTCCAAATCTCCACATCCTTTCTTTTCAAGTCTAAAATGGTGAAGCTGGATGGGAAAATGCTTGGCTGCTTTGTTTCAGGTCTGAGCAGTATCTTGCTTTCCCACAACAGGTATGCAGAGGCAGAGTGTGCTGCTGAATGCCCGAGACTTCGCCAGAGGCTCAAACCACCAGTTACTGCTGCTGTCTCAGGCACTGCATATTTCTACTGACCGTGGCTCTTTGCCAAGCTCTAATTAAGACACTTCAGTGTGTCAGAGAGTTAACCCTCCACTGCACATACCTACTCCAGAAGCACCAAGGTATAAGCATCTTCCTCCTAAAAATCCCCCAGCAGTTTTCCTGTTACCAGTACTGTGCAGTCTCCAAGCCCGTAACATTTCTACCTCACCAATTCCTAAATGAATTCATAAATGAAGATGAATTAATGAGGTAGTTGGCACTATAAGTTTTAGCAGCATTTCTAAAAGTGAATATGCATTCTGCCTGCATTAATTTGGTGTGTATTGCCATGTATATTTTCCTTTAAAGAAAAATACCTCAGTTAGTCAAAGAGCAGAAATTCCTTTTAAAAAAATAAAGCAAGAATAGGCTGTTAAAACTGTTTACTCTCCAGAGAGTTTTTTATTTTATTCCTGAAGGCTGCAGAGCAGCAGCAATGTTCTTATAAGGAAAATGAGGAAATCTGAAGAATTCAGAGCTGATTTTTATTTTACAAGAGATGAAACATAAACACATTTGCTGATCCATCAATTCTATCTATTGGTCTCACACAAAGAACAACTGCCACTGGACTGAATGAGGGGAAGCTGTGACAATAGTCAGAGGGGGTAAAAGGAAACCCATGCCGAGGCTGTTTGCATCTATACTTTGTTGTTCAAAAACCATTTTTAAGCACTGCATCCTGTCTGTACATGGAAATCTTCCCTAATGAAAAGCAATATAAGTCACAATGTGACTGAGAGAAAAACTAAGTCAATTTCATTCTGGTAGCTAGGGAAAAAAATCATCTGAACTTGAATATGGGAAATGTCCACATGTAATAAAACCAACAGGAAAAAGCAAACTGTGTCAACTTTTAGAGAGTTACAAAATCAGAAAATGTAGTTGACTAGCCAGCTGCCCTCATACTGCAGAGTATAAAAAAGCAGTCGTAACAGAGCCTTTGATTACTTTGCAGAAATAAATCTTGAATTTTACAGAATCTAAACAAGGTACTTTGTAAACTAATCCCAGTCCTTTACTCTTACTGTGCATTAGCCTCAGTGGCAGGAAAACCAGAGCTGTCTTCCAAAGCCATCAGTGATCTGATCTCAGTTGTGTACAAGTTATCCCTTTTTGAAATTAAGTTCTTTGCTTTAGACAGTATGTTAACAACTAAAATGCCTAAACCTCCCTACAGCTGTGTAAAGCAACACTGAGTTCTTCATTCCAACACATCCAGAGCCCTACACAGGTCACATGAACACACTCATAAGTTGTCTCATTATTAGATGATGCTGCACATCACCTAATGCCTTAAGAATTTAGGGGTTTTTTTTATTTAGTAAGAATAATTTCAAACATTTTGTGCTATTTCAGTTCTCTGCTGAGATAAATGCACTTTTTAAAAACATAAAGAAAATATTTGTAAGGAAAACTGTTACCATTCAGCTGGACAGCTTACAGAACCATAAAACCTTTCCCACAGGTTGTATGAAGACAAATCCTGGAAGGAGCAGAGGTGGCAGGAAAGCCTTCATCTATAGGTACTACACATTCCTATGCCTCTCTGCCATGTTTTCTGTATAGCTGTAGTCCACATATGTAATGTATGGGAAAAGGGCTGTCCCACTTGGTGCTATCAGAACATTCCTTCCTGTACTCAAAGGGTCTGCCCTCAAATATATTCTTAGAAAGGTGATTTCAGTTTCCATAGAGTTTTTTTGAACTCACAGGGACAATGTGTGCCATCATGCTGGATTTTTTACACATTGGTTATGATATCACTGGGCCCTTTGTTGAAACAAGCCAACTAATTTCCCATAGAAACTTTTTTTCTCTTTCATCATACTTCACTCTCCTTCTAAGAAAGTTATATGAAACTAAGGCCATTCAGATTATGCTTATATATGCAACATATGTAAATTGCATAAAAATGCATGATATTCAAGGTTGACCTTACCATAAAGTATAACAACTTCAGAAAGAACTTCAGAGTCCACACTGAAGTTATTCTCCACCAAGTGCAGAATGTTGAGTACACATATTGCAGGTAATCAGCCTTCAGTGCACATCCAAGAAATCTATATTTCTGCCCTCTCATTTTGTCTGGAACTATAAGAATTCTGTCTATAATGTCTTGATTGCAGAAGCATGAGGATAAACTATGTATACTATGCAAGACTTCCCTTGATTACATAGATGTTACTCCCTTATTGCTCCAAGTTTACAACTCTTCTTTCATTATGCAGCACCACCTTGCAAATATACAAGAATGCTGCAGTGGTTAATCCTATTTCAGTAAGTTGGGTGATATATCTAAAGACAAGTCAACTCTGCCTCTTTGAAAAATATATTCTTGTAACTCCTTTTGAATTATATAAAGAGACAACTGAGAATTACAGCTGAGATATCACAGGATGCACAAAATCAAAATGGGAATACTCAAATTAAAAGTTTGATTAAGTTTTACTTATTAGGTAAGACAGGGAAAAAGACAATTCAACCAGGAAGATTCTTGATCTCTGCTAAGAATTCTCACTATAAATTCATCCTGATTTTTCATATTTGAAGTGGAATGACTTTTCTCAGTTATAGAATTCAAGTATTTTAAGGAGTGTAAGGCATTTCCAGACAGGATAAATCTTTAGTCTCATTTATCTCCTCTACAGATAATACAGCTGAAGAGAAACTGATTTAGACAACTAAGTACTTTAGATTACATCATTCCTTGGTATTCTCTTTACACTAAAAATTAACAGCAGGTACTGAAAAGAAAATACTCTATTTTGAATATTCAGTTTTTAAGCAGAGAAATGGGCAAGTGGTTTAGAAGACAAAACCACATAAGTGAAAAAAACCCCAAATTTTTAAGACTATTTAGTATTTTTACAAATTTAATATATATACTGGGAAATGCACAAATAGAACTTTCTATATATTTGGAAACAACTGTGTTGACTCAGAGGAAGCAAAGACTGTATAAAGTCCTGGTATAGCCTAGAAATGTTGCTAAGAAAATGTATTCTTTCCTACTGCACTAAGTATTGAAGAGTCACAGAATTAAGTTAATTGTGAAGATGTAATTTAACTGTCATTTGCTGGCAGATGGACTCAGTCTTTCCTTACTGTTGTCTGCCTGAAAAACACAGTAATGTCAACACATTTCTACATACACTTGAAATATTTTTGGGGTTTTCACATTTTAACCTTGCTTTTTTTTTTTTTTGTAATAAACTCAGTCCATTCCCTAAAGGCCTGTAAGGAGTAGAAAAAGGTAGAAATCAAGTAGAAGTCAACTGACAAAAAAAGAAAGAAAAAACTAATTACATAACAGATGCCTGCACAAGGCAATTTTAGAGATCTATAACACAAACAGGTTCCCTTGAATCTGAAGAGACCACCTTTACTTCCTCCCAACTCCATAAATGAAGAACCAGCTCTCTGATCTGTAACAGTGGATATACCTTCAAAGGAGAACATTTCACCCTTTCAGAAATTACAATCCTCCCATAGTGTTAGAAGATCACATACTGGAAGATTACACCCACATATCTGTATCTATATATTTATATCATATGTAACATCTATTCTCCCTGTTTCATGACAGTCCACGTAGCAACAGCCCTTCAGAATAATTTACTCCTAAGAAGCAGCAATAGGATGCAAATGCAAGAAGCAGATAACCATTCATTCCTGCAAGTGATCCCTTAAAGTAGGGATTTATCATCTGGCTGCACTTTTCTCCTGCACTGCACTCAGGGCTGCCCACACTGACTGTGCTCCCAGCTTTGATGTGCCATAAAGTCACCCAGGACCCTGTAACCCTTTCTCCTAATTTCTATAGTGGTATATCTATCTCAGCCCTCAAAGTGGTGCATGACAGAAAAGCAAGCTGTTTTAATAATTCTGCAGGGCATGTAGAGATCTCTTCCCTCTCAGAAGAAATGGAGAGAAGAGAGGGGGATGAGAAAGGATGTGTCAGACTAATTTACATGCAAATACTATGCCCTCAGTTCCAAAGTACATTGAAAGAAAAAAAGAGTTTCCTAAAATAATTTATGGCCAGGAATGTTATACCACTCTTGTACACTAAATTTTGAAATGCTGTCTTATTGATAATGAGGGTCTGTGATCTGGCTATCCTACCAATTCTTCCTATGGGGACCAGAACCACTGTGAACTGCTTAAAAAAAAAAAAAAAAAAAAAAAAAAAAAAAAAAAAAAAAAAAAAAAAAAAAAAAAAGTGACTCTGCACAACAGGATTACAGAAGTATTTTGCTGCTTCTCCTGATCTAAAACCCTTAAATAATAACTGGTTCTAGAGCTCAAGTCATAGCCTGCAGCTATGGGAAAAATCTGATGCATAAGGCAGTAGAAATACCCAAGCAACTGCACTCAGACTTATTTCTATCTACTTGGGTAAAGTATCCACCTTGTTGACCTGTCAGTCTTGCTAATCCACCTTCTATTTTCAGCTAATATCATTAAAGTTCAGCGTTTGAGAGCCTGGAGGGAGAGGCGAGCACCCCGTCCCCTTTTTCCACGGGGCGGTAACCAGATGTCAATGGCTGCAGCTGTGACTACATAATTACCTGTTTGCATGAACGCGGACCGCAGTTTAGATTTAATAGGTCAGACGACAATGCAGCAAAACGCATTTAGCCCACGATTACCCCTTTTCAAACATTCTCTCGCTCGCAACTTCGACCCTGGGAACATTGCGGGCACAGACTCGGGTCAATAAGAAACATTGGCCGGCACAATGGGGCTGGCCTCAAACAGCGCTGTTGACAGACACCGGCACAAAGGCGGTGAATAGAGTCCCCCTCAGTTCTCACACAGAGCGAAGAATGAGTCAGTGTACTGCCGCTTTAGTGCTCTGTTTGTACAGTGTATACAGCTTTTGTCCCCCGCCACTGTTCCGCGCTCAATGGGGGCTAAAGAGCCGAGGAAGTGAAGGCGGAAGAATGGCTGGGCGCTCACCCCGGCAGCCAGCGGTGCTCGGCGGCGCTGGTGCTGCAGCGGGGAGCCGGAGCTGCCGGTCACGGCTCCCGCCCGCCGCGCCGCGCTCCGACCGCGGCAGCTCCGGGGACAGCCCGGCAGCTCCGGGGACAGCCGGCACCTCCGCACAACGTGCTCCAGCTCCTTGCGAACACTGCAACCTGCCCTCCCACCAGCACCCAGTGCAAGGCTGCCGCTTCCGCCAGCAGGAAAAGCCGAGCGTGGCATTTGGAATTACAGAAGCCCCACGTCCCTTTAAAAGGTGCACCAAAGGCGGTAACAACGGAGCTGTAATTTTAAATCCCCACCGCACAGGCTCAACGGAACTGAGAAGTGTAACAAGACAAGCACAGCTGTACGTCTGTGTTTCACACACATTTAGATTGTGCAAATAATGGGTCAGGGAAAATTTAACACATCCATGATAATGCACAGGCACCTCTATTATTAGTTATCTATGAGCAGGAAAAAAAAAATCATTTCATGTAGATTACTGCTCCTCTTCAAATAATGATTTTTCTCAACTTTCCCTTTAAGGAAATGGCACTTCTATTATTTACACTGCCATAGTTGTGTGCATGTTTAAGAAACCGAAGTAGCCCTCTAGCACAACATCAGAAGTGTTAGCTTCACCTGCTTCCAATCACAGAATCATAGAATGGCTGGATTGGAAGAGACCTTAACGATTATCTAGTTCCAAACCCCCAGAAAAGAGCAGGGACACTACTAACTATATGTCAAATGTGCAGACATTTTGCTAAGGAGTAAAATCTTTGCTTGCAAAGAGTATTAAGGTTTTTGAATGATTAGCATAAAGCTAATAAGAGATTTAGCAATTTCTCTTTAACTCATGCAGACCATGCTACAGATAAAGTCATACATAATGAAGTCGAAGAGAAAGAACTATTTAGTATGTTTTAAGACTCTGAACTGGTTTTAAAAAATAAAGGAAAAAAAGGAGAATAAGAAAATTGTATTCTAAAATAAACAAATCCCTGGATTTCCATGAATGGAACACAAAGAATATTGTTAATTTTATCACTAATAGCAAAGATAGTAACAGCATGTTCTCTACTGCTCTTTCAATTTTAGTTTTTAAGCTCACAATACTAAATAACACTATGTTAGGCAGCTACAGAAGAAAACTCCAGAACACAAAAAAAAAAAAAAAAGATATGTTTAATGCCATAAAAAATTTAACTCACAAATTGAAAGTTTCCTTATGCATGAGCCAGTCAGAAAGATTTTGGGAGTCTTGAAGTTTTGACTTTTATTCTCGGCAAACACGTGGAGAGCAAATAACCTTAAAGATATATGAAGACTTTATCCTCACATACTTTATTTTAAAATAGCACAAGAATTTCTAGTATTTATACCTACATAGAGCCTTATTTAAATACAGCAGGCCTGCCTGCTCTGCACACTAGATATAAGACATATGACTGCACTTGAGAATCCTGGCACTGATAAAGCAAAAGTATTGATGCCAAAGTATTCCTGCAATCTTATCAAGGATCTGATCAATGATGTTACTGAATGGTTTTTAATTCACTTTAAAGCAGGAAAATCCTCACCTTTCAACCAATATTAGGGTCCTTAAATATCTTGCCACAGGAATGTTCATAGATCTAAAGGCTGTTAAAGCTAGAAAAACTAACATCTAGCATGATTACTTTCTCATATAATGAATGGGAAATTCTAGGAGAAAGTCCTTTCAAATTTGATCTATGGTGTGAAGAAAATGGAGTTCAGGAGAGCAGACTCTGGCCTGTTCAGGTATCTGCTTGGAAAGGACCATGTGATAAAGCTCTGGGGGAAGCTCAAGAAAGCTGGTCAATACTCAAGGATCATTAAGAGGAATTTCGGCAAAAACACCAGAAGGCCTAAGTTCATGACCAAGGAGCTCCTGGACAAACTCAAACACAAAAAGGAAGCTTACAGAGGGTGAAAGCAGTGGGACTAAGTGCACCCTCTTGGCAAGTTTCCCAATGACACCAGATGTGCAGTGCAGTCAACACACGGGACACCATCCAGTGGGATCTTGACATACTTGAGAGATAAACCCATGTGAACAACACAAAGGCCAACAAGGCCAAGTGCAAGGTCCTGCACATGCGTCAGGGCAATTCCTGGTACAGGCTGGGTGGAAAATAGATTGGGACCAGCCCTGAGGAGGGAGTATTGGTGGAAAAGACACTCAACGTGATCCAGCAATGTGCACCTGCAGCCCAGAAAGCCAGTGCTGCTCTGGGTTCATCAAAAGCAGTGTGACCAGCAGATCAAGGGAGTTGATTCTGCCCCCTACTCTGCCCTCCTGAGACTCCCACATGCAGTACTGCATGCAGCTCTTGGGTCCAAAACACAACAAGGACATGGACCTGTTGGACTGAGACCAGAGGAAGGTCATGGAAGTAATCGCAGGATGGTGAGATACTGAACCAGGTTGCCAGAAGCTGTGGATGTCCATCCCTGAAGGTATGCCCCATCCCTACAACACCCAGCTGGATGGGGCTCTGAGCAACCTAGTCTAGGGAAAGGTGTCCCTGCTTATGGTGGGTGGGTACATAATCTTTAATGATCCTTCCAAGACAAATGATTCCATGATTCTATGATAAATCCCCTCAAAATTCCTTTCTTCATTTTTGTTTTTTAAAGCCTAAATCACTACTTAGCACATTAGGCTAATCTAACTCTTGTCATACATGATTCCTTTCCACTCACTTACTATAATTTAGTTTTAGATAAGTGCACCACTGGTGTGTACTCCAGGCCCAAGCTAAGCATACTCTTAATAAATCTTGCAGAAGCAGGCAAGTATTTCACAAACTTCCACATTACAGCAATGTGCTATTCAAGTCAAAGTCCCAGAAAAGGATATTGTATTTGCTGCCACGCATCACTGCTGCTCTGCATCCCTCCCAGGCTGGCAGCAGCAGCAGCTCTGCCTCCTGCCAAGCAGAGGATCACAGCTTGTTTACTGAGCTGTGTCTGGAGGAAGCAGAGCGCGTTTCAGTCTCGTCTCCAGCAGCCCTGTCAAGCCAGCTGCCAAGAGCAGTCTTGAAAGGCTTTGGGGGAACAAAATCTAGTACTTAGGAGGTAACAGACTGCTCCAGCACCAGGGACCCAAAGAGGAGCAAGATGGCACGAGCACTACTTGATCTGAAAGATTAGAACACTTTTAGATAACTTCAAATATACAAAGTCAAGAGAAAAGAAGTAACCGATCTCTCCAAGTGGAAGGACAGATTAGCAATCAGCTTATAATTACCACTGAGATTAGGATCTCTGTGTTAATACTTGAAGTTAATGAGTACAAATTGGAGATAAATTAAACTCGTATGCTACTTACATTTCCCTATGATGTGTATGGAAAAGACCTGAAAATTTTGATAGGGATTTGACATTGAAAAAAAAAAAAAAATTTAACTAACACTCCATTACTTCCAGAAAATTTCAGCCAGGTTAAATATGCATATTGAGCATTTCCATAAAGAAATGCTTTACATAGCTTTGTAAGAATCAAGAAACTTGTTCAGTAAGATCTCACTGCCTTTGCAGGGCCTGCTAACTACTCTGAAAATAAAGAACAAGAGGTTTCAGAGGACATGTACACATCTTATTTCTTCTAATAAGATGATTAATCAAAGAAAAATTGCTTAAGCCTTTTTCCTCTTACCCTAATAATGAAAAGTCACCAAACAATAATAAACGATTGGCATTTTTTGTTGTACCAAATGATTATTTCTCTGCCTTTGGAGTCATATCTCAGTTTCTCAGTTAAGTGGGTACATGCTCACAGAGTGTGACCACTTTATGTGTGCTTTTCCACGTCATCAGAGCCTGCCAAGTCTCAAAGCAGATTATTCAAAATATAGCTTCAGTATTTTTCAGAACAATCCCTTCAGTATTTAAAGAACTGGGGGGCTGTTGTTATTTCTCACCCAAGCTGGGACTGGATTTTAAATTCTTTAGGCAAAAAAAAAAAAAAAAGTAAAATGCTAGGATGGGAAAATAGAAAATTTGCCTTTCTTGACAGCTATCACAGAAGGAAAAAGGGTTTTGGTTTTGTATTAAAAAATGCCCCATGATTGGTTCTCATAATGCTTCACATTTCAGTGTCCACAAATCATGGCTATGCTCAGCAAGTTCACAAAGCAAAAGACATCTGCATCCCTTCTTGGCTGCTATCGTGTCTAAAATGCTGACAGAGCCATGGCAGCAGTGACCACACACAGACTCCAAAATCTATTAAGGCAAGTTTTAATAGCTACTGAATACTCTTACAACACTGTCCCAAACCCTCTTTTTTCTTTTTAAATATATGGGTCTTTACACTGTTCTTCCAGCACAACAGCAATACCTGCCTAGAATTTTAAGTTCTATCTTAAACATTCTGTCCATCTTTTCTTAAAAAAAGTCAGGCAAGCAAATAGAACAGCAAGGACAGTGTTATCAGATGCTCCTTACTCAGTAAGGGCATATACATACAAGCTAAGTGTAGCTTTAGTACTATTGCCTCTGCTTCTTGCTCCAAAACATTGGATACAAAAATTATACTCATTTGCTATTCCTGTCCTAGCTGCACACAAATGCATGTGAAAAGACAAGAAGCAAGGACTGTTGGTTTTTTTACCATATTAGTGAGCAGAAAAGGAGAATAAATTAGTCTTAAATGACCGGCATAATAAAATGTTATTTATTTTTACCTCTAAACACCACACATTTTTTAGTTCAGAACTGCTGTGCTGCCTAGTAGCAGCAAAGCAGCCAAATCCCCTACACAGTCTGGCAACACTCAGCCTTAAAGCCTTACCTTGCTTTGTAGGAATTTACCTGGTTTTGTGCCCTGGTTGGATAACAGCATCTACACAGGCTGACAAAGAGTTATAGAAAGCATCAGGGGAAGAAAAGCATCTGTCATGGGTTTGGTGTGTAGGAGTAACAGAATTAATTTTATCAGTCTTTTGGGCCTATTCCAAGCTGCAGTAAACACCCACTCCTCCCTCTGCTGAACCATCCCTCTGTACCAACCGGTGACTTCAAATAAAACTGCATGACTAAATAAATCATCAATGGCTAGAGACAGCTTTTAAGTATCTCCAAGAACAGAGACTCCACAATCTCCCTGGGTAACCTGTGTCAGTGCTCAGTCACCCTCACAGTAAAAAGCTCTTTCCTGAAGCTCAGAAGGAACCTCTTGTGTGTTGGTGTGTGCCCACTGCCCCTGGTCCCATCCCTGGGCATTGCTGATAGGAGCCTGGCTCTGCACTCTGTGCCCTCTCACTTGAGGTATTTCTACACATTGATGAAATCCCTCTGACCCTTCTCTTCCCCAGGCTGAACAGCCACAGCTCCCTCAGCCTTTCCTCATCAGAGATGCTCCAACCACTCCAGCATCTGAGGGGCCCTTCACCATACTGTCTCTTGAATAGGACACAGGATTCCAGGTCTGGCCTCACCAGGGCAAAGTGGAAGAGAAGGATTGCATCCTGCCACCTGCTTGTCTAATGTAGCCCAAGATACCATTCAGTTTCCTTGCCACAAAGGCTCACTGCTGCCCTGTGTTCCACCAGGACCCCACAGGCCTTTTCTGGCAAGCTGCTTTGCATCCCAGTGGCCCTGGTACATACTGGTGCCTGGGACTGTACCTTCCCAGGAGCAGGACTTGGCACTTTTCTTGATGAACTTTATGAGGGCCCCACCACACCATTTTTCCAGCCTGCTGAGGCCACTCTGGATGGCAGCACAGCCACCCTGCATAACAACTCCTCCAAGTTTTGTAGTTCGTGCAAACTTGCTGAAGGTACATTCGTGTCCCATCAGTGAGCTCATGAATGAAGATGTTAAACAGGACTGGACCCATTATTACCCATGGAGTATATGGCTAAGCACTGGCCTCCAGCCTGAGTAATCTTCATATTATACAGCAGACTGAGAGGAATTATCAGTGAAATAATTCTGTACATCTCCAGCTTTACTAACATCAACAGTTTTATCAGTCACAGAAGATGAACTGCCATTTTAAAAAAAAGTTGACTTAATTAAAAATTCCTAATCTGCCAAATGAAAAAAAAATTATGTGTGCCCAAAACCTAAATAACCCAGAAAGACATAAACCAAAAAATAAAAGCAACTTTAAAATCATTATTTGTGGGAAGCCTGACTCATGCTTTCTAAGAGCTCGAGGTTGATATATATTACCTGCAGTGTTTCCCTAGCTGTGTTAATTCCCTTCTCAGACTCACTTACTGAAACTATTCCAGAGGGGTGAATAATTACCACTCCATGGTTATATGATAGCATTAATTTTCCTGAGTAAGATCTTTGTTATATGAAGACTTATTAATTCACATTTGGTCCCAAACATCATTAACTCAGTTTCTCAACCTAGAAACTAAATAGCTTCTGTCTTTGGGCAAGTCTACACCTCTCAGAGAATTGCCATGCAGAGCACATGAGCCAGTTTAGGCCAAAACTTCTCTCCCAAAATTAAATCAAAGGCCACATCAGCACAGCACTGCAGCTCAATTCACTGTGCTGACAAGAAGGTTTAGTGCACAGTTACACCCAGCCTAATAAAAGCAGGTACAATAACCTGGACTGTTTTTTTCATCTAAGCCTTACCTCTGTTACAGGTACAGGTCAAACTGACCAGACTTTAAGCCAGAAACATCTGCAACTTGCTCTGTGGTTTAGTCAAGTACAGTTGCCTGTACTCCTGAAAAGTACCATGTTTGTATAATTGGCAGGAGCCTACCTCATCCACTTGACCCACAGCCACTGATGAGATGATGATGCTGGAGAGATGTTATTTCTTGTTCAGACTCAGATGTTTATTAATTCTTATCTATGTTACAGTGAGTTCTACAGCACTTCTAGCTAACAAGCTAAAAATGGAGACATATCTCTCTCTCTACAAGGCCTTCTAAGGCCTAACTGTCCAATTAAGAACAAACACCTAAATTAGTTTTACTTTTAACCCAATAACCAATCGCCTGTGGCCCACAATGCAGAATTTTTTATCCAATTACAAAAGTACCACCTAAACCCATGGAGAAGAAGGTGAAGAAAGAAACCTCCACCCTAAAACCTCCATCTTGCTTTATATGTATTACTATATTCCAAAACCTTAAATTCTAAATTTTCCACCATGTGATATTACACACTTCATTCAAACTACACACCAGTGATCCCAATTCTATCATTCAATTTTGGAAGCCTTCTTCATGGTCTCAGGTCAAAAGCAGTGTTTTCTTGGGCATCAGTGCCTGTCAGCCCAGACAGTCCAAAACTCTTTCCAGGGTTCCAACACTGGAATGTTTTAAGAGTTTTTAAAAAAATCCATAATCTTCTGCATCTGGACTGGCTGAGATTCTGTGAGCCTTGTCTAGCTATTGAGAAAATCAATTACACTTCACTAAAGATATTTAAGTGAAATTGTATGCTAATAGCAAGGCTTTCTCAAAGGTGAGGGAGAAAAATTCCTAATATGCTGCACACAGAGATTCAAGTCATTTATTCTCATCAATCTCAGAACAAAATACTAGAAACAATTTTAATTCTTCTGCCAAGTCATGAGTTTACAATTCTAGTTTCTGCAGTTCTTGACAGCTAGCACCTGGATTAGGGGAAAAAACAGAGTTTAACCACTCATCTCCTACAGACAACACTCAAGCCTTCCAACGCAGTAGTAAGTTTCCCAAGACTTTTTTTTTTCCTATCATGTATTTGTGCAAGTCCACATATGAGAAAAAGTGTGGCTTAAAGAGTATTTACAGACTTTGACATTGCCAAAAAAGCTCCAGGCCACCTATGGTCTGCTTTGTTCTCCCAAGACATTTTACATAGCATATTTCATCTCTCATTATCACGATGCCCTGGGAAAATAGAACTAGTAAAACTTTTTTTATCAGTAAATGCTACTAGTTTTGTGAGGGTATTTTCTTCTAAAGGCCATTGGATCTCATAACTCACTGCTATTTAAACTAATGATAGAAGCAAAAGGTGAGGATCAAAATAGATTATCAGGCTCATGTGCACTGCTGCAGCCTTATTCCTAGATCTATGTCATATTTTCTGTACCAAAAGCTGCCTGGGGTGCCTCATTAATATGGACTAGTTGTACTGTTGAAAACTAACACCTGTCCCATGGTATCATTACATAACTAAACTCTAAAGTACCTATCTGGGATGAAAAACTAACAGTGTAGTAAAAAAAAAGAATGCTTACAGACTTTGGGGTCCAGGAACTTTGGAAGTCATGTCTTGTGTATTACAGAACTCCACAAAGCCAATACCTCCATTTGTGGTTGAAAATAACCACTGAAGAATGATATACAGTGGGTGGCAAAAACAGTCACAATTGTAAAGTAACCAAGCAAATAATAAGCTGTGTCCATAGGGGATAAAAATGCTATAATTTCCAAAATGCATGCTGCTATAAATAAGTTAGAGGTTATTTGCTGCAGCACACAGACCAAGTTTGCAATCACAGAGCTATTCTTCGTGCCTGTTTTAAAAAAAGCAAGCTGAAATTGTTCGACAGCAGACAGAGTGGCACCACGTGCATTGTTTGGGCTCGAAGCAATGGTGAATTGCACTATATGGAAGCTTTGTAGAAAAGGCAGCTCCTGCCACCTCCTTGAATTTAGTCCTCTTCAGTATAAATAATAAGGTTTCCTTTTTAAGTTGCAATGTTGGTATGTGGGAACAGGACAACATCATCAGTCCTGCTTACCATTTCTCCCTGGTGTTTGGGCATTGGAGACCAAAGGCTGACCAGAGTGCCAAAACCAAGTTTGCTGATGACTAGTAAAAACCACCTTGGTCCACAGAGAATTTCAACATGACATTCTCATAATTTTCATCACAGAAAGAGACTGGTTTTCACAATGTGGAGACCGGCTGTCTGGTTATGTTTTCCACAAAAGATGCAAACTGGAAGAGATTCAGCAAAGTGTGTGTGTGCACTCGTCATTCTACACTTCAGCAAACTTGAACAGGTCATAATTATTTAACAATTCAAAAATTACAACATAGTCTATCTTTCAAAATGCAGAGGAATTTTGCCCTCCAATAAGAAGATGCTTACCTGATAGGAAGAACTTGGAAGAAGGAGAAGAAAAGTACAAAGACTACTTTGATTTCAGACAGCCATTTAGTGTTACAAATATCAGCAACATGGCACTGATAGACCAAAACCATTTGACCTTATAGGCACAAAGGAAATCTCTGTCATAGAGACTTACAAATACTCCCAAGTTGCTTACTTATGTCACTACTTTTTTTTTTTCTATATAGGCAAGAAATACTTTCCAAACAAGTGAAAAAAAGAAACAACATTAAAACAAAATCTCAGCTGATGACAGAAGAATAAAGATAACTTTGTGGGAAAGACCAGGTAAGTGGTCATGTTGACTAAATAAGATTATAATACCAGGTATTTTAGTAAGTTTTCTAATTTCTGCTTTAAGTATGCATAAATGAGCAAAAATTATCTTGAAAACTTTCCAAAAATGTTAGTAGAAGATATAATATACTACTGCAATACAGCAACCTCTGAAACATGGTAAATGCTTAAAAACACACAACAGAACTGCAAATTCTAACAGTTCAGTAGTAAAGTATTGGTAAAAAGCTGAGCAATAATGTACAAGGTGAAAAAAGACTTGCTAACTTGCATAATGCAGAAATTGGAAATACATCTATTAACAAACAGTATTGAAAAACAGAATATAGAGAATGAGCTGGGATCAGATATAAAATATTACCAATGGAGCACATGAATGAGACAATGGCAACAAAAGAGGAAGGAGGAAAGGGAAAGGGAAAGGGAAAGGGAAAGGGAAAGGGAAAGGGAAAGGGAAAGGGAAAGGGAAAGGGAAAGGGAAAGGGAAAGGGAAAGGGAAAGGGAAAGGGAAAGGGAAAGGGAAAGGGAAAGGGAAAGGGAAAGGGAAAGGGAAAGGGAAAGGGAAAGGGAAAGGGAGGCCTGTGTGAGCAGGCCTAGGTTGGTATTCTATCATACATCACTGCCAGGGGTGGAAATAAGGGATTCTCCAGGAAGAAAAGCATGGCTTGGTCAAGAAAAATCATAACAGGCAAACCCTGTCATTGAGGTCCTCAGTGAGCACCCCTTCATACAAACCACCCTCTTTTGTAATTAATAACGGTGCTGTTACTGTCAGTTTTCTTATCTCATTGCTATTTCCAGTAAATTGTTCTTATCTCAACCCTTAATTTTCACCTTTTTCTCAACTCTATCTCCAGAGCAGGAAGTGGAAGGGGAGGAAAGAGGGGGGAGCAAGCAAGAGGCATCTGGTTTGGGAAAGTCTTGGGACAAGTGGGCACTAAATTGGGGAGTGCTGTTCCCAAACCATGACAGAGTGCTGGCATATTTTCTCAATCTTGTATGAGTTTTTTTACAGTGTGAATACTGATAGACAAACCTGTAAGAAAACGACTGCTCTGTTTGGAATTAAAACTACAACAGAAGGGAAGCAAGGAAAAGAAGAAACCACTGATTTAATGACAGTGGGCTAACAGCAACAATTTGAACATCAAAACAGAATGAGAAAATTGAGTCAGAACTGTGTTCATTCCCCTCACATACCAAAATTGGGAGTTAAAAAAACATCTCTCAGTGGACCTGCTTTCCTAAGCAAGACAACATCACAGAAATCAAAAGTGGTTTTTCACACCAGTCCAGCATCCTCTGCATTTTACCAGTAACTTCAACACCCACAACAGTAATTTTTAAGAAATCACTAAGTTTCTACAGGTTGCCAGTCTCTTTCATATTACCTGTTCTTTCTGAAACTGTCTAAGTTTGAAAACAGTACATAATTTATTTTATCATTTGGACTGCTGGTTAGCAATTCCCTTCTTTCCTGTTGAGAATTACATATTACAGGTAAGTGCTATTTTGCTGACAACAGATACCAAAAAGGAAGCAGACCACTGTAAAAACAAACATGTACAACTAAATCCAGCATTACTGCAGCAAGATATGTTTTATTTATATATCACATTAATTGCACTTTTTTGTGTGTGTGTTTTTTTTTTATTTTGTTTTGGTTTTGTTTGTTTGTTTGTTTTTCACTACTAATAGTTCCATCAACATTCAAAGCTTGAAAGACAAAGGATGTGCCAGGCTGGCAGACCAGCACCTCTTCAGTCAGCAACAGTACAGGACAGGGAAGAAATACACACTCTAAGGAGTAAACATGGTTAAACATTAATTTGAAGCCTGTGATTCCCCTGGCAAAGAAAGAGCAAAGGCTTTGGGAATGGGAGCTGAATGCTGAGTCTCTCAGTCAGTACAGACTTCCACCAGTTGTTTGGTCATTACGTATTTTAAAGAAAAGAGTTAGAAAGATATGTTTCCAACATCTCTCTCTAAACCTTTTCACAGTAATATTGCACCATTACATACACCAGAGTCAGGGAAAGGAGGGTTCAGCAAAGACTGAAGCAGACACTGACATGTTCCCTTGTACAAGGCTGTCTGCCTTGAGAGGTGGTGAGAGCAGGGTGCTTTGTGTGAGGCAGCTCATTCTGGTTGAGATGCACTCGTTCAAAAAGCATATTCACATTCTCCAAACTCACCCTCCAGCTCAACACATGGTGACTGTTTAATACACAAACTGGAACTAAACCAAACAGTGTCTTATTATAATCCTTTCCCATGAAGAGCCTCTCTTCATGCACCTTTCTCTTTTTTTTAGAAAATTGGTATTTTTAATCTTACAAGATCTTTTGAACAGTTTCTCCTGCTACTTTCAACATTACTTTCAACATAAATTTAAAACTGTCTTAATAAAATGAATGTGCTGGAAAACAACCAGCCTTATTCACACTGCCTAATCTAAGAAACCAGATTAGTTTAAATTGGATTCCATTCTGACCTTATCTATAAAATATTTTAAAAATAGAACAAAAAGAGAAGAATTTAAAATGTTTCCCAAATAAAATTCACCCTGGCAGTCATTCAAACAGAGTAAATATTTTTATACAATTTGCAGAAAAAGCATTAGGTAATATTTTATGGTGCTCATTAAGCTGTCATGTTCTAAATCACAACTGGCATGAAATGATTTCTTCTCTTCTCTACTATTTAAGTTTGGCAAATATGCACTGTATAAAAGGTGTCAAGTAAAATTGCCACAGGATATACTGGAAATCCCTGCACCAGCTGCATACTCAAGCATAAAGGAAGTGTCTTTCTGATCCTGCAGCCTGATAATACTGGAGTTGCTGGAGGGTTACAGCAGTCTTTGAAAATAAAGCTTCATTACACTGGCATGGAGAGGTGCAGTTTAATCCTCTTTGGAAGCTGGTCCTGCAATCCTACATTTTAGAAAATTGCTGAAAGCCATTGTGCTTTTGATGGGAATTGGTCATTAACAGTACAGGTGCAGACCATGCAAGAGGCAGTGTCAGCACAATCCCTTCCCATATTTTCTGCTTCTCAGGAATTCCATCTGATAATGACAGAAGCAGGTTTTAACAGCACCTTTTTGTTATGGATTAAGTTGTTGTTTATTTGGAGATGTAAGACAGACACTTTCTTCTTTAGGATTTCAGTTCTTCTGCATGCTAAAAGAGATAAAAAATATACTTTCTTCCCATTGCTGAAAAGGAATCTTATTTACTACAGACTCTTTCTCATTTGTAGAAACTTTGAATATTTAACAAAATTGCTATGCTGTTGGCATAAAAAGCAAATTTAATAAAGCATTGAAGTCAGAGTGTATCAAGAAACATGTTTACTAATTGTAGTATACATTTAATAAGTACAGCATAAATTACATATGATCTTGAAATTGTAAGGGTAATAAATACTCCTGACACAGTAAATAAACCCCAAATAACAAAATTATACTGCTCACAATCAAATACATCCTTGCCTGACCCCTGCCAGCTTTTACCAACAACATATTTGATCTCTAAGATGCCAATGCATTCTTCCAATCTCACTACCATCAATGATGATTACAAAATGTATTTTCTGCAATTCTATGAAACAGATGTCCAAAAAAAGGAAAACAGTCAATGAAAACCACACAAAAATAGCTAGTTCTTCAAATGTTTATTCAATTTAAATTTTGCATTACTGTTCTAAGGTTTCTTTTCCTTAAAATTTGTGGTATTTTGTTTGGGGTTTTAGTTTGGGTGCTTGGTTTTGTTTTTTTTTTAAGCTGAAATTTCTTTTAGAAGAACTGAGGGGGGAAAATGTATTTATTTAGCTACTTCAAATTTTCCATGTGAGGGACACTTTTTTTTTTTTTTTTTCAGTTGCTTTTTTACCCAAGACAGTCTTTGGGGTGAAATCCTTTCTTATGGCCACATGGTAGTAGCACTACAGGGTCTTTCACCTGGACATTCCAAAAAAATCACAAATGTTAGGCACAGGACTGAGCAGTTCAAGAGAACAAATTTTACACTCAAGAGCCTTTTGTTTCTTTTCAAATAACTGTAGTATTTTCAAAGAGCACAGAGCATCACATAAGAAAAAGAAAACTGTATTATAATATCATTAAAATAGTTGAGTTCTATTGAGAAAAAAGACAAATGACTAAGGAAATATCAAAAGTGCATGTCCTCAAGAGACACCCCTTTACACAAATGGCAAAAGATTGCTTGCTACTGCATTTTTTTTTTTGTAAATTCAGGTAAATTTTAGAAATTCCAATTCTGGAAACACAATCAATTGGAAGAAGTTGGCAAGAATTATTTAAATTATTTGCTTTCTTATTTAATTATTTTTATTTAGAGGTTTAGGTATTCCAAGTAGCATTCAAACACTTAGATAGTCTGAGAAAAATTCAGGTTTCTGGTACGAACTGAGGAGAAAAGGGATTTGAATCACTCACCTACATGTGAAATGAATGCTTTAAGTCATTTAAATATAGAGTAGCAACACTACTATATCCACTGCCACTACATCCTCAATGTTGTAAATGTTGTCTCTACTATTCTGGGAATTACTGCCTTTAGTACCAAATTTAATTTCATTTAAAATACCCAGGCTATTAAATTCCATCTCTCCACTCCTCCTCAAAAGCAGTGAGAAGGAAGTATAAACAATTTTTATAGGGATCTCCTTGTTTTTATCATTATAAAAGGCAGCCAAAAATATAACTGGCTGAGATCTTCTCAACCCCAAGCTTATGCTCCCAGTGTTCAGTAGACAACTGACTCTAAAGCACCTGCTCCAACAAGAGTTCTCCTGGGCCCTATCTTCCCCTGTATCTCTGCAATGTGCACCACAAGGAAAGCTGTAAATTATTGAGGGTAAGATGAGAGCAAGGAAGGAGTGGACAGATGCTTGTTTGCTGTGAGCTTTTCAAGGAAGACATCTTTCATTCCTTTTCCCCAGTCTGTCTCGCCATCTCAGCATTCCAGAGCACCATGACAAAATAACAACACCACACAAGTAAACAGCAAGTGGTGGGTTCAGCATTTCCAAGGTGAGTGAATCACTGTTAGGGATTTGAAGATAAACACAAATCTGCCCCGTCCCCAAAGCTGGGAAGAAGCGTGTGAGCAAAGCAAAGAGACTGCAGCAGAAGCAAGAGAGGGACATGAGAGCATAGAGCCTTGCTGTGAATCATGCAAGGAGGCAGCTGTGGGCCAAAACTGGAGAGGAGACCAACCCTGACTCATGGTGGGTGTGTGCTGTGGGCAGTGTGATCAGGAAAAGGGAGCAGATGAAGCTTCATTCAAACAACCAGAAGCCACCTCATGGCTTTAGTACTTCATTGTCACACGGAACTTCAAATGTCTTGATGTGTGTTCAAGCAGGAGCAAACATGGAGGAGAGCAAGAAATCAGAGTGAGTACCCTGGTGACATCTTTTTACCAGAGGTGCCAGACAACCCAAGGAGGACAGGTCTTGTGCTGGACATGTTACACACAGGCAGATAAGAACTGTTTGGGAATGTGATAGCTGATGTCTGTCTCAGCAGCAGAGACCACCAATGAGAGCTTCCATGCTGAAGCAAAGTGAGAAAGGAAAGCAGCAGAAGACAGATCTAGGGTTCAGGACAGTAGATTTCAAGTTATTCAGGGTAGAGAAGCTGTCCTGACAAGAAAAAGTGCCCAGAAGACATCAAAAATCTGTAAGGATAAAGTCCTCAATGCTTCCCAAGGGTCCTTCCCAATGTGCAGAATAGCAGGCCTGGCAGAAGGCTGGTGCAGCTGAACAGGAGTTTGGGTCTGAACTCGGCCACAAAACAAAAGGGCAGAGATTGAGACTGATACAGAAACACTCCTCAGGCATGCAAGAATGGGACTGGGAAAGGCAAAGCTCATCTTGATTTGGAATTAGGAAGAGATGCAAACAGCAACAAGGCCTTTATCACTACAGTAGCAGCAACACACTAAGAAAATCTTTGTCTGCTACCAAATGGGATGAACATAAAGGACTCCGTTCATCCTGGGACATCAAATGCATTTGCTCTGAAAGTCACAAACCTCTCAAAAAAAGAAGCTGAGTATAAAAATGCTCTGATAAAATACTATCACAGGCTTCTACACAAACGTGTGATTATTTCTGTTCAATCTCCTTTTGTTAAATCAACTACTCCAGAACTGATTATCACAGGAATCATATTCAGTGCTCCAAAAACAGTGATTGTGCACATTAACAAAGATGCTTCTCCTCTCTTAGGGGAAACAGAGGGAAAAGAGATGGACTAAAATATTATAATGCTATAAATTCAAAAAGATGGTTTTCCTATGTATTAAAAAATAAGTGTCAAAGCAATCTGGAGACAAATGAAATAGACAAGAGATTTTTGAATAATACATAATTATAAGGTGCCCAAGACAGTTTAGAAAGCTTATAAATTCTATTTACACTAGAATTAATTGCTTTCTTATATTTCAGCTCTCTAAATACTGTATTCCCCAGCACAACTGTTCTAGTTCCACCACAGTTGTTCCACTTCAGGACAGAGTAAACCTTAACACCAAAATCTATACAAAATCACCTGCTACAATATGGAATATTTGACCACATTAGTACTGATAATCTGCTATGAAAAGTATTATCACAAATGACATGTAATGACAGTACATCACCTGATTTATCTATGCCTAGCAGAGACAGCTATTGCCTAAGAAGACTATTTACATGGGACTGAAGTTCCACATCCACAAACTTCCAAGTATTTTAATAAACAATGCTTGACAACTATTTCCCTTTTTTTTGTGACTAAACACCCAGTAACTTTCTTTGCTCATCATAAATTGGAACAACATAGACTGCAATAATACAAATGTGTAAAAGAATCCAAATTACAAACAATGATGAGCTATGCAGATCTGTTCATGACCATATTTTCATGCTGCACAATATGTTAACTTCCACAGTTTAAAGGATTCATACAAACTATCCAAGGTCAGCCCAGAAGGTGTTCAAGTCCCTTTAGCTAAGAATTTCAGCATGTCATGTACAGATGTCTATTACCTACCGTAGGTTTATTACTTACTTTCCATCAACTTCTGGTCTTTTGCACACACAGTGAAACTTGCCACCAAAATCTATGTAAAGATCATCTTCTACAACATGGAATATTTGACCAATGGCAATTTTATCTTTGGCAGGCCCCATCTGAATTAAAGGAGAGCGTCTCAACATTGATGCAAAGGATTCAGATTTCTCTGAAGGAACCTAGAGATGAATAATAAAAAAGAAAAAAAAACATTTATCAAAACATGCTGTCTGAAGGAGGATTTAAGTTAAACTTCCAACATACAAAAACAGCTTCATTCACCGGACAGCAAGTAAAGATTTCCCATGTTCATCACATTTTTAGCAAGACTTCTAAGGAAGCATCTGGTATCCTTCTCCAACTCCAAAACATTTTACACTTTAAAGGTAAAGCTTTCATTAATTCAGTCAAAGAAAAGCATAACAGTGTGCATCTCCTGAAAACATCTGCCAGTTCTACCACTGGTTAGGTAAGTTAATTTAAAAATGTATTCCAAATGTAGGAGAATATTCCCAAAAAGAATGCTGCTCATCTCTTTGTTACATCCTCAGTGAAAATCAAACCTGAATTAGTACCTTGCAGCTATTCATGCAACTATTCAATATGAAAAATATTTAAGTCTTTATTTTAAAGAACAAAAACATTTTGCAAAGGCAGCAAAGGTAGAAAGCATGCACAGAACGGATTTAACATTAAAAAAAGAAAATTTTGAACCACCACTTCCCTCATTTCTCACTCTACAAAATCAAAGTAACTAAATAAACAAAATGCCAGTTTCTTCTCATAGAGCTTTGGGAAAATGTGAGAACATAAATCTTCCTGCTATGCTTCATGGAGTGAAAGATGTCTCTTCTGTAACCTGAGAAAACTTACCATCACAGGCTTACCATCATATGCTGGGTGAAAAGATCCAGTTATATTAAAGTGAGACAATCTCCAACATGCCATCCCTGATATCCTGAGTATGACCACTTTTTAAGACTGTCACCTTTGAAATCCAATTAGTAAGAAAAGCTACTTGCTAGGAACAAATGAAAAAGGAGAAGCATTTTGGGAGCAACACATACCCAAAAGTGAATCTAAGGGTATTATTTTATAGATGGCTAAATAGATTTTTCAAATTAGAACCTAACAATTTTCCTCACATTTAGTATAATTAATTGATAATAATTACTTTGTGCAAGATTTCAAACTGTTTCAGAATCAGCAGAAGAACTAAACTGAATAATCAAGCAATTAAAGGTTCAGAGCTCTGCTATCTTCAACAACACACTTTCCCATTGGCTGCTTCAAATGGATACTGAAAATCCATCTACATTTTATATGAACAGAAAATAATGCCATCCTTTTCCACTTGTACTTTTGGAAGCTTTTATTCTTAGAGAAGTCAAAACAAGAGACAATTTTGAATTCCAGCTCTGCTGGAAGACATAAACAGCATGGATTGTTCTGACAGGACAAAGCCTCAGGAATTACAAGCTAGAGATCTCACACCTGGTACATTTGCTGCTTCAGAAACAGGAATTGTTAAATGCAGCATCCCAAGGACAAGGGCTGAAAAATGTGCAATGTGCATACAGGCATACAAACCACGAAAAGAAAGCATCTGGCCATGGTAAACCACAAACAGAGCAGTAGGATCGTACACAGGAAAGATACTATCATATAGGGTTCCAATCAAAGCATTGTTTGAATTTCACTATGTATTTTAAATTCAAATACATGAAAATTAATTACACAGGATACATTTGCAAGTGCACCAAGAAAAATATGCAAAATTCTGGAAACACTAAGAGGACATATTTTAATGTGATTTATTATATTAATTAAGGGAACAGCAGAAAATTTTATATCAGTATATAAATCATAAGACAGCAGTAAACATTTCAAAATTAACATTTCTCCCAAAATTACTCTCTCTGAGCAGAGCATTGCAAATCAATGTTCATACTGAAATGCCAAGATCTGTCTTAAGGGTAACTAAGGCACAAAAATGTGCAAAATTCAGGGGTCTTCCACAGAAGGGCAGGACAGCAACATAAACTCAGGATGACAAGGACTACTATCATATAATTATTTTTAATTATTTTTCATTGCAAGGCAAACTAATAAGAAAATTGGTCAAAAGAAAAAAACAAACAAACAGAACAACAAAACCCCCCTACAATCCACAAATAAAAAACCAAACAAAACCAGTCACAATGGTAGGATGTTATAATTTGCAGAGTAACAAACATAAACTCTGCAGCTAAATTCATATATTGGGTAAAAAGCAGCTTTGTTTTGACACTTCAACAGGAAATGAGGAGATCCACCTATGGTTTGAACTAATTTAATCAATGCTAGTGGAATCACACACCAGATAATCCATATTACTAAATGAACTGCCCTTACTTACATGTAGAACATTTGAATAAAGCCTGAGCTAGCAGAGAGGATCAAGAGAGCTTCTAAATTTGGTCAGGAGATTCTCCAACATCATCTACATAGATGTCATTAACAATGACATCTGAACACACTAAGCAACACTGAGATGTTTTTTTGCTAAGCAATTAATACAATTCACAGTAAATCACTCACTAAATGACATTCACCTCATTCATGTTGCCTTCATACAATGGCACACTCACTAGGGCTCTCTAAACTAAAAAACTCTCACAGCACTTCATGAAAATGAGTAGACTAATATTTTATGGATTTCCTGTTTTCATCACCTAAAAATGGTCCATTCTAGTTAATAACATCTCTGTTCCTTTTTCCCCGGCAAGAAAAAGTACAGATGAAAAATTCTCCTATGTGCAAACTTGCCTGTGAAATAATCTCTGTACACAACAGACAAATACTATCTTTACACAGTGACAGATGTGCTCATTGCTTATTAGAAACAGATTAAAGGAAGACATAGATTATAATGTACAAAGAATTTTTTTGCAATTCTTCATTGTTTTCTAAGAAGTCACTGAGAATCTGTTAGAATCCTATCACAGACCTACAAGTCTGCAAGTGCTCTCTATTCTGCAACCTGGAGAGGAACTTCTCCAGAGCACAAATAGCTGATTTATGTATACAATAATCCTCAAGAGATGCCATTAGTTACTGCCATCAAGGACTCTTTTATGGACATTCTAGAAATAAAGTGAGATAAAATGCAGTATTTTCTCCCTTTTTCTGCATAACCTACAGCAGATCTCATTAAAGAGTAATTTATCTCAAGCATTTAAAGAGATTTAATGACATCTTGAGTGCTTTCTTCTACAACTTCTAAATCTCCTTAACTGGATTCTCCACAGTAGCATTACAGAAAAACAGTAAGACTGTACAGTAACAGGGCAACATATTTTATTAAGAACTCTGCTGATTCTCAAAGAGTGTTGGCCATGAAGCTCTAATAGATGAAGCACTGATAACAAGTCAAGTCACAAAACCTGCAGATTACTGCAAAATTCAGAAGCACAAATGGCATATTCTTTTAAAGTACCTAAAGTATAAATGCTTTTTAAAAACCCCCTCCTTCTTAAATGCCAAATCTTTTTGATTTTCCTTCTAATTTCTGCGTTTTAAAGTGATATTTGTACATTTTTGGATACCAATCACTTTCAGCGTGCATAGTTCAGTGAAAAAACAGCATCTCTTTCAGCTACAGGGCTTTCCAAGATGATACATATTAACCACACAGTAGGAAAAGTCACAGATTTAAAACCCAGTAGGATCCAAACAAAAGAAGTAACTCCAATGGAGGAATGCAACATACTATTTCTGGAGCAAAGCCTATGACTGTACAAGCAGGGTGGCCCTATCCCACCCACTGAGCAGAATATCAGAAAACCCAGGCTACGTGCTTTATGTCTGCTTGCAAAGGCAAGCAGAATGCACACTGGAATGTGAGAGATACGGATGAGAAGAGATGGGAGACTGGTAATCTGATTGTTACAATTAAGGGGTAAATGACACATTAACATCAAGCAGCATGCAAAGAACACAACCCTCTGTAACTATCAAATTGGTTTTCCTCAGCACTGTCATCCATAGCTAGACAGACCTTTCTGTTCAAAGTTAACTACATGAAATAACAAACTGGAAAAACCAATTTGCAGTAATAAATTAGTGTGAATCCTCAATAGCTATGGGCCCAAACAGCCTGGATATCCAAAATGGGACTGGAAAAGGCCTTGAGCAACCTCAACTAAGTTAATTCTGCTTGGAACAAGTGGTCTGAATAGATAACCTCCTGAGACCATTTTCAACATGCACTGTTTTACTCAGGAAAAATTACTGAAGTCTGCTATAAAGAACATTTAAAAAACAAAACCCAATATATTAAGCTACCTACAGAACAAGAATATATTGATAAGACATTTCAGCAAGCAACCTAAAAAATTCTACTATCTGTTAACCAACAAGCCTTAATTTTGCACACCTTATAACTATTGGAAGTGTGCACTGTGCTTAGATATAAACCTAAATCCCTGGATTTTTTAAGTGTTGAAAGCATTATTAGAGTAACAGGTCATAGAGATTCATACAGTTTATTTACCAAATTTCTCCCTTTTACTGCTTTTTACATGAATGCAACAAGCTGTATTTTAGTCAGAACTCCATAATGCAGAAGAATATCACCTTAAAGACAGCAGGACCAATACCACAAAATCTGACATCCAACAGTTAATGGCCTTCTATCCAGAAGCAGCTCAAGAAGCACTGCCAACTTGAGAACTCTCCTGAATTTATCAAAGAATAACCATCAAGCTTTGCTTTCACCAACACAGTTTCCTTGCCATCGAGGTTATCCCAAGAAACAGCACTGAACACTCATGAGGAGCACCAAGTGGACTGACAGTGACTGAAATTTCAACATATAAGCATACAAGCAATTACATCTCAAAGCATTTTCTCTAGGTGCTGCCTTCTTTTTTATCCATTAAACTCTTTGTTCTAATGCTGATGAGTCCTTATTGAGAAGCTCCATGTATCTTATCCTCTTCTCAGAATAATCAAACTTCAGACATCATGCCTTTAACTCATCTCAGGGAACACAGCTCTCAGCCTCCCCTTGACCAAATAAGTTCATCTAACTTCTCTACCTTCAACTTTGAACATGTTCACAACTTTGTGCCTAGCAGTAACCAGTGATTTTTAGAACTTTCCCAAAGAAAATACTCTGCTTTCTGTATTAGTAGGAAAGAAAAGTTTAGAGAAAAAAATATTTTTGAAGTATAAGTATTAACATTTATCACTTACTTACTTTAAAAATACAGCCCATCTCTAGTACCTGCCTAAGCTACATTTCTTAAAAACCAACTAAGCTGGAACATTCAGGCTTATTCCACTGTACAGCCACTGTCTACCAAGACAGCATTCCCACTAAACCTGCACAGCCCTCCACACCTCGAGCAGTCACAGACATTTTGTCTCCTCTTCTAAAGCAATTCTACACTGGACAAAACATCTTGCACTGCCCACCTTGTTCTCTATGACTTCTACCCAAGGGATAAGGTGACAAATAATTGTTCCTTTTCTTCCTACAAATTTTTTAAACCCTGTACCACAGTTCAGATACATCGTGAGATGCAGAAAACACCATCAATAACCAACTCAGTATTCAGCACTACCTACTCCTTTGGAGAAGATTTGTACCATTATTTTTTCAAACAACACAAACTACAGCTCTGCAGGCCAGAGGTTCACCTACTGGTTTATTACAAACAGATATAACAATAAAGAGTAAACAATAAAGAGGAACAAAATCTGATAAATACTTGTACTTGCAATACACAGTACATGACTTTCTTGCATTCTGTAGTACATGGAAGAGCAGGTTGCCCAGAGAAGCTGTGGATGCCCCATCCCTGGAAGTGCTTAAGGCCAGGTTGGATGGGCTCTGAGAAACCTGGTCTAGTGAAAGTGTCCCTGCCCATGGTAGGAGGGTTGGAACTAGATGATCCTTAAGGTTCCTCCCAACTCAGGTCATCCTATGATTCTATCAAACCAGAAGTCCAAGATGAAATGTAACTCAGGAGCATCTTTTGGACTTGAATATGAACAGTAATGCAAAGACAAGAACCATCTCTTCTCCATCTCTATTCTAGTATTTGACAACCATTGGAAAAAGTACCAAATTACTTGTTATCCTCTTATTTGCCAATGACATTCATCTTGTGCAATACTGAGGAAGAAAATCTGTAAATTTCTCATTAATATATTCTGCTCATACATGGACAACACATACAATAGACATCAGCGTGACCTCAGTGATTTAAAATGTATAAGGCTATTTTAGAATTTTTAAGCCAAATATTTTATTCTATAATACACACCAAGGCACATTTTTAAATAATTTTATTTTTTATTATTTTTATTTTATTTTAATACTCAAAATGTTTATGGATAAAACAGATGAAATTATAAACAGAGGAGAAAACAGGAAGATCACATTAGGCACAGCTGTATAAGAATAAACAAGGACACAGAATTTACACATAGCATACACATAACTAAATACAAAGCCACAAAATTCACCTACTCATAAATAACTCATAACTGTGCTCGTAAATAACAGCACATCATCCCACATACAAGCACAGGCACAGTTATAACCAAAGACAGCAGGAACACAGAGTCTATTATTTAAAGTCTACTGTCTGTTTTGCATTTATCCTTCCAAGAACACAGCTCTTTTTCCCCCCCAAATGAGTGGACTGAGGTTTTGTTCCATTAAAAAAATATATCAAAAAACTGAAGATTATATTGTTTTCCCACAGATTCAATTTACAACCCAAAGTGGGCAACCATAAAGACAGGGAAGACCTCTTCAGTTTCTTTTAAACAAGATACTTTTCCACTTTATTCTGTATAAAAAGTTTAAAGTGAAGAACTGATTTAAACTTCTTGTTAACCAAAGTTTGTGAAGGCTAAATACTCAACAAAGCTTAAACAAAAGCAAGATTGGTGTTACCTAATAAAACTACTGAAGGGAAATAGTCCAAACAAAAAGCATAAAACAGGATCTGTGATTCAAAGGAGTTATTTAGGGAAAATCTAAGATTAATGACTGCAAAGTCACAAAGAACTTAGAAAGCAGTCAAGGAGAAAACTGGGAGCTTCCCTGCTAGATATTTACAAGATATACAGATATATATAGATATATACACAAGATATTTATTAAAAGCTTCATATGAATCACTTCCTATGCAACAGTTGTTACAAGGCCAAATTTCCATGAAGACAGCACTTCCAAACCAGCTAGAATGTTCTGAATTCTATAAGGGAATTATTTATAAAAATTCCAGTCTAATATTAATTATTTAATATCTACAGGCCAGAAGGAGAAAAAACAGTATAACTAAGAATTCCAGCAGACATCATATTACTTCATTTCTTCCCAATTGAGTAATGATTTGAATTGCACCATCAATGGTAGCAACTCCTAATTCTATAGATTTAGAATAAATATAGATAGCATCTGTACCCAACTATTTAAAGGTAAGTTTGGAAAAAAGTAGGAAAGGTGAGAAGAAAACAAAACCACTTTTTAATACAATGTGGTACTACAAAAGTGATATTCAAGAAGAACACAGTGAGCACCAGAAGATTTTCGTGCAAAACTGCAGCATTTGGAAGGAAAAAAATGTCATATTTTATGATTGGAAAAAGCAAGGGAAACAATTCTGTTTGGCCTATAAGAGAATGAGGTAAATTGACTGCTATATATTCAATCTTTATTAAATGTTTATTAACTTCAAAAACTTTGCATACTTCAGGTTTTAGTTGTCCAGAGTAATTTCTTACCAAAATTTTAAAACTGCAAGCACCCCGAAAGAACGATCAGAAAGCAAAGCAAACTTCTGCTGTTTTAATCAAAAGAGGAACATCCATACATTCTCCTCAGCACAGTGAAGAAATATTGTTTTATTTTAAAAAGCAAACCAAACAGAAGTCATCAGCCAAAAATGTTGGAAGTAAGAAGCTGAAATGAGGCATTTAACCATCCCTGGATGAGAAGCAGTAATTAAGTGTTTTGGCAAAGCATCATTCCAGCTTCACTCCAGATATTAAGATTTTTGGTGGATTTTAGATTTTATTGTTAAAGCCTAATAATATTTTGTAAAAACCCCCTCATGAAAGCCCTGAGGTCCTTGTTTTTGTTCATCCTTCAATATTAGGCTCTAAGGAGCACAGAACTCCACTCTCACTGCTAATTGGAAGGTAAAATCTTGTAGTGCCTGCTGCATACATGTGCTGGAAGTCTCAAAGTCCCAGCATACCTGTGAGCATACTGAACTGACCTCTCTGAAGAAGAGCACCCTGTCCCTGTGGAATATCTCAGACAGCATTATCTACTGCATAAGCCTTCTCTGCAGCTTGGAGAAAACAATCTGACAGTATTTTAAATCTTAATTGTAAACCAGTAAATTTAGAGCTGCTCTTGTTGCCACTCCACTGGAATATGAGTATCTTACTCAGTTTTCAATTTAGACCTAAATACACTACAATAACACTAATAAAAAGCCTCCAGGAAATCCCATTTAGATAGTTACATTAACTGGATATCCAACTGTCCTCACAAGGCTGAAAACACCAGAAGTAACACTGGAATAAAAACTTGGATGTTGCTTTCTTACACACACATACTGAAACTGACACTTTTTTCACAGAAAGGTTTGGGCTGGAAGGGACCTTAAAGGTCACCTAGTCCTAATGCTCCCTGTCATTGGCAGGGACATCTGACACTGGACCTGGTTGCTCAGAGTCCCACCCAGCCTGGCCTTGAACACTTCCAGGGATGGGGAATCCACAGCTTCCCATTCCTGTGCCTCACCACCCCTACCACTCTTCCTTTTGTCAAACCTAGATCCACCCTCTTCCAGTTTAAAACCATCACCCCCATCACTACATGTCCTACTAATAAACACTGAGAGAGACTTTTTACTGTATGTTGAAAATACACAGAAAGGTCTTCCCAGAGCCTTCTCCTCTCCAAGCTGAACAACCCCAACTCTCTCAGCCTGTCCTCTTCACAGGAGCAATGTTGCAGCCCTGCAATCATTTTTGTGGCCTCCTCTGGGCTTGCTCTATCTTGCATATACTGGGGACCCCATAACTGGATGGAATACTCCAGGTGGGATCTCAAAAGACCAAAGGGTATTTATCAATTTTTAAGTCCACAAATTTATCTGAAAGACACACTTGCTAGGGTAAATGCAAAAGTCTCTGGCTGAAATTCAGTGCCTTATGTCAGTCAAAGTCAGTCTAGATGGCCCCAGTGATCATCTCCAGCCTAAAAATCAGCAGTCTAAGCTTCAGTTACGTAAGTATGCCTTACACTTTCAACAATACAAATACCATGCAAGCCATAAAACCTTCTGGGACATAACTCCTAAAGAAGAAATATAGGAACTGTACTGCTTCACTGATTTCCACCTAGGAAGAACTCTAATTAATTAAGGAAGAGGCTACTGCACAAAAATATCTATAGGGGTATTTTGAAATTCATGTAATGAAGGAATAAATTGTTTTCACTGAAGAGCATCTTCATTTTGTCCAAGTTACAGTTCCTGTTTACCAACCTTTCTCATCCTAAAAAGGAAAAATATGAGAAAAATAAACTCCAGTTTTACCAAGAACAAGACTATTCATATTTAGTAGCATTGTCCAAAGGGAAGCAAACACAGTTATAGGAAGTTATAAGGATTCTCATACTTGGCAAAGAGCATTTTGTTTGGCTATAGACTCAAATGTTAACCCAACTGCCCATAGTGAAATTATATGTTTTTAAATGTGTTTAAAATCGTATTTTGATTACAGATGAGGAAAGGATTGCACTTCAATTTTAAAAAACAATGGAAGTTTCATCATACACTACTTGATATAAATTTGTGTTCATTAACAACCTTCCATCAAGCTCCATATTTTGGTACTCACTGCAATGCTGACTGATGAACATAGCATATTCCAAACCCAGCTTATTTTTGCATACAGAACAACTTCTAATTAAAAATATCTCAGCTGGGCAGAGAACACATGATATGCTTGAATGTATATATATGTGTATATATATTGCCCTCATAATAATGAACAATGTAATATTGTGAACTAAGTACATTTTTAAAAGAGATACAAATAACAATTAACCAAATACATGTAGTACTAAACCAGTAAAATACCATGGTGAAAACTACCTTTGTCTCTCATAATTACATTTTTCAATAAGGATCATGTAGATCTCAAAAAAAAAAAAAAAAAAAATCACAAGAATAGGATTTAGGTTATGTGCCAAACATTCAACAGGTTTTCCTGAACTGTACTTTTAGTACCAAAACTTCTTTGTTGTCTAGCAATCTCCATTGTTAAAGCTATTTGTAGCTTTTTTTCTATTTGAAGATGGGTATTTCTTAACCTTATCACTGAGATGCAGTATACAAACTCTTCTTCAACTCTTGAAAGAGCATAATTATTCAGAGTACTTTGTAAACACATTTAACTTACCAATGCCTTACTACATGCTACTAACCCAAGTGTAACAGCACTGTTCACAAAACAAATGTCAGTTTTCTCAATTAATAGACTAATCTCATATATCCTACAACAAATATTGTGCTATCAGAGTAAATGCAAATTAAGGTGATTTTTTTAGTCAGTTATGGCTAACCCTGCCCATTATCAGAAGAATCAAAGGTTTACACTATTGTGTTTGTGTCTGAGTGTTTTGGTATTATATACAGTGACACACCTTATTAAAATTTAAAAACACACTTTTTTTTTTCCTGTGACTTTATGTAAGTGAGTATGCTCTTAGGAAGAATAGCATCAAACATTAGAAGGCATCTGTGGAGGGAAGGCCAGCACAGCTGTATCACAAAAATTAATAATCTGCTGCTTCTAGACCCTTTTTTGAAACTTTTTCATCAATCAACTTTAAAACCAGAAAGTCATACTGCTAACATACTATAATGCTACCCAAACCACCAAGGCTTACTCAACAAGTCTTACAAATGTACAATCTGCTGCACTGCTTGACTCAATACCAGCTTCTTTGTGTTTGTAGTAAAAGGAAGGTTTTCCATTTATCTTCACATTGACTGGATACACAGCAAAGAAACTGCAAAACAAGACTTTCACACAGAATTTCAAATGCAGCTTTGAAAATATGCTGTTGACTAGCCAGGTGGATCATTTACTAAACAACGCTGAGCTAAGACTTTATTTCACAACACAAAATAGCACAGAATTTGGTCACAATAAAGCAGCTTGCTTTCTTGAAATTAAATAACTTCTATATAGAATTTTAAACATGAAGTGTTTATCTATGTATTTCTTTTAAGGATAACTTCACAGCAAACAAATGGAACATTAGCATCTAAATCACAGAAAGTAGGTGAACCTACTGCAATGGATTATGTCAAAAAGAAAATCTAACCAGATGAGCACACACGGTCCTGAGAAAAGCCCATGGTGTTTTGACCCCAGTATCTCCTTTCTCCATTTATCACTACTCTGCCCTTCCAGGCACTTCTTTTTCCAGGTTCCTGGGGTACACCGTGCTGTTTCAATAGTCACAATACGAGAACACCCAGGATCTCCCACGACAAGAGGATATAAATATCTTGTTGGTAACAGTAACCATTAGAAAGGATTTCAACTCCTATTTAACTGTCATATTATGGTTACATGCACCTTCTTCCAGATATCTCACATGCAGTCAAACAAGCCTAGGCAGCTGACATGTATTTCCCTTTCTTTTCTCCATGATACTGGCAGTCCCAAGACAGTTTGATTCTGGAGATTTCACTCTGACAGCCAGTGATCAAAGGCATATAACCTACCACCCATGGACCTCCAGCAATGCCAAAGCTACCACACACCAGACTAGAGCTATTTGAAGGAGCAAGTTGCAGAGACAACTCCTCCAGAGCTGTGATCTTCATCTTCCTCAAGTCAACCAAGGACAAAGGGCTCAGGGCCTTCCCATATGAATTTGTGCCCCTGAATACACGGCTGTGATAGGCAGCAGTGACACCTTACTGTACTGTAATTAAGTCCTCCAAAGGGGCAGCATGCATCATTCCTCTGCTGCCCAACATCAGAAGCCCTCTCTGCTCCCTTTCAGAGTGCTGCTCCAACACCCTGTGAGTTTTACGAACCACTGTCATGCAAGCACTTCTGTCACAGGCAAAGCAGGTGATCTGACAGACCCAGCTGTGCTTCAGCTGGGACAAACACAAGGCAGAACAGACAAGTTCTGGTGCCTCAGCCAGAGCATTCACGGGACAGAACTGCCCCTTCACAGAGGTCAAAAGGACAAACAGGTACATTCCTACTTTTAATACCAACCAGTATTTCAAGCAGATCCAGCTGAGAGGATGCTGAGAAGGCTGTCCTTATTTAGCACAAACCTGAAGGCACCAGAACATGTTCACAGCACAGCATGACCACACATAACCCAAGTTTCTCAAACAGAATTACAACCAGGGAAAGCAAATCAAGAGAAACACCCAGGTAAAGATTACTCATTCCAGATCCTGCAAACCCCACAATTGACAAGTCCCTTTCTCAGTTAGCAGCTTCCAGCACTTGAATGCTGGTCAGGAGATAATCCACCTAAAATAATACTCCACTTCTGTGTTTGATATATAGGTTTTATTAAATGCTGTTATATTTGTTATCAAACAAAATATGTTATTTATTAGTTGTTTATTAATGCTAGGCAAGTACTCCAAACAAAGATTACGGGTATACTAAGAAATATTACACTATGAAAATTACAAGTGAAAATTTCACTAAATATTAATGAGTATTTGTGCTCTCAAATAACTACAACTTCAGAAAAATCTTCTAAATGCTAACTTAGATAAATAGATTGAGAGAAATACTTCCCATCAATTATTAGATGAAAATAATTCTTTTTTTTTTTTACTATTTGATTTCAAAACATCCAGTGTCACGCATTATTTTAATCCAAGGATGCCCAAATACTGCACAAACAAGACAATTGGATATTCTTTATAAAGACACCTATGTAGCTTTCCAAAATCTAATGCATTCCTTTTAAATTGTCACTTTTGTGTTTCAAATTTCTTACCTAAAACATAAATATATAAATCAGCTCTTTATATGAGCCATGAAATTTCTTTTTTCATCTTCTTTCTTAAAGAATACTGATATTTTAGTTTTTAAGCAATAGCATTTAAAAATATAGACACCTTCCTCAAATTAACTTATCTTTTCGGCTAAGTTAATTTAAAAACATGTATGTGCCTGGAAGAATAACTTCTAACCTCTCTCTTTCAGAAATTAGATATTATAATACTAATTGGTACTGATACCAATCCAATCCCTTCGCTCTGAACTTTAGACAGAATCAGTTCCGTTTCTCCTCCGCAGACGCTTTCCGCTCCCAGCCGGTATCCAAGGAATGCAAGGGGAAATTCCTCATGCGCGCTGCAGTTGCTGCGGTATCGGGAAGAAGCGGTGCCCTCTGCTGTGCCGGGCGGGGATGCGCACCCAGCCCCCGGCAGCATCCCTGCATCCCAGCCCGGCGAGCAAGGACAACTTTCTGCTCCTCCGGCCGGTGCCGGGCACGCCCCGATGGCTGTACCCTGCCACTCTGCCGAGAAAAAGTCCCAGCAGAGCAGCTTCATCACACTGCCACACATACAGTGCATTAGCAGCAAAGTCCACCTAATGAGAGCCCATTTCCACCTAAAGGGGCACTTGGCAAACTTCACTCGTGTTTGAAATTAGTTCACAGTGAAGAAAAAAGTGTTCATTTATTCTCAATTAGGGAATTTATTCTTCCATTTTCTTCAAACTTTGGTAACTGAGCTAACAACACATCTCAAAAACCATTTCTCTACCTCTATCAAAAATCATCTTTCCTAAAGACAAAGTTTCTTATTTTACTAGGCATGCAGCTTTAATCCATTAATGAAGGTAACATTTGAAGCATTTGGCCCTTCTAAAAGATTTTGTTAAGCAATTTCATAGAGAAAAAAAATAACTTTACACCTATCTTTTTTCTTCATTGTTTTAATGCAAAACTTAAATATATAAATGCAGAAGGCAAACACAGTGAGTTGCCTGCTGTAGACAAACATCATGTGGGTTTATCAGGATATTTGGCTTACCAAGCCGCTAAATTTTCAAAAAATTTAATCAACATTTAAGTGCCTTGTCTGTAAGTTTCACTATTTACAAAACAGTCACAACAGAACTGTAAACTGAAGATGAAAGCTAAAACCCAAATCCCTGAAAGATTATCAGCACAGCAGAGACACCATCAGGCAGCTCTGAGGTAAGGTCAGCAGCACACATTGCTGCAAAAACATTTAAAGAGCTACCTAGGAAAAATACCACCATGCTTTTTGAATCATCTGAACACAAACACATGACAACAGCCCATTTATCAAGTTTACCTATATTTGCCTAAATCAAGCCACTGCCAACCAAATATCAGCCAGTTCAACCAATTTCAAAAATGAAGGAACAGCTGACATAGGAAACCCATAAAAGAACATTATCAAGTCTCTTCCCAAAAGAAGGAGAAACACAAAGAATCCAAACACCACCTCTGGTTCTTACAGGATGCAGCACAGCAAAATACACTTGTCAGCTGAGATAAGGAACACAAGTGCTCCTCTCTAGCTCAGGTAAAGGATGAGCAAGACCCCGTTTCTCCTGCTTCAAAGAGCAGATCTTGCAGTTGCTGGGACCCCAGGAAGGAGCCAGAGCTCAACCCACCACATCCTCTCCTGAGAGAAGTGTGTGCTCCACTTAAATGGATCTTATCAAAAGATCTTCTAAATATTTGAGTTTTCCCATCAGCATCCAGTGTATCCTACACTAAGTATTACCCAGCTTTGCCAAAGTAGCATCACAGTTGCTCCCAGCTGTGGAAAGCTTATTTATCAAATAACATACTTTCTAGCAATCAAATATCAGTTAAAGTGGTGATAATGTGATTTCAAGAAAACTACACAAAATGAACAGGTCCCACTGCAGTCAGATCCCTTTCATTTCCCTTGTTCCATGTCACCTTCCACTGCTAACTCATTCTCATCCAAACCCACTCCCTCTTCAGTAAACTCCTCAAAGAGCAAACAGTGAATAAACATTAATCACACTCAGACTCACTGAGCACTACCCAGGCTAAGAACAGCATGAAAGTAGAATCACAACAATCTTCATCTCATTATTATGCTTTGAACATCAGTAGGCACTGCAAAGCAAGCTATTTTCCTTCCTCTGGTTCAAGTGAAAAAGTAGTTCAGTAAACTGGACAGAAATTCAGAATTGTGGTCCAGATATTCATTTTTAAACCCCAGTTTGATTTCTAGCAATGTATTATTTGTATTTGTGTATGCAATTCCACTTGAAAATGATGCTGTGAATACAATGTAACATTTGAGTTAGTTAAGATGCTCTAAAGGCTTGAAAACAATTCATTTACATATAGAAAAAGATTATGTAGATAGAAAATAATGTTTCCAGCTACTCACTTCAACAGAAAAACAAAAGGGAAAAAAATTAAAATCCCCAAGTCACCCAAGTAGCATTCAGTACCTGCTACAGCTACATCAAGTGATTCTGCTCCTAAACTCTTGTGTGGACATCCCCTTGGACACCACCTGAGCCCCTGGGTTAGGCAAACCTTTGATCTTTGCAAAGACAGCCTTGCCAGAGTGGATTTTTAGTGGAAAACAGAGTGTTCTAGATTATGCAGTAATGTGGGATATCAGGCCTTGGATTCAGTGACAAGCAGTTCCAGTTGTACACCTGTGGTACCAATCATAGTAATTCACAGCCTGAACCTGCATTTTCTACTGAGCACATTTCAAGTAATCACAGATACAGGTGTGGTCAAACAGAATTGAAGAAAGTTACAAATTGAAGAAAGTTACAAAATTGAAGAAAGTTACAAAAATAATTGAAGAAAGTTACAAAAAGATTACTGTCAAGGACAAACACCACCATGGAATCACTTCCACCTGAGGAATAAGCAAAGGTCAGGGATTTTCAGTATGGAAGAGCTCTTTTCTGTACACACAGAGCTTTTTTCTGTTTCTGCTAAAGGGCACTGTCACAATCTGTGGGAAAAAATCAGCATGACAAAACTCAATGCACTGCTAGAGAAAGTGATGGTTATTCACAAAATCTCTGCATTTATTTTACCACTCACTCTTTCCCAAGTTCCATTCATTGGCATTCTCATACCCCTGGATTTCCACAAGCACCTGTGGAAAACTCATTTGGGTACAGCACCAAGGATGAAGGTTGCCAGCTATCAAGGCCTCACCACACCTCTGGCATTATTCCTGTTTGGCAATGGTGAAGTAGGTTTTGGACAAATCTTTTACATCCTTCAGGAGCCAACAGCTGTAGACAAGGTGGTCCCAAGCTTCAGAATTCTATTTACTGCAGCCTCAATAAATAGCAGACTCCTGCTCACTATCTTTCTCTCCATGACTGATTCATGGTGGAATAACAGGAAAACAGTTAGCACATAAGATATGGGACACAACCTTGTGCACTTCAGGAGCAGGGTCTGTTCCTGACGAATCATTCATGCTGCAGCTTACCAAGCACAGTACATGCAAGCCTTGCCAAGCACAACATCCTAATTTTACAGCCAAGGACAGCCTCTCAGAGAAATGTGGGTTTTGACAATAATATGCAGCATCCTTTCAACTCTTGTCCTCAGTTTCTTATGCTGGCTTCACACACATGCAAGTCTATAGGTGTTTCAATTGTAAAAGCCTTTATATTTCCACTAAAAGTCTCTGGAATACTGGTTTAACAGGTCTTTGATCTGACCCGATAAAATAATTAAGAGATTTTCCACATCCTCCCTGTCAGCCTGTAAAAAGCCAGAACACAGCTTTGTCCATGCAGCAGTATCTTGCATTCTATATAACCAAAACTGCTTGCACGCTTTCTACATCACATTTTGGTAGGAGCACGTTAAAAAGAAAGATAAGCTGTCCACGTTTCTGCAGGCTATGTATGATGAAGGGTGAAGTGGTGAGAAGAGACAATCAGAGTTGCTAAGGTTGGAAAGGATCTTTGAACATCATCCATTCTAACCCTCCTGCCAAGGCAGGGTCACCTGGAGCAGTGAGTTTCTGGGTTTTTAATGTCCCCAGAGAGGGAGACTCCTCAGCAGAGCCTGTTCCAGGGCTCTGCCACCCGCAGGGCAAAGAAGTTCTTCCTCGTGTTGAGCTGAAACTTCTTGTACGTTATTTTATGGCCACTGCTCCCTATCGTGTCGCTGGGCACCACTGAAAACACTCTGGCACTATCCTGTCTTTGAGACATATGTCACACACCTGTCTTTGAGATATATACATGTAATGATGAGATTCCCTCCCAGTCTTGTCTTCGACAGACTGAACAGGCCCAGCTCTCACAGCCTCCCCTCGTAAGACAGATGTTCCAGACCTCTCCTCATCTTTCTAGCCTTCCGCTGGTCCCTCTCCAGCAGCTCTTGGTCTCGTTTGTAATGAAGAGCCCGGAACCGGACACAGCACTCCAGCTGTGGCCTCGCTAGCGCCGAGGACGCTGCCCCGGCTCGATCCCCTCGCGCCCTCACCTGCCGGGGGCCGGAGCCCGCGGTGCCGCTGCCCGGGCGCTGCTCCGTTCGCTGCGGGGGAGTCCCGGCGGCCGCCGGCGCGGCCCCGCTGCCGCTGCGGACCGCGGGCACCAGCGCCCGCCATGGCCGAGCCGCGCGGCCCCTCAGCGCCGCCGCCATCGCTGCCCGGGGGCGGGGCCTGCGCCCAGCGCGCAGGCGCGGTGCGCCGCGCTGAGGCGGGCGGCGCCATCTTGGGTGAGGGACGGCGGGCGCCGTGCTGCCCCCAGGCGGCAGCGAGCGGGTGGGGGAGCGCTGGAGCTGGACAGCTGGGGGAATTCCTTCACGGAAAAGGTAATTACACGTGTAATGTGCTGCCCAGGGTGGAGTCACCGTCCCTGAAGGTGTTTAAGGACTGGACTTCAGAGAATAACCTGAGTTGGACGGGACCCATAGGGATTATGGAGTTGAACTCCTGGCCCTGCACAGGGCACCCCGAGTCACACCATGTGCCTGAGAGCATTGCCCAAACCCTTCTTGAGCTCTGCCAGGCTGGTGCTGTGACCACTTCCCCGGGGAGCCTGTTCAGTGCCCAAACACCCTCTTCGTGACAAACCTTCCTCCTCTACCCAACCTGAACACTGCCTGTCACAACCTTCTGCCCCTCTCTGGAGCTCCACTCAGTGCCATGGTCCAGTTGACAAGGTGCTGCTTGGTCACAGGCTGGAATCACTGCTCTCAGAGGTATTTTCCAGCCTAATTGATTCTGTGATTACCACAGCAGCCCCAAAGCCACCTGCACAGAAGGAAAGGAAGGTGTAGGCAGACAAAGATCCAGCAGAAGCCTTCCTTCAGAAAACAAAGCTCAACTCTGGACTAAATGACCTTTCTCTTTGGCAGTTAGATAAATAAAGAATCACGTTCCAGAAAAACCTGCCCTAAATGGTACTGATCCAAAAGAGGAAGAGCTCCATTCTCTCTACTATTCAATTCTCTATTCCTGTTAAGGTGGAGCTGTCAAGAGGCAGAGGGAACATGTCAGCCTGTTTTCTGAACTTCACAGTGTGACCAGGGCAGTTTCATTTTAGTGGCAGAGCACTGGAACAGGCTGCCGAAGGAGATCGGGGATTCTCACTCTCTGCAGACATTCAAAACCCACCTGGGCACATTCCTGTGCAACCTGCTCTAGAGGTGACCCTGATTCGACAGGGAGTTTGGACTAGGTAAGCTCCAGAGGTCCCTTACAACCCTAACAACTCTGATTTGTAATTTTATGTAAGCCACTAGAAGGCAACCTAGGCTCAGTCATCTCTAGAAATGCCAAGCTCAGCCATGCAGATTCTTGGCAGTACAGTAGTATGTATCAGCACTGCATCAATTAGAAATAAAGTTATTTACATTATCCTCCATGTTCACAGGACAATACATTCCTCATATACACTTTTATTAAGCTTCTCACATGTAATTAAGCATACATTCTATATCTGACATGCTAGCAAAGTTGTCAGGAGACAGTTTTTTCCCTCCAGACACCTGTGGCAGTTGAAGTTTCACAGATTTCACACAAATGTAGTAAAACTTGTTTCCAGTTCTAAGCACGGTGACAGAACATTCTAACCATGTGGCAGAAACACATGAAACACAAGAAATTTGAGGAGTACAGTAGACAAAACAAGACGTAGGAGGACATCTTTTCAGGAGAGCTACACTGAGTAATGACACTGTGCACCTCTCAAAACAGACTTCTGGGGTCAAGAACAGGGGTGTTGCTTGAGGTACAGGCCTTAAATACATTTAAAAAAAAGAGTAAGATGGTGTAGCAGATGTTTTTAAGGTTCAGCCTATAAGGGAAACAACATTAGGATATAGGAGAAATTCTCTTGCTGACTAAAAAAGAACCACTTCTGGGGTCAGGATTATTCTTCCATTCCATGCTTTGTTAGTGTGAATGTGACACCACCACATGTGAATGAAGATGTATTTGTGACTGGTCAAATGGTCAGAAGAGTGTTGTTATCTTACCACAGTGAGATCCTGTACAAAAAACAAGACTGAAAGTGTTATGGTGACTGAACCAAACCAGCACTATGAGGCATCTTGCTTCCATCTGCGTTGGTCAGAAGTTTCCAAGGACAATGCATGGACACAAGGGTAAGTTTTACATGTTCTGTGTTACCTATCCACACCTGCTGCATGAGGAACACATTCATAAGACAGTACATTCCTACTCATGTGTGATCCTGCCATAACTTGTGTAAAGCCTGCTGAAACTGAAGCCCTTTCTTTAGCTGGGAGTGATCCATCCTCCTTGTCCAGTCTCCTAGTTGGGTGTCCCTTGCAGGCAACACTCAACTGAAACAATCACAAGGGAGCAAAGTAACAAGCTTCAGTCTGACAGCAGCAGTAGATTCATAAGGATTAAGTTGAGCAGTAGTTACAGATTGAAAAGAAATTATATATCCACAGTATCTGTACAATATAATTAACTTCTCAAAAGAGTTTTTTCATTGCTATATTTTAAAGGTTGTCTTCAAATTACAGGTAAGTCCTTTAAATGCTTGAAAGGCATAGAAATTCCCCTTCCCACACAAAACCCCAAACAATGTATTTTAGTTTCAAAAATATTTTGAACCCACAAACAAGCTTGGAATCAGTTAATCAGGTAAAATAACTACGTGCTAAATAAAAGCACATCTGGTGGAAAGAGCGCAGAGAATGTTACAAGTGTGCTTGGTTTCTCCTTGCAGCATCTGGCAGTGGGTAGTAGGACAGAGGCAGAAATCTCAGTGGGTCTCTTCCTCTGTCTGTTCTGCAATAGTTTCTGTGGCACTGGCATTGGCAGCAGAGTTGAGAACTTCTCCAAAGTCTCCCCCAGCAGGTTTGCTTCCTCCAACTTTAGACTAGAACACAGAGAGAGCCCCAACAAAACACAGTAGTTACTTGGCATGCTTAACTGTACAAAAAAAGTGCATCTGTGTGAGTTTAATAACTCTCTTCAACAAAGCAACTTTTCCAAATCTAGGAGACCTCTGCAATATTCTTAAAACAAATCTCTACATATCTGGCAGGAAACACTCACCAGAAGATTAACACAGCAGTCTCTCTTTGACTTTGAGATACATGAAGCAGCCCTTATTCCAGAGCTGATTCCAGAGTCCAAATGTTGACACATCCTCAGTTCCAAATGGATAAAGGTATGCAGCTTTTCCAGACATTAAGTCTTCAGGAGATCCAGAGTTAAAACTCACTACTTTATTTCTCAATAAAGAATTTTGGACAGTTTTGAGTCTCACAGCAATTCCCTAGATCTTTAGAGGAGCAGAGCAACTATTTTATTTTCTCCATGTAATGTGTTTGCCCTTTCACTTCCCTCTGCAGCACACACTTTCTTGGACTGCAGGGGTGTTAATGCCAACTAGTTGCAAGAGAAGGCTTAGTTCCCCTTGCATGCCTCTAATTCAGCCCAGTGTGCCCAAGATAAATCTGATTCTGATTACACAGATTATTTTTAAAGTGAGTTTTTGCCTGGAGAAGTTATTGATGGTTGTTTCTGGCACTTGAAGCTTTCAGGAGTAAAGTTAAAATTAAGATGCAAAGGCCTTTTTTCTTTTATGCCATAAAGGAGAGATGTATCCCAAGCTATTCCCCTGTGTAGGATACTAGTCCTTAGAAGGGCATGAAATAAAAGCCTAGACAATTCTGGAATACCTGGTATTAGGTATTAATTATTTTGGATACCTAATACTAGCCGTTTGTGTAGGTTAGCTGGCTTCTAAAGTTCTTCTAAAGACATCCTCCTGGATGAGGTACAGGCAGCCCATTATTTTATTTGCAAATCATTAGGCAGAGAAACCATTTCCACAGCACATAAAAATATGTTTATCCAAGCACCTCTTCAACAGTTTACCAGTAACTAAAAAATAGGCTGCCCAGAATCCTCTGGAGTCTTTTCTCCACATCCACAGCTCCACAATCACCAAGGTGTTTTAGAAATTCTTACCTTGAAGTTTTCAACTTTTTCCTCAAAGGATTTGAAAGTAGGAGAATTTCTATGAAAATAAAAAAAGGAACAAAAGAATTAAAACCACATCTAGTTAAACTATAAACACCGCAAAACAAGCAGACAGTTGCTTTTTTCCAACAGCAACATGAGATTTGTTTGTGGCTCTTTCCTTGTTTTAAAGATAGCTTAAAATAGTTTACATCTGGCTCCCTCCAAGTTTTGTAAAACTAAAATTCAAACATCCTCAAATTGCAGGGTCACTTTCATCTCTGGCAACTAAACATTGCCAGGTCCAGCAATAGGATCCTTCACATCCATATGCAAGGAAGAACTATGAAGTATTTTAGGTTTAGCTTATTATTCCCAGTGACGTTTCTGGCTTAAAGCATTTGTTCAGAAAATCTTAGTCATCACTTTATTGCTGAATAAAGACATCACATTATTGCTGAAGAGAGCTCATCAGAGTTTTTTCACTTTTTATAGGAAAACCAGTTCAGTTTACTTTATTACATGTTCAATAAATAAAACATGGTTCACAGTGACATTTTCTGCTAACATTAAATTTAAGTGAGACCCCTCCGCCCTTGCCTTTAAGTGCCAAAGGCAGCTGTAATTACAAATTGTAAGTTCTGCATATAAAAAGCAGGACAGCTTGGGATTTCCAGTGCTGAGGGCTGGTGTATAATTCATTTGGGTCAGAAGAATGGCTTAATGCTCCAAGTAGCTGTCACTGCCATGTGCAAATCTGTACAACCCTTGTACACTTTTTCTGCCTTTATGTGGGATGGAAAATGCTTGCCTTCAGTGGACCAGGACTAAGAATTACTCAAAAATGTATTATATAAATATTGAAGACAAGGACGCTCTTCAAAAGAGGTCCACAGCTTCTCTTCTTCCTTTGCTTGGCATTTGTGTACATCACCCACACTTAGCAGCACTTTTTCTCTTGGGAAAGCACTCAGTGACACATGCATGAAACCAGACTCTCAGGAGATGGAGGGAAACAGTGCCAAACAAGCAGAGAGAAAAGGCAAGCACCCCAGATCACCAAGAGACTTTGCAGGGATTTTTTACTCACTTTCATTTTCTAAAATATGCCAAACTACTGCCTTTTAAACTTGAAATCACTTAGTAGCATTATACTCTAACAAACAGGGAAAAGCTGTTACAATTTTCCAAACAGTAGGGAAACGACACTTTCCAGATGTTTGATAACACCTCCATTAACCAGAAATAGAACAAATTTTATCCTATATGTTAGTACACAAAATCCACTACAAGGCTGAGTGGGTTTTTCGGTTTTTTATAAAACTTTGTTAGTTGACTTAAGTTCAATCTGACTTGATTCCACACATGAAAATAAATAAACCAAACAACTGGATTATGCATACATTACCTCATAATAGGCATACTAATTGAATGTTGTATGGAGCGTATACTAAATGCCAGCATTAAGAGAAAAGAAAGCGAAAAGTTAGTTTAAGTATTACATTGCGAAGAAATTGGCTTAGAGAGCTGACTTCTGTAAATTATCTTTGCTAAACAGCCAGTCTTACACAGTCTTAGTAACTGTTTGGGTTTGCTTTCTTAAATTGCTTAGCCATGCACACACACACACACACACACAAGTACATCAGAGCAAAAGCTGTAGCAACCTTTTTCTCTTAAAAAGACTCAAGTGCCATGCTTGTTAGTACTTGTTCTGCTTAGCTGCAACAGTCTGTCTGCTCCATAAGTTTCCCAAGCAACAGGAGTCATGCTGCATTTACAGTTTTGGGAATAACAACTAGTAAACACTTGAAAGTCTTATTAATCAGCTAATCCTCCAACTGAAAGAATTACCTCTACATCCAGAGGGCTTCCATTTCAATTCAGTGTTTTTTACACTCATCAATACAAATTATCTACTCATCAATACACATTATTTAACAAAAGCAGTCACATCAGTCAGTATTCAAGGTCAGGTTTATGCTGGGAGCAGGGATAAAGTCCTAGTCCTGTGTTCTGAAAATAATGGAGGATTTCTATAACCTGCCAGTGTTGCCATACAGTTACTGTTTTTCTAGCAAGAAACATATCTATTCCTAAAAGGTAACTGGACATACATGAAGGAGCTCCCAAATAGCCCCAACACCACCTGGTATCTAATTTAGTTCCACACAGAAAATCCCTGTTTACTGCAGATACAAACAAGCCTATTATGTTAAATATTTCTTACAAGTGCTGCAAGAGTAACTTAAAATTATTACAAGTGATGATCTCAATTTTTCATAACTATACATGGAATGTCAAAATTTGTATGGGTTTTATGATATCTTTCAAGAGAATACGATCCAGGCAGTTTTTCTGGGGGAGGAGGGAAGGGAAACAACTCTCTCATGAGATGTATCTCCAAACTTTCAATTAACATCTCAGCACAATCAATAGAAAATACATTCACAGAAGAAAAAAAGTTCTATGTTTATTGCAGAGCAAGTTCTAAGAGATTCTTTATGAAGGCTCATCATTAAAACATTGTGATGGAAAAAAAAACCCCACACAAAGCTCCCTTAAGGTTGGGATCCCTCAAGGCAGATGCACAACTATAGGTTGATTGGTAGTTACAGCATACTGGGAATCAGATACACAAAGCCAGTTGCTTCCTGACACATCAGTAATGCACAGCTATGTTTCATCTATTTCTCCAACCCCACTTCTCCTGTGTTTCATTCTTATGGATGGTCTGGCTTCCACCAGCTTTTCCAGAACACAGAGAAGCTGATTGTCTTCTGAACTGTAATTTATATTCTTCACCGTGATGTAGACTACTACAAACTCTGGGCTTGCTACATGGCAGGTTTTATTATAGAGCTACACTGACACTAACTAGTTGCAGTTGATGCTCAGCCAATTCCCCTCACACTGCAAGAAGTTTCTCCCTGCAAGAGATTTAAGGCTAAAGAGGATGAAATACATATACTTACAAACTGTAGAACTGCTCACACTGAAAAACAACAACCTATAGTGTATTGCAGATATTTTAATGCATGTATATGATTTAATCTCAAACATCATTTAATAGAAGAACTATTCATGTATTCACGAAGAATTTACTTGCTGCTGTACAATACACTTCTGTATACCCTTAGTATCCAGTTTGCAAAATGACACCACAAGATATTATGTAGTTTTATCACACAATGATCTCGTTTGCAAGAGAACTCTGAATTAGATAAATGCAGTTGATATTTTTAACATAATCTACCTGTTCTTCAGGTAATGCAAAGATACACAATTAAGCCTTGAAGAGCTTTATGAAGAAGACAACTTGTATTTCTTTTCCCAAATGACAAAATGCCACACTAAAGCACTCATTTAACTAGGCCATCAAGTTAGGCAGTTTGAAAGACAATCTCTCTTTGCAATGCTCTAAAACCAACCCCTAGCTTAAAAAAGACAATAAAAAGGCACAGTAAGCTGCTCTCCAATCTTCCATGTATTTTTTATTGCATTAAAGCTTTCTTACCCTCTACACAATCATTTTTTTAAAGCTACTCCATTGCCTCCCATTTTGAAAACGCACAAGGAGGTGTGCCAGAGTCCCTGCCTAGAAAACACAGCTTAACATACACAGTAGCTAGTTACTTTCATTAGTAGTTAAATTTCCATTTGATATGCTGACAAGTTATGATATTCAGGAATCCTTGATCATAGATCAGTCTTCTAAAGCAAGCAGAGAAAGTTATTCTGCAGTCTCAGAGCAAGGCAAAGATGGACTTTGCTCCATCACAGGGATGCAGTGCAAGAAGAGCCAAGTGCAGTCATGACTGCTCAGAAGCTACATCTTGGTACTACTGTTTTGTACAGAGTACTGATGTTGCTTAAAGAAGTAAGGTTAGCTAATCACAACTTGAACAAATTGTTATAAAGAGAATAAAGGTATTAAGAGAAAACTAAGAAGGAAGAGAGTTCATTTTCATCATAACAAAGAGAAGAGGAAACAAATACAAAAAGGAAGCAAAAATACACTGACATTGTACTTCCTGTCCTCCCTTCCTCTCCATTTCAGTAGCTTCCAGAATCACAGCTCCAGCAGCTGCCTCACTCCCTTTTGCAACTCCCTATTAAATCACTTTGCAGTGCTCAAATAAAGACCTGTGTGTGATGGTTGCTGCATGGAATATGTAGAAATAGTCCAGCACAGAAGAAAAAGTCCCTCAACCAAAACAATACAAGAGTAAATGAAGCCACAATTAAGCCAATGTAAGAGTTCAAGAACAAAAATGTACCTGCATATTCAGTATTTGCTCAAGTAAGTATCAGGCCTATCAACTCTCACTTCCAAGAAATAATTTAGGCATCTAAACCTTTCTAAAGCTCAGACTTGTCCTTGAGTGGTCATATAACCCTCAGGCTTGAATTCAGTGGCTGAATTCCAGATGAGTTTGGTTCTCATGAAAAACAAAAAAAACCTTAATATTTTGCTTCAAGTGTACCTAAGATCTTCAACAGCACTAATTCTTCACACTGTTGTTTTCTAAACACAGCTACCCCTGAATTTCTAACAACACCCTGCACTTCCCTCACCGTGATTTTCCCTGAGAAGCACAGCAGCAGTGTGGACTTGTCTGATACCATTAAATACCTTCCCAGTGGCCTAGTTTCTGATAAAGAGTACTCAACACCCACAAAGCCACTAACTGGAATAGTTAGTTAAGGTATCCCTGAAGTAGAAGGCAGCTCTGAGCCCGTGCTTGTCCTTGTCCAGTGCAATAGGCCAATATTAATTGGGGAACACCACAGCCTTAAGGTAGAAAAGTGACTCCTGTTAAGTGAGCAGTTGAGCTCTGCATCCAAAAGGAACAGAGAAGTCTTCCAGGTTCCCAGTGTCTCACTAATGTTAAACAGGACATATTTGAGACTGCCTGTTATTCTTATACCTGATCAAACTGAGCTCACTTCAGAGTCTAAGTTCTCATAGCATCCTGTGCCTCTGCCCATCTCCTCTCCTGGGACAACAGTTCCCAGTGAGGAGCCAAATTCCAACATCTTTATAGAGATTCTACTGCTGTCTTCAGCTACTTAGTGGGGGAGTACAGAAAAAAGTCAGACACAGATGTGCATAGATGGGCTGAGAGGCAATGGACAGAAGCTGTTACACAGGAATTTTAACTACTGAAAATGCTAAGTATTTGCTTAGATCAAATGTAATGTAGATGAAGTAACTAAAATACTGGTGCTGCTAAAGTAATCAATTCAAGAACTGTTTCACTGTACAAACTATGAACAAAGAAGGTATAAACTATTTTACATTTAGACTCCAGTAATTTAGTTAGAATCACAATGCTAAACAGCCACTGTAATAGACACAAAGAGGGGAAAATCTCTACTCTGCCACAGCACAAACATTGTACAGACAAAGAAGGAGGAATCCTGCATGCCATTGACCTCAACACCATATTCTGTCTCTTGATAAAAAACCTTGCAGCATTATTTAGTGGGTTTCTTTCTAACAAGGAAGAGAGACTAATTAATTATTATGTATACTCAAGTTTTCATGTTTTGAGATAGGTGAACATGAAGAAACATCTTCCCTGACATTAAAAGGCCTTCAGTTTTACCCTTACTAACACTGGAGAAAAAAAGAAATTACATTTTACAGACAAAACTTTGATCAAAAACTTTAATGGAGACAGTCTGACTACATGCTTAGTTTCAGAAGCAATTCTTGTGCCCACCTTACCTAAAGGAATGTGAAAATGCCTGTAGTCTGCACAATGCCAGAGTAAGCATTAAAGAAGAAAGGAAGTTCTGATAAATCTGAAGAAAAATAATTAACTGTGCAGCTGTACTCAAAGTGTTTTCTCACTAGATTTCAAAAAGCAAGAGGTTAATGGCAGCACTTTAAAATGGCTGATTTTATTACACTGCTGCCAAAGCAGCAATATTCTGTGAGAATATGTGAATTTTTATTTGCCCAATAATTGAAAAATAAGTTTAACAACAACAAATTACCTGTGGAGATGAATAATTGTATAGGTTCCAGTAGTAAGAATTATACAATCAAGGAATTGTAAGGTAAGCATCTGATTGCATTGCATCCAGCAGGATTTTTGGAAGCAACTCAAAATAGTTCTAAAAATGACTGGCAGACTTACCTGATGTGTATGAAGGGCTGTGTCATTTGGCACAAAATCAAAATATGTTGCATGCCAACAATAGTTTAGAATTAAAAAGTGCCAATAGTCTCTTCAAAATGTAATAAAATCAAGCCACTTCTATGAGGCAGAACAGCTCAGAAAAAAATAAAATACATGTGGAAGGAATTGACACACAAACCAAACAAACAAATGCAAACAAACAAACAAAAACCCAAACAAAACCCAACAACAACAACAACTAAGAGCCAAACAACAAAACACAAACAGTTAAATATATTATTTGTTTAAATATGATGCTCCACAAGCTGAGAAATAGAGCAGAAATGATAGTGCTACGTGTATCCCACAGAAGCAGGCAGACAATGCCACCTGCAATCACACCAGAAAAGCAAGAGCAGCAGTGGAGATGGGAGCACACATTGCTTCTCTCACCTATGAAAAATACACACCACAGAACTCCTGAGTATCAACCAGAACATACAAGCAGATTCTGCAGCAAGTCTCTTACCTCCCCTAAAACTGGTGGTGAAGGCTCTTGATAGATTAGCTTTTAGAAGCACTAGGTATGTTACCAGTGTAAATTTATTGCAGTGATTACCCACTTAAATAACAAATGCAATCACTTGAGAAAAGGTAAAGAAACCTACCTGACATCTTCAAATTTCTTGGTTATGACTGAACCAACAGAAGAAAAAGCAGCAGAAGCCTTCTGACCAGCCTGAGACAGTGTTTCTGATGTTCTCTTGTATCTGTGTTTTTAAAAAATATAGTTTTTAGTTATTTTAATAGAATATATAAGGAAACTTTTAGTGTGTGTCTATTTGTATCAAATGCAGAGGTACACTTCAGCTTTGGGGTCTAATGAAAAACCTACTTAAGATATTATTTTGAGCCTTTGCAATCCCTTCTGGCTACAGCATCTCTGCTACCTCTGACCAGACCCACTTCACCAACATGCATGTGCTACCCCATACCCAGAACAGATGCCATCTGCTATTGTAGGATTTAGTAAAATATAAAATAAACTTACACATAAAACACTCCAATCAACAAAAAAAAAAAAAAAAACAAAAAAAACCTCTAAAAAATACAAAAGAAAACAAAACACAAAAATGCAACACTATGCACACACACTGAAAAACGTCTATTTTTTTGTGCCAAATTTTTGTACCACACAGTTCGGTCAATAAAATTCATCTCAAACGGTTTGAGGTACATCTTGTGACATTGTGGTCATTAACTGTAGATGGTAGCTTGCTCTAGACCTTAAGCTAACACTTGTGTTTGGCAAGAACACTAACTGTGACTTCATACTTCTCCTGCATGAGCTCAGTTTACAACAATTTTTCAGGGTGGAAATACCCTTCTGTTGGACTTAGGACACCTTGGTATCTCAGATCTATCAGACAAAAGAAGTGTGTTAGAACAGCCCATATTTTGATAACTCATTCTTTGTTTGCATGAGGTATGGCTTGCAGTGTTCTTTTAAAAAAATGTATGTTGGTTTACCCACAGAAGTTTTAATACAACTTAACTTTGTGTTATTTATATTTATTTCACAAGAACAGTGTTAAGACATAGCACAAGATCTAAACAATTCTCATGAGCTGGTACATACGCTGTAGTTGATGTAACATCTTGCCAGCTTTTGGTAATGTTCTGCTTTAGTTCCTGTAGTGAGTTAATTCCCAGCTTTCTCTTGATTTCTGCTAGATGCTTCTCTTTGGCAGCTAGCACTTGTGACAGTGTCTGGATTTCCTCTTCCACCTGTGTCGTGAGAGTTGTTAATAAGTGGTTAACAGTTAACAAGGAATATACCCAACCATTTAACTATGTACTGCTTTAAAGCATCTACTAAACAACAGTAATGGGAGGCCTAACAGAGGTTTTTAACATTGCCTCACACTCATTCCTAAATACTAAAAGGGAAATCCAACAGAGACTACAAGACCTAGTGAGAAAGTAATCTACCTGCAGCAAGCTCTGTTACTGGAATAGGTACAAGGAAGGTGGTAACTAAAAGAATGCATAGCTAGAAATTATTACCTATGATATGTAAAGGTGGAAGATTAGTCAAACCCCAGATAATTGCCAAGCCTGTATTCTACTTCCACGTCAGAAGATAAACCAATGTGTGACCAGTATTAGGAAGCTCAGAGCATGCCTGATCCATACACAAATTTTGTCTCTTTGTTTCAACAGAAGAGGTGTGGAAATGGTGGCAGACTGAGCAGTCAAACCTCACACAAACACACAGCACCTGCTCTGTAACTAGAAAACTATATTGCTTGCATACTTCCTTCTTTACATAGATGGTCACTTAAGCCTCTCCTGGAAACATGACCAGAGATGTCAGCACAGTTCTACAATGACATTCTGTGAGCTTTATAGAAGTGACAGAGGCACTAAGGTCATACCTACAAAAGCAAGGGCATACCTCCACTCCTTCATCCAGGCAAGATCACCCTTCTTTAGAGAATCAGGCTGCCCACTCATTTAAGCTCCTTACAGGAGTACAGCTCCTTACTGTACTCTTTATAGTATCTTCAATGCACATTGGTTTCAGATATCTGTCCAAAGTCCAGAGTGACATATCCTAGAAGGATCAGCTCACCCTCACTACCTTTGGCATGAAATGATACTCAGGACTGACAAATACAAGAATGTATTAAATGTGCCTAATTTAAAGCTAACCTTTGTCTGCCAACCTTAAGACTTCAGTTAGTGTCTTTCATAAGGATCCCAAGGTCCCATAGAGCTATTAAAGAAAAAAGACTGGCTGCTTAATAAAGCTTGACTTTGGCATGTATCAGGCTTGAATATTTATCTTGTCTGTCCTTCAAAGAATGCTACTTTATCTCACTCTCAAAAATATTCTGTTATGGACAAGAACAGTAACACGCTTAGACATCAGCAATACAGTGCCTACACAGATACTACCATGAAGCATTTTCATGAAAGAAACAGTTTAGCTACTCCACACCAGTTGAGACAATACTAGGGGATTTAGCTTCCAACCATGTTCTTTGTTGATTTACCCCCTTTCTCACTTGAGAAGAAAAAAAAAAGGGTTAGCTATTTATGCATCTCCGTTTAAAATCTGTACATTCAGCACTTCCAGCTTAATTCCCCCTCACTAAAACTGGCTGTTCTTTTCTCCTTGACACCCTTCCTTCCTATCTGTGCAATACACAGGAGTGCCAGCTTTAGACACTCACAGAGTAACTATGCAAAGCATTAACTGTATGTTCAAAGATAACATTATCCTAGATTTTCATTATCAAAACAAGTTTAAGAGCTATTTGAAAAATAATTACCTTGGCAAGCTCTTTTCTTAGCTCATCCCGTTCTTCTTCTGAGAGTGTTTCTGCCATACTGACTGTAGCAGCAGCATCCTCTCCAACCTCAGGTATAGAGTCACTCCTGAGCAGCCCTTGAGATAAATAAAGCATTAAAAGTCAGATTATCACAATAATGTTATCTGCCAAACAGCAGCTAACATTAGCACACAGCTCTTTTGTGCCACTGCACAAAGAAAACTGATGAGAGGACATCAAAGTCATGCTCTCCGACTACAGGAGGGAAACCAAAGGCATTTTATATTTCATTCTATCAAGCTGTATTAAAGCTCAATACAATGGCAACTGCTGCTTTAATAGAGACTGGAAACCCGTTGAGAACAACACATCCCACTGCTCTGTGAGAGAAACCAAGGCGCAGAACGCCAAGTCCCGACCAGCACTTCCTACACAAGCCTGCCCAGGAGCCTGAGCACACTCTGGTGTCTCCTTCAGAAACTCTGGAAGCGCTGGAGATGCTCAAGGCCAATGCAGAGGCTCCCTTAACCTCTGGATCAGGTTTAAAAGTCCATTCTGAGCATATTAGGTGCAGCCACAAGCAAGGTTAACAGCAGCAGGGAAAACTACTGCACTGCAAGTGTGAACTCTTTCTCTGTACCCTGCCTGATTCTCTCTGTCCCTAGTAACTGGGACCACTGTGGCTAGAAGGTTGCAGATGTCATGGAACTAGAAGTAAAGCTGCTGGTTTGCACCTGGACCTTAAGACAGATGGGAAGCCCAGAGACAGAGCTTGGGAATACAACGCTGATTCTTCAAAGCAGGGGAGTGCTGAGAAGGGACTGATAAGGATGTGCATCCACTCAAACTGTTGTCTCTTTCCCTTCCAAGTCCAGAAACAAAAACTGCCAAATTCCTATATAAACCACAAACATCCCTATAGTCTTCCTTCCTTTTCCTGAAGCTGTGAAAGCAGTTGAGGAGGATGATATAATTTGTATTACTATGATGCAATAACTTTAATGATTCATTTTTTCTTAGTCCTTAGTGCTTGCAATAAGACAAAAAACACCTTTTATGCAACAAAATTTCCAGCAAAAGATTTCCCATTTTGAGTCTTTGTAGCTGACACTTAAACATAAAGTTTGGCAAAATCAAGGAATTCTGTTCTAATTGCAGAGACCAGTTTGCAGGGAGACTACATGCTGGAATGGTTTTGGATTCCCAGAACTAATTCTCTATTCAAGAGGTAAAACAGCTTTACAGATTAAAAATGAAAAAATAAAAAAACCTAAATAAAAATCTTAAAATACAAGAGGAAAGAAATCAGGATTGTTTATTAATAAGGAGCAAGGAAGAATATATGTATACATATATGTGTGTGTATATATGTACAGAAATATATCATTCATCTAAGTTGAAGACATATTAAGTAACATTCCTTATTAATCACTACAGAAATTAACCATCTAACCAATAAAAATCCTTTCTCACTTCAGCAGCTTCTGATGGCACTCCATACTATCCTTTGGTCTGGGAATCAAAAACTCATTAATCACCACTATGATTTTGCTGTGAGGTTTCATATCAAACAGCTACATCACAATCAACTGAAGAATCAGGGGAAAAAAGATTCTGTGAGTCTGTAATTAGTTGTAGGTATTCTTTGAAACATGCTCCTAGCAGCTGTCAAGCTAAAAAAAAGAGGAAACCTTGTTCTTGATCAAATTACTGAACCCATGTAAAACTCAATTCCACAAATTCTTTCCAATACAGTATGTTGTGCCTGTATTTTTGTCCAGAACACTTGCCCTCTAGAGCACACTGTTATGTGGACAGAACTTTTGTGAATGCTGTTCCTACATAGTGCACTGAGAAGGAAACCTACAGGAAGAAAATTAAACCTCATTCTGCATTTATTCATGAGATCTATGCCATGTTTTCCCAAAGATTTACATATGTCTTCTCTACAAACATGAAGTAGGTCCTGTGGGTTTCCCAATACACTATCTTCTGTCAGAAATCTAGGGCAAGAACTTCAAAGTCTAATGCCCAAAACCAAAGCACAGCACTATAGCACATAAAACAAAGGATTATGTACCACAATCAGATAACTTTTGTTTCATGCATCAGCATATTTCCTTAACATTTAAGAATGCCACACCTTTTTGTCAAATTGCTTTTTAACCTATAAATTACATAAACCTACCCTGAAGGAAAACAATTTGAACTGCATTTCTCCTCGACTCCCTACACCTCCTCAGTACGTTCTACTGTGACTCCTGACCTTGCTCTCATCTGCAGCTCCTCAGTGACCACTTGCTTGCCATCAGAAAGCCATTTTAGAAAGTTTGCAAGTACCAAAACCACACTGATTCCAAGAGCATTAGCACAACCAGCTGAAAATCTGTTCAATCTGATTATGAGGAGTCATCTGGATTAAGCCAAAAATAGATCAAGTGAATCCACCAGTAAGAAAACATGCTGGATTGTCTCCTGCAGCAACAGCTTCTGTTTGGGGAATGTAGCTTCTCTTTGCAAAACTCATTTTTTAAGACCGTTCTGTTTCTTGCCTACCAAATGGAATTTAAGGTACAATGCTAAGAAAGCAAGAGAATGATCTCTCCTCCCCTTCACATTCCTAGAGGTTTTAGGGAAACAGGAAATCACTGCTACTCAAGAATCCTCCATACCTCATCCTGCACATCTGACCATGCCTTCCTCTTCTTGCCTTCCAAGCCCCTCCATTTATTATTTTTTTTTGAGCTCCACATGAAGTATGCTAACACCTTCCCATCAATCTTCTTTCTGGCAGCTCCACTCTCCCTGTTACTGTTCACACCTCTGTTCCCTTTGCTCCCATTCCTCAGTTCATTACCTGCAGGACACAGGGTTCATCCACACTATGAGCAAAGCTGTACTGGGCCATTTGACATGGAGCACTTGTCTACACAGCTAACAAGCTACAGACCTCCACAATGGTGTGGCTACAACCCAAATGTATCCCATAAACTAGGGCTGACAGCCAGTAAGATCCTGGCTTTGAAAAAACTTTATAAGGAACTTCATAAGAGCATTTATCACTTTTTTTTTTTTTTCTTTGCTAACAGAACTGTTGCTATTATTATTTTATATTGTTATATAAAATTATTATTACGGCTTTCAACTTGTTACCTTTCATTATGTTAGTTCTCTTCCATCATTGGAGTTGAAAAGGACCTAAAATCAGTCATTAGTTATCAGTCAAATAACAGTCATACTGTTATAACCAAGTATAACTGAACATTTCATGCCTCTCAAACAGTATAAAAAAATTTGTTTGAGGGAAAAAAAACCATAAAGACTTAGATAGTATTGAGAAAACTTACCTAGCTTTAAGGTCAGATTTTAGGTTGGTATTTCTAAGATTAATGTTTTTTTCCCAGCAGTTTATTAGATCTACTTAAATGAACTAAATAAAGACATTAGCAAGTTAGTTGATTAGGACTCCATGGATCACATTAAGGGAAATGGCATTTAAGTCCTTATTATTGCCAGAGTAGGCAAAGCATTAGAGTAATTCAATTAAAAGTCAGTTTTTCTGATTTGGGGGTTGTTTTGGCCAGTTTCAATCCAAGTTCATGCTCTATTTTGACCAGAAGTTCCTACCTCTCTGGCCTAAAGTCAGAGATCAGCAGCAAATGGGAGCAGTTTTTAAGAAGCCCTTTTCATTCTGGATGAGCAGCCTTGGGGTAGAGGTGGGTTAATCTCCAGAAAGCTTTCTTTTCAACTGACATGTTCTGCATGCAACATTCAGAATGAGCTTTGTGGTTATCACTATACAGTTGGCAAAACTAAAGAAAAAGGGTGCTTATAACAGTTCAGGAGAACAGGTTGTTGCAAGGTTATACAGCCACTAGCATTTGAGTAACATACAGTACTACAGAATATATTTATTCTGCAGTATATAAGAAAGATCAGATTTAAGTGCTTCCCATTTATCTCAGTCAAGAAGCCAAAGTGAGACACATTTCTTCAACCTTGGGGGAAGAAAATTCTTGGGCTTCTCCCAAATGCTAATTAGATGCTCATTCAAAGTGAATGAAAAAGAAAATAAAGCTCAGAAAAGGCTGGTGGTAAAGGTGATGCATCATCACCTGACACAGCTGCTTCCCCTCTCCTTTAGAAGAGCTGGCAGATGCAGGAATTGCAGAAGTGAATGCTGACCACTACTTCCCAGTAACCCCTGGCTCATCAAGTTCACAGAGAGGGTTGTTACAGTTCACATAAAGGTTCCCCAAGGGATGCATTTTTCTTTAAAAATTTAAGTAACAAGGCCATTAAAAAAAAAAGTTAACACTTTATATCTAAAATTACTTTGGAAGATTACATCTGGCAGCAAGGAATGGAAAGGAATGACGACAGCAAAACCAGACTGGGATGTGTTGGGAGGCACAGCTTTAGGTGTTCTGTACAACAGGTTACCAGCAAGAAACTCATAGGGTTAAGCATTAAGTGGATGCCACTGCAGCACAGCACACAGCAGCATAGTGCAGTTTGTAACTGCAGGTGGAAAGTTTGCAGCATTTTAAATGCTAGGTGGAATGAGTAAAGGTTTTTGGAGGCATTTTCATTAATCAGTGAGATTTTCAGTATTAAGGCAAATGCAGATTTTAGACTATCCAGAGCTCTGAAGTCCTACTAAAAATGAAATTTCTACCTCCTTCCCCCCCAAAAAAAATCTCATAATCAAACTAGGCAAATTATTCCAATCTTGCAGAAGTTTCGTTCTTAATTGTTTTTGCCATTTCATTTTCCCTCTAACTGCCTTTCTACTGAATAAACAACAAATAATGTAAAGCTGGTAAATGTATAACATGAGATATTACCTACATGACACACTGAAGCTAATACACTATTAGAATTAACAGCAGGCCAAATTTAGATACTTTTAATTTGAGAAGTTTTACAGGTATTAATTTCTAAGCATTTCACGTAGAGATATTAAGGAAGGAAGAGAAGGAAGTTACCAGACTTTGCCAGTGTAGGTGATCCAGGTGGAGAAAGGTTTATGCCAGGCGACAAGTAAAGATAATTTCTGTTCACTCCAGCATTGAAATCGAAGGGCGATTTGTAATCCTCATACAGATCCATGCCAGACAGTTCAGAGCGCGCAGCCATCCTCTTCCTCCACTGAAGCATTCATCTTTGCTCTCTGGGGTGACCCAGACAGCAGCATTCAGAAACCCTCCATTTCTCCACATGACACTCACTGTGCCTCCTCAGAGAATTGAGCTCTGTTACATATGATAGAGCTGCCTAGCAAGCGATTTCTCAGCCATCCTGTAGCTGCTGCTGTTTACATGGCACAAGGTTAAGTTCCTGTAAATTTATAACTGAGGCTGGACTTAAACAGACCGTTCCTTTAACAAACATTCACAGTGCACCACTCATGGCTTCTTGGAAGAGCCTTGGTCCTCTGCAGAACTGCATCAACTGTGTTCAATCGTTTAAATAAAAAAAGGTCACCTGACTGCAGCTACACCAGGATATCCTTAATCTTCTAGGACACAAAAGGATTACCAGACATAATCTATCCCATATACCATCTGTGTTGGACTTCTTCCTCTGATTAATGGAAAATTCTGTGTGCATAGCTATTCCTCCAGCTGTGTAATAACCACTAGTGAGAACCCAGTCTCTGCTGCCCAGGTATCACACCATAGTGCAAGTTCAGAATAGGAGAGAGCAGCATTTCTCTCTGAAGGCTGGGCTATAAACACCATCTTGGTTTATTGATGAACATTCTAATGTGCATTTTGATTTTTGCTCATGAGGCTAAACATATCTGGGTCTGAGTGGGTTTTGTCTGGGGGAGGGAGTTGTTAAATATTTATGAAGTACACTATCCTATGTTCATGGTTGTTCAACTAGCATTGTTTAGAGCAGCCAGTAACTGCAGTAATGCGTCACCTGAAATGTATTTATGTTTCAACACATACACAACAAAGAAAGATCAACTTACATAAGCCATCTGACTTCATGCCAGGCTTTAAGATGCAACTCCGGGAAGTAAAAATGCTTCTTACCTAAAAGAAGCACTCAGCACAGTTTTGCAGCACTTCACTACATTTTTTTTGTTTTTACTTTAAGGTCAGGTTCTTTCACGGAAAACAGCTTTAAACTGAGCAACAATTTCCTCCCAAACCTAGGATCCTCACTGCAACCTGCATGCAGAGGAACATAAGCAAATGGAAGGGAATCTTTTCCTGCACAGTACAGACAGAGCTAATCAGGAATTATTCCAGAGAAGGAATAATGAAGGAGCCTTGCAGCATACCAAAGTCAAGTCCAAGCAAAGTAATCCCTGGGCATATGAGGAGAAAGCACACCCCTTCTGGAATTTTGACTTCCCATTTCCAGTCAGCTGGCACAGGAACAGACCTTCCAGCTAATTAAAAAGCTGCTCCTTAGGCTAAAGACCTACATTTGCTTCTCGTGCAGAGTACCTGCAGGCTCATTACAATGAAAGTGCTGGAGCCTTGAAATAGGTCTGCTATTTTCCAAACCCACTGAAAAGAAGAAAGCAAAATGCCCCTCTGCATTTCTGACAGTGGCTGTGACATCTGCCAGAAATACTGCAAAGTCCACCTGACAAAGGTCAAAGCTTTGGCCACAGACTCTAGTTAAAGCATCCAGAGGCAGCAGAGAACTGTAACACAGCTACAGTAATAATATACTCCATTAACCAAGTTTGTTAATATGAACACCTACAGATTGTGCTTTGCAGCTTTCCCTTGTATAACTCAGGGGCTGCCTTCTGTGCAAAAGGCTCAGGCAGTAGTTCTGCTAACTGGGTTAGGTAAAACGACAAGTTATGAGATGTGGCACACAAAGAGCTGAGTATTTTCTACCATCACTCTCCCACCACAGAAAGAGAGAAAGAAGGGGAGGCAACACCCTAGGACTTTTTCCCAACCCTAGATAATCACTCAGTTTAACACTAATCAGCGCTAGCTGGCGACAGCTGCAAGTAGCTATTACAGGAAAAAGAACCCCTTATGAAAATCTGTTGATCCTTGCTAACAATCAAGAATTCCATTTCCTAGGCATTTCCTGGAGCAAACATTACATTCTTGTCTTTTACTTGTAGGAAATTCCCTACATTTACCAACCATTCAAAAATATCTGGCACTCTTCCTGTATCTTTATAGTGCAAAAGTTGTTGTCATGTCCCCAGAGACATCTGGATTGCCAGTCTCAACCACCAATCTCGCCTGCCAACTCTACTGACAGAAATCTGCATGGGTCAAACTCTTCAACACCTCTTCAGTGTGGTCAGAGACACATACAGGACGTGGCCCACTGCTGGAACACACATTTGTCTTACAGGGAAGATTTGCTGAATTACAAATCTGAGCCTCCACCCAAGAGGCTGAATTCTGCTTTTGTTCTTCCTTATGCGTAGCCTGAGCACAAGCCCAGTATTCACCCAAGACAATCTCTAGTTTTTAGAAATATTACAGAAATTCTACTGGTCTAAGGTCATTGCCAAAAGAGGGGTACCATGCAAGAGCTCCTTACTTCAAGTTCCTCTCTTTGCTCAGATTAATCTCAATTATAGTGGCCATACAGATGGGTTGCTACAGCACCTCCCAAACACATCACCTAAACCCATCAGACTCCTGCTCTCTTACCTGCTGGAGTTTACAGCAGTGTTGCTCCTCACTTGTTCCCCCATACTGCCTAAAGCCAGTCGAAGAAGATAGGTGCTGCTTGCTGTGGTGCATTTGGAGGAGGAATGAATCTCTCTCCAAGGGATTTTCCAAATTCAAGTGATGGCTCAAAGAAACAAATCATGATGGGGATGACAAACAGCAGCTGCACAGAACCAAAAAGCAAGGATTTTTTTCTGCCGTGTGAAGCTTTCTGACCACTTCAGCAGCTCTTGACAGTCACAGCAATCAAGATTTCTGTACACTATGAAAACAGTCTCATCATGAAACCTTTCTAAAGGGCCCTCCCATGACCAAAATATCCTGTTGGTCAGGCTTTCTCTCCTTCACAATAATTCAAAGAACATGCAGCTGGCTGGAGGTGGAACTGAGGCTGTAGAGCCATACCCTAATAGATGGATGCTGCACTCCCAGGGCAAGACACACATTTCGGAGCTGAAGCTCAAGTTTTGGCTTCTCTTACATGGCTTAGAGTAATAAACCATGCATCCTCAAATATCTCTTTTCTTTGCCCTACATTAGGAATTCAGTTTTACTGTGTACCTTGGTTATCACTGCCAATACCAGCTGCAAGGCAGTATCTGCAAGTATCTTGAAGACTGAGGAAGATGCTATTCCAGAGCCAAGCAGCATTGGGGTTTTGCTTACATGCAAGAGATTAAAACCAAAGACTTTCCCATTCCAGAACAAGCACTCATTTGCCCTTAACACCTTAGGAAAACTAAGAGGTTAGTACATAAGTTATCTATGCCATTTTAGAAGCTGGTGTCTGAGAGACTGGTGCAAGGTAGATACCTTCTGTCAAGAATTTTTGAACTAATTACTGACAAGTTCAACTGAATGTCACAAAGTGTCTCTCAGGAAGGCTTGGCAAGCTTCAGCAAGGCATTATCATCACAACTCCTACCATTAACCACGTTGTAATATCCTCTGTTAAGGTTACAGAGTGTACTTAAAGCTCTCCCAGATAACTGTTTAGCATTAACAGTCAGTATAGATTGTGCACCTCATGAATCATAAAGAAGGGAACTCCCTCCACAGCTAGAAAAGCTGTTAAGCTTGAGCAAACACTTTTTCAGATATTTGCCTGCTTGGTCTCTGGTGTATTCATTCTTCAGCTAGAACTTGCTAACCAGGTCTGCAGCTTCCACCATAACCCAAGGCTCCAGCAATGATTTAAGCAATGCAGTATTGAAGCACTTCTACCTCGACAGCAGCTAACCAAGGATAGGATGTTATGGTAGCCTTGTGGAGAAGCTGCCTTTCCCACATATAGGTCTAGCAGAACAATAGTTTGTATATATGGAAACCTTATATCCCTCTTTCCCTACAGAAACTAAACCCTGATGAAGTATGAATGAGTACCACCTCTGGGCTTTGAAGAAACTGAGCTAAGTACTCAGTAGTGTTTCATACAAACAGTTAAACTCAAGAAAGGCTACCACTCATGCCTCAGGATTGGAGGAATGCAGAAGCTACTACCCTAAGACATGATCTAAACAATATTTTGGACAAAGCTATCCAAATAACCAATCCACAATATCTACTCTGAATTCTGCTGTTACACAGGCACCTTCCCCACACTGAACATCCTGTGTTTGCATCCTGATTATACCCAGAGCTGCCAAACTTGTGCACCACAGCTCCTACTTTTGGCAAGGCTATTATGACTCCAGCACTTAAGCAAGCAAGCAAAAGAAAATGGGGGAAAATTACGGGAACACTTTGTTGACAAAGAGGGGGAAGAGGTGCAAGAAGCACTTGCCCTTTGGGGGCACAGCTAAAAGATTCAGTCTCTTATTTCAAGGTTTCCTGTTAAGATTCAGTTGCCTTCTCAGCCTATACTTGGTTTGAATTTCAACTTCTGCAGTCTGCTAAGAGGCAAGATGGGTAAGAGGCCTTCCAGTAAGTGTATCTGGGGCAAAGATTTCCAGCCAGGTGGTCTTCTACCACCCTCATCCTTCCCAGGTAGATCCCAATCAGGAAGCAACAGTCAGATTCCTCTCCCCACTCCAACAAGGTTTTATATGGCATAAGCCATTTTAAGAGCCATAAAGCTACTTAAGCATCTTAAGCCAATCTAGATTCTGTAGCATCAATTTGATCTTCAAAGTCTTACCAGTTTACAGGCAAGTAAAGCCTTTCAGCACCTGATTTGAGGCCTTAACACCGCATTAAGAGAAAAAGATGCTGTGAAGCAATAGGACAGAAGCCCAAAAACTAAAGAAGCCTGAAATATGTACATTAGGGCTATTTTCACACAGTGCTCTCTCCCCTTCCTTTAACAGCAGACACTTTTCAGTCCCCTAGGATTTATGTGTGACATGAATGGAGCTGCACAGCTACAGCAATTTCTGAACAGCACAAGCACAGGCTTCTGCAGACCCATTAGTAATGGTCAGCAGAATGTGGCTTAAAGGGTTAAGTATCTGCTGTCTTCCAGCAGGGTACAACTCAACACCATGATATTAATCTCAGTACTTCAGCCTCCCCCACATGCTTTCTCTGGACAAGCTCTGCCTGATATAACTACATCATTCAGTACAGTTCTTTGTACAGAAATGTTTTCTTCAGACTAAGTGCTGCCTTCACTTACTGTTATTAAAACAAACACAAAACCCAAAAAACCCCTCCACCAACAACAACTATAACCTCTTCAAAGATGTATCTCCCTGCAACACAAACATTCCAAATGTTACAGGTAGGGATCATGGGGTTGCCAGTATTGTTCCTCTCTTAAACCAAAGTCTCAGCCCACGGTATTTCAGACAGCTGACGCATGTCTTGGCAAAGGCAGCTGTTCTCATCTCTCCTCTCAATCCAATTATAAACTCAGACTAATTTCCTGAGCTCTTGTGAGGGAGTAGATCCACACTCCAGCATATTCTGCTACTAGACAAGCTGATACTACAGTAAAATACTTAACCCACTCATGTCAGACAAAATTCTCTGTATTTGCACACATTCTCTACTATAAGTGTTTCAGCATTTAGAAGATTAGGCAGAAATCCCTGATTTATGATGAAGCTGTGTGTCTCAAACAGTGCTCAAAGCAGTCACATTTGTCAGCTCCAGCACTCACAGGTGAAAAGTTTTTCAATCTATAGAAAAGATCCCGGCCAAAGGACAGAACAGCACCCCAGAAGCAGTGATCAGAGTTTGCACTGACTTTGGAGAAGTCAGATGAAACCCTGCACACGGAGGAACAGTTCCAAGTGAGATTAACAGAGTCAAAACACTGACAGGTAGATTTTAGAGGAATGCATTTAGTTATTTCACTTCAGCTGCTTATCCCAGTTATGCTGGCATTCTCTATAGACTCCAATTCCTCAGGCAAGAGACTGAAACTGTCAAAAATGTGAAGAAACAGTACCGAGTTGCAGCTAGATAGATGATAGTTGGGAAAGGTGAGGAAGAAAAAACCACAGTGGAGAAATGGGATTGTTTCAAACAAAGTTTCAGTATGTAACCTTGCAATCTAATTAAAAGTTTTACTTGAGTGACTCTGGAGTGACTCCCAGCCTCCCTTGGAAGACAAGTCTGTTTTTCTGCACTCTTAAAGCAAACTTCCCTCTTTTAACACAGCATCCCAGAGCCTCCATTCCTGAAAAGCAGCTCCAAAAAAGTCCACCACCCCCACTCTAGGTAACCAGGCCCCACCGTGATATTGACCCTGAGGTTTTAAGAACAAAGCAAATTCAATTACACATTAAGTTGAACTATATATTGTGATATCTAAAAATAAAAAGCATCCTCTGTAGTCTTAGCAGTACCTTAACAATACCAACAAAATCTTCATTGCTTGTGGTACACAGTAGCTCCCACCATGTAACTACCAAGTTCATGCCTGGATTTAGTATAGCACAGAAATTCCATCATTTACTATCAAGGGCAGAAATACAGAAGCAACCAAGCAGCACACAATTTGATGCAAGCAACAAGGGTTTAGGGTAAGCACTTCACAAAATCCATTCTATGAGAGATCCCACAAAGACAGGCCAAGAAAGTTGGGCTTGTTCAGCCTGAAGAGGACCCCAGAGAGGTCTCATGGCAGCTTTCCAGTACATGAAGGGGACTTGTAAAAGAGGAAGAACAACTTTTTACACAGATAGTGACAGGACCAGGGGGAACAGTTTCAAACTAAAAGAGGAGAAATTTACATTAGTAAGAAATTCTCAGAGGGTGGTGAGGCACTGGAACAGGTTGTCCAGAAGTGGCAGATGCCCCATCCCTGGAAGTGTTTGGAGGCCAGATTGGATGGGCTCTGAGTAACCTGATCTAGTTCAGCCTGCCCATACCTGGGGGTTGAACTGATGAGCTCAAGGGTCCTTCCAACTCAACCATTCTGTGATATGGTCCTGGGCAACCAGCTCCAGGTGGCACTGGCCTAACAGAGGGGTTGAACCTCCAAAGGTCCTTCCCACCTCAACCATCCTGTGATTAACACAATGGCTGTAACAAGTCACAGGCTGCTCCTCCAGGTTCTCCAAGGATCCTCCAGGGACCTCTCTTTTTCAGAACAGAAGGGGTCCTGGCACCCTGCCTTAGGCAGGGTCTCTGGCCCACCTTTCATCTTATGCAGTTACCTGCTGACAGAATAGAGTTCCATTTTCTCCCACACTTTCTAAACTGAGATAGGACAGAAACTTCATGGGAGACTTTTCACTTCTACACATCTCCCCAGTGTATAGAGGTATTATGACAGCTGACAAGCAAAGCAAAAGCATTTATAGAAGTAAAAACTACCTTGATTTCTGTTATGAGGCTGCAGGAAAAAGGCAGCTTACAGGTTCTGGGAGAGGGAAGTGTCTCTTGTCTTTTCATAAGAGGCACAGGCTTACACTTTGCTCACTAAATGAATGAGCAAGCAACTTTTTGGGCTGGACATATGACTCCAGACACATAAGCAGTTCTTGGCAAGTACAAAAGCCATCTACTTCCCCCTGACACCCCTTCTCCAGGAGGGAAGTGAATGTATGCCTCTGCAGCAGAAAGAGTTCACTCTCGTACAGAAAGAAAAATAAACTACCAGTGTCACTGAGCTAAAGCTGCCTTTCAGCAGGAGCCTCTCCTCCTTTTACCCTTTATCAATTGTACAGAGCCCAAGGAAACTAGGCTCAAATTAAGTCTTTGAATTTCCTTCTCAGACTCCTCAATTTAATTTTTCATCCACCCCAGCACAGTTTCCTTTACTCCTCTAATAACTCTCTCTAGTGCATGCTCTCAGGTTCCCTTAGCACAGTTCCTCGGTTGAGAAAAAAGCTGACACAAAAGCTTCCAAACACGTCAGTTCATCTAGAAATGTCATCTTGCCCTTCAGAAGCACTGGGAGAGTCACTTCTGCTCTCAGGACACAGTAATTTTTACCACAACCACACAAATCTCCCCAGAATGGTCAGAGCACAGTAACCTCCATGTGGGCTTCCACAAAGGATACACACATAACACCAAAAGGAGTGGTATTTTCTAGAAGCACTGCTAATTTTACCACACACAAGTTACTGGTTGCATGGTTAAAGTGCACTCCTACTGTAACCTGGCACCTTATTCAGCTATCCATGATAAAGATCAGCTTTTTGCTTAGTAATAATGGCAAACCACAAGGTTTTTTCCCTTCTTTGGACTTGACTAGGTAAGTCTAGAATTTTGACTTGAGCAGTCAAACAAGTGTAATGGCACAAAACTTAAAGTACACTTTCTCAAAGACAAGCAACTGCAAGTAGCAAGCTGTATAGAAATCCTATTCACATTTTTGCTCTTGGCTTATCTGAGAGCATAGTATGAAGTATCTGTGAAACTATACAACTCTGCCTAGTCAGCAGCAAAGTGCACGAGTACAATCAATTCACAGACATGAATGCTCCAGAAATGTCTCAGGTCATAAGAACTTTCTCCTGAGCCCCTTTCTTCAACCAGTCAATTCACACCTTTAGACCAGTAATGAGTTTTGCTACAAATCCTTCTGAGAACCAGCCTGTCCATCAGGTACCTAAAAGCTCACAGTAGACACTGAGCCAGTTACAGCTTTTCCAAGCAGATAAGCCCATAATGAACACAAGCCCTTATTCATCTACATTTATCACACTGCAGTTTCAGTGCACTCTCCTAAACTTAAAAAGTAAGACCTAACGAAGGAGTGCTAATGGCACACCACCAGATTGCCGGTATGAAGTACTTGTGGAGCAACTCACTATTACTGGGTATCTCTCACTTGAAAACCCAGAATAAATTGTGCTGTTTTCCCTGCAGCACCAAACAAGACACATTACCTATTCCTTTATAGTCCAGTGCTTTACCAGTCAACCATTCAACCGTGTAGTGCCTGAAGTCTCCTGTTCCAGAAGGAGTGTGGCTGCTGCTTGCCCATACTGCCAATTCCACATCCAGCAGCAATTTCTACAGTGCTTCCAAGCTGATTTGGAGCTTAAAGGACTTGGGCACATCTTGCCAGGGGTGCAAATTGGACAAACTCAGGACGTGGGCTTGAATATTTCAGCACTGCTCTTAATCTAAGAGTTAAGAGGGAGAATCCTGCAACTGTGCCTGCAGCAACCAGCAGCAATTCACTAACAAACCAACTGCACTGACCAGCTTTTTTTTTTTCCTAATATAATGCAGATAATGCATCTACCTTTAGAGTATTACAACCACTGAAGTTGCCATTATATTAATAAGTCTCTGAGATTTTATCCGATTGATATGTCCTTGATTGACTTTTAATGCTGCTTGAGCTGAGTAAATCCTGTTAAGAGACATTTGCCCCTACTCCAAGTCACACTAGGACAGTAAATTAAATGAAACTGTTAACCTAGAGAGATGTTGCTGTCACATAAATCAACCAACAGTTATAAAGCACAAATCACTCCAAAAGCTAAAGGTGAGAAAGAAAAGGGTCAAGCAAGTTTGTCCAGTGATGATTCCAAAGAAAGATATAAAGCTTTAAAGGACTTCCAGGCACTGAAGACTTGAGCATACCCAAGTCCATCAGATCTGACTTTGGACATGAGATGCTACTTTTGCTGCTGAGTGACATTACAAGCAACCTGTATTTCCTTTTTAACAATCTAAACAGGTTCAGATCATTAAAATTCTAATCTCTCAAGATCTCCAAGCAATATTAATATATTTATGCACCATCTAATTGTGTTCCAGTCCATTCCACACAAAGGGAAATTTTCCTAAATATCAGCATGCTTAGATAAGCATCCAGGCTCCTCATTTATATTTCACAGCAAAGTAAGTACAATGAGTTTAACCATTAATTTTACTGAAATATATGATAGTGGACAAATTGAAAGACCTATCTAATGAACAAAGTCAGGCAGGCATTTTTCCTGATTCTGGTGCAGTTGATGTGATAGAAACTACAGGGGGAAGAAAAAGAAGTGCAGGTTTAAAGCAAAGTTCGAAGGCTATTGAGCTTTATCTCTAAAAGCAGACAGGAACTGAAAGACAGGAATGGAAGGGGGTTATTGGGTTGTTTTTTTTAATTTTACGTGGGTTTGGTTGTTTATGGGTTTTTATGTTGGGATTTGTGGTTGGGTTTTTCTGGTAAAGAAAGAACACCTCCACTGATTTTAATGAGCAGCTGCCCCAGAACTGCACTGCTCCACAAGTTGCCTCCTCCCAGTATTTGACCTGGAGCAGAACACCAGTGCAAACTCTGAGAATAAGTCTTTAAAGGGCTACATGAAATCTAAGTTTAGCATCTCTCCCTATTGCACAACCTAATGCACCACACAACTCATTTCAAAACTGTAAATGTCAAACAAAAAATACATATATTTGTAGCCATTCCCAGTATTGGTCATGCCCTAGTTTAATGGATCTGTTGTGTTTATCAGATTAGTCTGGTAACTTTTCAAACTTTATGGTTAAGAACTGCTCTAGCTGGTACTCAGGTTATTGTTACATCAGGTTTGGCACATCACAGCTTGTCCATCAGCACAAAAAACCACTCAGAATAACTCAGAGCTTAAACAGCTATGAATAATGCAATCCACTATTTTTCATTCTGGTAAAAACTTGAGCAGGATATTGAAAGAGGTGGAAGTAGAAATACTGTCTTGCATACTGGTAATCCTCAGCTGTCAATGCACAAGTGTGCCCTGTAGCAGGGAGCTGGGATACAGCATTATTCCTAAGAAGCCATCACATCCCTCAGAAACGTTACTGGCACCATCTTGCATGAACGGGAAACAAAGCCTCTCCAGTAATATTACCTCAGAACAGGAAGACTAGAGAAGTTATTTTACTTGACACTTGCTCTATCCTTAATTTATCAGTTTTCCCTTCTAAAAATATTGAAAAGTCTTCTCAGCTCCTCTTGACAAAACACGGAGGTCTTGCTTTGATTTTTGCATGCCTCTTCTCATATTTTCACTTTCACAAAATTTGCTTTTTAATAGAAGATACTCTTCACTGGGGATGGGAGGGAAGTACATTTCTGGGATTCACCAAAGTGAAGTTTGAGCTTGAAATGTAAATAAGAAAAAGAAGCATACTAAAGACTTCATGTATCAGTGTGCTAGAACAGAATTAAAGTCTGTACATTCGTTCCAGTAAAGCTCTCCCTTTTGTCATTTATCCCAAAAACACTTCCTTACCACAGAGGAAGTACTGAGCACTCACTCTGCTGATTCCATTGACACTCAAATTGTTTTTCCTCTTATACAATCTCCAAAAATCTGTCATGCCAAAAAACCTGTACGGTGACAGGTATAGAAGCCAATCAAAACCACTCAGCTTCAAAGCATCAACTCCAACAGGTTTCACTTGCTACTGCTCAGAAATGTGCAGAACCTAATTCTCCCTGCTCACTGCAGCTCATGAACCATGTTCATCTGCAATTCACACACAAAGGTAGCAAAGCAGGATGCCCCAAATACCCTTTAAGGGTGGTGTAAGTTTCCCAGGTAAAGAATTGGTCAGTACTTGTGTTTTACCATAGAATGATCTGGGTTGGAAGGGAGCTCCAGTTCCTCTGCTAGGGACATCTTAAACTAGATCAGGTTGCTCAGAGCCCCGTCCAGTGTTTCCATTGGACCTTTCAGATGTCCACTGAACCACCAAAAACCTGCAATGTTTTGAGGAATCAAGCATCCACCACCTCTCTGGGCAACCTGTTCCAGTGTTTCATCACCTTCATCATAAAAAAAATTTCTGTGTATCTAGTCTGAAGCTTAAAACCATCACCCCTTGTACTATCACAACAGGCACTGCTAAAAAGTCTGTCACCATCTTTCTTATAAGTCCCCTTTAATTACTGAAAGCATGCAATAGGATTTCCTTGGAGCTTTCCTTTCTCCAGGCTGAACAAGCTCATCCCTCTCAGTCTTTCCTTATACAACAGAGGTGTTCCATCCCTCCAATGATTTTCATGGCCCTCCTTTGAACCTGCTTCAACAGGTATAAGTTTGTCCTTTTCTAGGACCACAGAACTGCACACAATACTCCAGGAGGAATCCCATGAGATCCAAGAAGAGGGGCAGAATCACCTCCCTTGCCTGGCTTGCCACTGCTGCTTTTGGTGAGGCAAAGGATGTGTTATGGCTTTCTGGGCTGCAAGTGCAGACTGTTCACTCATGTCCAAATTTTCATGCACCAGATGAAGCTCCTCCCTGCAGGGCTGTTCTCAATCCCTTCACTGATACCACGGGTTGCCTTAACCCAGAATAATTTACAGGAACAAATTACAGACTTAAGAGTGTCAACAACTTGCAGCTCAGAAGTTAGTGTTTTAAGCAATGCACCCAGAGGGGTGCATTAGGCAGAAGGTTCACCTACCCTTGCACCTGTGCTCTGAGAGCACCAACCACCTTCCCTGCAGGATTGCTGGACTGTTAAAACCAAGTCCTCAAAACCACATTTGAACCTGAAGGACCCCCACACATATACCAGCAAAACCTTTACAGAATGTGCTCTGTACAGACATGCTCTTTACAGAAGTGCTGTGTAGGTCCAACCAACCCAATCAGCGGGCAGTTAGTGCAGCCCAGCACACAGTGGCTACATCCTGCAGCGCTCTGGCACTTGTTACATGCCTGGTGAGCTGCTGGCTTTTTCCCCCTTTGATATTAAGCATAATTAAGCAAGTTTAAATTGAATGCCAGAACTGGTTGCTGGAACTGGGTAATTAAGAGTACATTTGCAGTAGACTGATTTCTTTGGAAAAAGTCAACTGTTGGAGACACCACAGTCCCAAACCGAATTTTTCCCCCAAACGATAATCAGAGATTCCTCCAAAAAATTGGAAACAACCAAGTTGACTAAGTATTTAAAGATTAACATGAAGGGCAGGAAAGCAAGGTTTGTTTCCATCTAAAAATCAAGACTGTATTCAAAGAGACATTCAGCCACTTCATTTTACTTTTCCAAAGAAATGTACTACCATCTACTTAGTGTCCACACATCAAGTGTTAACAAGATTAATATACAAAGTTCAAGTGGCAGTTCACAAAATACAGACAAGTGTCTCTGTTGCACCTCAGCATTTACTAGAAGGACACTAAGAAATTCAGATCTATTTTAGGAAAGGCTAGTATTTAAGACTGATTGTTATAAACAGTTATTTAAATGGTAGCAGCGACTGTTTATTCCTTCATCAAAGTTTTCAGGCAAGGAGGTTTAGAGTGGGTATCTATAACATATCTTTACTGCAGTTAAGGACTGCTTTATTGGAGAAAATAACAGTAATGTTTCAGAGTCTTCTCCCCTCCTTCCAAATTACTTAAATCATATGACAGTAGAAGCCAGCTAGAAATGCAGTAGAGTTTTTGGCAGTTAAACTACATAAACAACAACTATGACACACAGCATACCCCCAGCACATCCTAATCTGGATTTAGGTGCATCCCCCCAGACTAATCTTGGGACTGAGGTCCCCACACACCCTAGACAAGGAGTTGGTGGAAAAAGATAGTGTGCAGGTAGCCAGCTGTGGCCTGAGCCATGGAAAAAGCAGAGAGCCAGACCCACAATGTGTTCAGTCTTGCCCAACAAGAAGATAAGGGATGAACACCTGCTTGTGGTGAACAGCAGCACAACACCAGTTTGCCATTTCAGACAATGGCAATCTGGGGTTGTGACCTTCTTCAGATGCTCAGACAGTTCTCTTTGGGGTCCTCTCCAGGAACTTCTGCTCCCTGCTCCTTCAAGTGTCTCCAGAGGTGGTGATAGATCACATAGCAATGCTCTGAACACAGCAGGCAGACCCATCCCTTTCTTGAGGGCCTGAACATGACATCCTTGGGATACTGGAGCTGCAGAGCACCTGTAGAGTCTGCCCAGGCAGCAGACAAAAAGGCTTGTCACAACTCAGAGCACAAGAAGGTAAAACATACCTGCCATGCAGGCACCAGAGCAGTACTAAGAGAAAGACAAGAAGTCATTTCAGGCCCTTCCTTTCACTCAAGAACAAACTCCCTGTAAAAAATAAAAACAGTTTCGGAGCACAACACTTGCACGTAGCTTGCTGAGGAGGCGAAACAGAACATGAATGGTGCTTTTAAGAGCTCATAGCTCCAAGCAAAGCACATTGCAGTAAAACAGCCTGTTTTCCTTCTGCCAAGACAGTGACATCTGGCAACAGAAAAGTCAATATTTAAATCAGGCTCCATTCCACTCCATGCCTAGGCTGGTACTACTGATGCTCCTCATCCCTGAATGTACGTCAGCCGCTCAGCAAAGGCTCTTCAGGGACCGCCTGGCGCAGGTTCTTCTGGTGCTATGGAAACAGCCTGCACAGCGTGTGATCCACGCACACCAGGGCCGTGTGTGCAGGCACAGAACCAACCCCTGCCAGCACTAATCAAAGCACTCTGAGCAGGTTAACAACAGAGACTGATCTGGGGGCTTTCTGCTCAGCCTTCAGCCTGCTTCTCAAGGCTCCTCAGATGTACGCAAAACACTTTTGAGATGGGCTGAAGGGATTTCTCTTCTGCATATCAATACAGACACTCGAGAGCAAGGTGCACTCTAGCACAGTAGTGTGCCCATTTCATAACTCTGACCCTTCTTTTGAGTAGGAAGTTCTGGTTCCTACTTTAAAGATGCTTATAGGCAAGTCCTTGTACAGCTCCTTTCCTGGGAACCTGTGTGAGGAAAAGCAAGGGACACATCAGGACTCTGATATACTCCTCCAGGGACTGCAGTGTCAGAACATACAAGTTCAGTGAAATGGCCATTTTCAAAGGGAGCCCATCCTGGCAGCAGCTGCAAATATGCCCTACTATATGTTATTCCCAGGGACTGGGTAGCTGTAGAACACTGCAATGAAATCAGATAGAGATGAGTAGAAGCATAAGGGGAGTTTCTTTTAAATTCTGCTATCCTGATCAAATTAATCAAGACTTTCTAATGTCATTATGTGATATACATTTAGGCAGAGAACAGACAAAGAAGAGTAGGATCACTTCTTGCTCATTTTGGGACCCCTGCTAGTCATTTAATTAAAATACTTTAGGCAAGAAGTAAACAATGCAAAACAGACACAAGCAACATCCTCAATGCTTTCAACTGAAATACACAGCTTTGCCATGCTAAGGAGCAGTTAAAAAACATTACTTGTAAAGCTTTGTTTTCAACTTTTTGAGGTTTTTCTCATGAACAACATCACTACCACATATGGGCTGCAGTCCTAGCAAAGCACAGGAGGAGCACCTGTCTGAAAATACCAACTCCAGCCCAGGTTGCCTCCCTTGGCACATCTTTTCATCTGTCTCTGGGGTTTAGGGGGTTCTGATGAAGTGTCACTTCTCTCTAGCTGCTAGACAAGGGAAAGCAAAACAGGAAAAATACCTGCTCTTCTGCCTCTGCTTGTCTAACCCACCACCCCAGCAAGCTGCAGATGCTCCCCAGAATCTTTGTTACTCCACAGTACAACACTGTCATTGCAAGTGAGGACTTTGAGCCAAGGACTCCAAGTCCAGGACTGGAGACTTGTCAGGCTTAGTCTGTCTCTACCCTTCTTAATTTGCCTGTGGCTCTGTTTTACTTGATGTGTCTCAGAGTAGAGACACAGAATGTGAGAATACAGGCATGGCACAAGAGAGCACAGCGTTGACAAGGGAAACCCCATGGCTGTAAGAAAGTCATCAGTCACCAGTGGAGAGGTGTAATTGGACAGGACTATTCTAGAGATACCAGACAGCAGAGGAATAATATCTAGCATATATAAAATGCATTTTATATAATAGATTTGGATGAAACACAGAACTTGCAAAGCCACGAAAGAAACAGCAGAAGTGTAAAAAGCAAACACAACAGAACGATTCCAGTGGATCCTACAGTGAGGAAGAAACCACCACCATCATATTCCTCCCAGAAAAGGAGTCACAATACGAGAACTTGCTCTAATACCCCTGCCACCACCAAAATTATATTACCAGCCACCAAGAAAAAGGTGCAGAAACTAAGTTTGTTATTATTACTAAGATTTAATCTGCATAATAATATTTTTATAAACTGATTCTTGAATTAGATTGTTAAAATTTCAATTACACTAACAATAAACAGGTTATCTTTCCATATACACACATGAAGTATGCTTTCTCTTTATCTACTAAGTTTTTAAGCACAGCACACATTTGTTGTTCTGCTGGGAGGCTACAAGCAGGAGAGGGGCAGTTCAGAAGCCTGTCACTCCAAACCACACGTGTCACAGCACATTCCTACAGACCTCAGTTCTGCAGAAAAGGGATCATTCTAGGTTTGGCTAAGGCAGGATTTGCTGGGCCACTCCACTGTCAATCAGCATCCAAGGATATTGCTCTGCTTTCACACTCTGGAATAGACAAGGCAGACTGCAAAACAGAAAGCTGTCTCTTTCAGTGACAGCATTCACACCACAGCACTAGTGCTGGTTTCTCTTTAGCTAGCATCAATCCACCTCTTTCTGCTCTAGAGCAAGCAGCAGCACAATGAGCATTTTTCCACACACCAGCATTTGCTGGCAGCCAGTGCTGTGCTGCTGCCCCTACCCCACCCAGGGACAAGTGGCTGCAGACTCCTGCAGCTGACTGACATCATTTGTACTTGTAATAGCAGAAAATCCACACAGCCATCTACACCTCTGCCAGAAATAAGTGTTTTCATAGCAGGGCAAGGGTACTCCAGAGCAGTTTGTCTGACTCATGGTATCATCCTGCCAAATGGCCAAAACCAACACACAGCTGTGTATTCTTTCACTTCTGATCCCTTAACCAGAGGCAGAGGAAAAGGAGGAAGACAAGTAAGAGGAACTGGCAGGAGTGACACTGAGCTTTCAGGAGAGATCCAGATTAGAAAGTTCTGGGTAGCTGGTCTGTTAATGCAGCCCTTTTCAAAAGGGAAGGCTTGCAGCAGAAAGCCTGTCCTCCAATACAAGATTTTTGAGTGAAGGCTCCCAATCACTCTCGTTAACACCCCCAAATATGAGCAATTTTGAAGACACTCACTCTCCACATTTAACAGGAGAGAAAGCTGTCCCTCTGGAGACTTAAATTGAAACTGACACAGAGTGACAGTGTTGGCTGAACAAGAGCATTTCAATTTAGTGCTTAATCTCACTTAATGCTTGCTTTCCCTTTCAGTCACCCTTTGTTTGACATTTTTCTGCTTACTCATTGCAGGATATTAAAAGAACAAGGGTAAACACCTCCCTTCCTCTATATAGCAAATCTGAAATCAGAAGTGCCTGTGACTCCAGTGAGGCAGCAGTGGGGTCATTCTCCTACATGGAGGCAAGCATCTTGTAAAAGCACAAAAACCCCACACCCATCTCAGGTGTCTGCTCCACAGAGCTCAGCAAATGACATTTGCTCTCACCTATTGAATTAAGAAAGAGGAGTTATTTTCTCTTGAATATTGGTCAAGAAACATTGGCTTTCAAGAACACTCCCTGCACTGTATCTGCTGCCATGGAAACATCATTTTTTGAAGAGATACAGCACATATCCCCCCTTACCTGCAGCAATGTCCAGCACCCTCAGGAATCAGCAATTCACAAACAGCTCACTGATTTTACATGGCAAATCTAGTCCCTCGTTTTCCTGCAAGGCTTCCTTGCACTGGCTGTCGTGCCAATAAAAGCTGTCAGGACATCTTCCTGTTAAAGGAGCAAACAATTCTAAAGAAAGAGGACAAAGCCTTCCCAGCCTTTACAACACTCAGGTGAGCCAAAAGAGATTTTGGGATGTCCTTACCCAGTAGGGTGAGTGCATGGCAGAAAGCATCAGAAGCCACAACACCCACTTCCTTTATCACTCAGCTCCTCCTGGGACTATACTAACATCTGGCTCACAAAGCAGAAGTTGTTAGTCAAAGGTTGCTGTATTCAGCAGCTGTAGAAGACAAGGGGAAAAATGTACATACAAGATAGAAAGGAGCATGAACAGAGATATGAATGACATAAAAATGAACAGAGATAGCATTCCCAAGGCAGAGTAGTGCAGTATGTGGTTACTGACAGCCCCTGTAGATGGAAGGGGCTGTGCTCTGCAGCCACCAAACCCAGTTCATAGCAGCTCAACAGCACTCATGCCCAGCCCAGAAGAGGTATTAACATATGGCAGACAACTTTCAGCCACGAAAAACAGCTGTTCTTACTTTACCCACAAAGCACCCAGATCAAGCAGAGCAAGACACTTGCTCAGCCTCCACCAGCACATTCTTAAGCCAAGTTGCAGTGCTTTATTTTAGGCCAGAAATGTCAGCCTGAGCCTCCAAGGCCTCCCATTGCTTTGGTGGGCATTCACAGTGGGAGAAAGGGGGAACCCGTGGGCTGCTTCAAAGTGTAGGAAACTGGAACAAAAAGGAATTGCATAAATTTCGTGTCAGATTTTAAAAGCCCTGAGCAGTTACAGCTTGGCCTCATTGGAAGATCAAAGGACATAGATTCTTAGCCAAGCCTTCCCTGCACCAAAAGTTCTGAGAATAGACCTAACTCTGCCGGAGTGAAGGATGGTAGTGATTGCTTGGGACAGTGTTCATTGTAGGGAACAGGGAAAAAGAGCCATGCATACCACAAGCAACAGATTCTTTCCACAGCTGGAGCACTGGCCTGGCCCCCTTCTCCATATCCTACTCGAGTGGGTGTGAGTATGAATGAAAAGTTCAAGTTACCCTTCAATGTTCAAGCACTGCAGAAGGCAGGAACAGCTGACAATGCTTCAGCCTCCAGCTGCCCACCCAACAGCTGTGCATAAAGTGCTCCAGTGTCCCTCCAACACAACACTGATGCTCCACATTTCAGTACCTCACTGGCTGAGAGAGGAAGACAGCAATGCCATCAAATAACAATGTAATCCCACCCCACCAAGTCAGGACTTCAGCCTGAGTCAGAACAAGATTTTCCCCACCAATACAGTTTTCATTCAAAAGAAATGAAAGCTTGCTGCTGTTCAAGGGACCTACTTATGTAAGTCTTCTGATATTTGTCATTGTCAAGTCACTGTTAGAGACACTCAGCTCAGTGAAATCATTCTTCCTTTTTTAGTTCCCACAACAGCTGTCCACTTGTATTTACTTACAAGTGTTTGATTTCACAATTGCACATTAAGTGGAAAAAAAAAATCATACCTACAGTACTGTAAGTACCCAGTAATAAGAAAACAAATAAAGCAAAAACAAAAAGTAGGAAAAGGTGCAGCTTTGTCCAATGGGACAATGGGGGAAATCTTGTCCTAGTGCCAGCAACAAGTTCTTCCAGCACAATAAAGAATATTAAAGTCCATTCTGTCAGCCCCAAAAGTGCAAGTCAAGGTTCCAGGAAAAGAAACATTTACATAGTCTCAAGAAATCACATGTAGTGTTTTGGGACCCCTTTTAAGTATCACAAAAGCCTGAAGATTTTGAAAGACACCAGGTTACATAAGTGAAGTGTTGCTGAAGCATAAGAGGAACCTCTGAACACAACACTACAGATGGATCATTACCAGATAACTGTGCTGTGGTGCACGTGTTTGTGAGACTGTTCAGTGGCACAATCTTCTCATTCAGAACACTGCTTCCACTGTAAGGGCAGCTTCATCCTTATTTTTCCACTGGTAAACTGTACCAGCACTGACAGTAACAGTGGCAAGTCAGAGAGAGACTTTCTGCAAGCAAAATCAGGTGTGATTGTGGTTTGGTTGTTTGGGGTTTTTGTTTGTTTTTTTTTTTTGTGGGAGGGGGGAGGAAGAAGAGGAGACAGCAGCATCTTCATGAAAGCACAACTGCAGTTATTAATCTATTCAGCAAATAAGTCCATACAGTGAATCAGATTTTTGTTCATGACAAGTTAAAGTAAAGCAACAGAACAAGGGGCTCCTCACCCCAGGATAATATTATATCCATTTGGCTTGAGCTGACACTACTGCTTTGGTGCCTGTAATCACAGAGCAAGAGATTCTGAGTGCTTGGATCCCTATTTCCAGAGCTGTTGGAGTGCACTGAGAATCACCATCCAGCCAGCCCAAATATCCCTTTGCTGAAAACAAAGGCATTTCAAGTGAAAAGTTGCCCAGTGATTCTCATGCTGCTGCTAGTAGGCTAGAACAACTTTTTAAGAGCTGCTGCCAAACCTGACTGCTCAAGAGAGAGGAGAGACTTAAGCACATTCTGCACCTGAAGTGCTAGCCTTGTCTAGTCTGGCTGCAGTCTTAACCATAACCTAGATTTTCTTCCTGCCTCCTAACTAACACTGAGACAGCTGTCACCATAACAACAAAGTGTGCAACCTCTGACTCACAATTTTAAACAAATTAATTTCTGGTTGGAACAGGCAATCCAGAATGTTTAAGCTGGCCCTAGAGACAGGGCCTGGTGGCCTGGACTTTAACCACATATGTTGGCTTTAGTGTGTAATAATATTGTATCATCAAGCAGTTTCCAATGCAAGCACTCCAGTTTGCCAAGAAAGGTGGTCTTTGAAGTCTAATTGGCAGGATATTAAGAAGCCTTTAATTAACTGGCACAAGTGTGTTAAGTATTCTAGATTTTCCCACTGTACCTGCAGATCTCCACCTCACCATGAAAACAGCATAATTACTTCAAAAAGAAGGCAGAGGAAGAAGGTGTTGCACCATGTTTGCTCTGTAACAGCCCCTTACATCATACTAGGTACACTATTCTGATAAACATCCTGACGTGCAATACCCTCTTTGTACAAAGCAATTAATGACAGATATGAGTACAATAGCAAAACAAACCTCTAGTAAATGTCAGGACTGCCACTAAAGTTTTTCAAAAGATCGTGTTATTTTACTCTCCTTTCCCATCAGAAGTTGTTCAGTTTTTTTATTGCAGTTGCAATAAATCTCTTTCACAGGACAGCCTCCAGAACTTTGAGACAAATACTGAAATCAGTTTTAATGCTCCTGCAGTTGGAATTAAAATTTGGAACGAACTGACAGTTGTGCTATTTTCTGGCACAATTCTGTTTGTTGGTACACAAGAATAGGGTTTGGAGGTTGTTTTCTTTCAGTTTTTGTTGGGTTTTTTGTTTGTTTGTTTTAAATTTATATTTATATTGAAGATAGACACAGGACATCTGAATGGTTGAAGGAACCTCCCTGAGGTGATTCAGCCCCTCACCTTCTGATCAGGCAGAGATAGCCTGACCTTTTCTGTGAGTACAGAGAAACTCAGCAGGCATTGTTAATTGTACAGGTGTACTACACAATCCTCGAAACACGTAAGTGGGAGCGAATCAAGGCGGGCACCAGGACCAGCTCACCTGGCAGAGCACAGAGCTTGGCACACTCCCAGCAGCTCGGGCACCTCCAAGATCCCAGCGGCTGCAAGGGCGCGCTTCCCCCCATCCCGGGCACGCCGAGCAGGAAAATCCCGAACGGAACCAGCCCAAGGGCGCAGACACCGAGCTGGGCCAAGCAGCCCTGCCAGCTATCTGCAGGTAAGCAGTGACCCCAGCCTGCCCCACCTGTCTAGGGGAAAGCAGCTGGTAGCTCAGTACCACACCATATAAAAGGCTCCAACTGATGCATTAACGGGTTGGATAAATGTAATACATCTCCATGGGATAAGCTCATACAGCAAGAGAATGTGCTTTATGCTTTACCTACAATCAGGTCGGTTTTCATCAGGGCACCAACTACTCTCTTGGGCAAGTAATCCCAAGGTCTTTGGGTTTCAATAAAACATGAAGTTTTAGGAAGAGTGTTGCAGACAGGACAACAGTGTTCCCAGGCAAAACGCACACCAGCCGTGCTGCCGCCCAGGGGCCGAGGGGCAGCTGCCCGAACGGAGCCGCCAGCTGGGGAGCAAGCCCGGGCTGGAGGGAATTAACAGGGACCAAACCTCGCGAACGGCGCTGGTCAATCAAAAGTTGCACACTCGTAAAATGGAAGAGCTTTACTTCTACCGCAGGGTGAAAGCAGAAAGTTTGTCCTGCCCGCGAAGCGCCGCGGGCAGGCCGGGATGCGCTGCCGTGCACCCGCGGCCGGGGCCCGGCAGCCGCCCGGGCTCCGCCGCCCGGCCCCGGTTCCGCCTTTCCCGAGCCGCCGGCCACCGCAGCCCTGCCCAGGCCAGGGCAGCCCCTCCCGCACCGCCCCGGGCCCAGCGCTGCCCGGCCCGGCGGGGCAGGGAGGGCAGCTCCGGGCCGAGCAGCGAAGGGCTGCCAGAGCCACCGCCGCCCGCCGCGGCAGCGCCCATCCCGCGCCCTACCTTGGTCCCTCGGGGGCTCCATGGCGGCCCCGCGCCCGTCCCAGCGCCCGTCGCGGCTGCCCCGGCTCGGCTCGGTTTGGCTCGGCTCGGCTCGACGCCCGCCCCCGCCGGCGCCTGGGTGGCAGCGGAGGCACCGCCCGTGCCCGCGGGGCGGGGCCGGCTCCCGTCACTCAGCGGCGCGGCCCGCCCAGGTGAGGAGCGCCGCCCGGATCGGCGCGGCATGGCACAGGTGAGCGCGGCACGGCACGGGTGAGCGCGGCACGGCACAGGTGAGCGCGGCATGGCACAGCACAGGTGAGCGCGACACGGCACGGCACAGGTGAGCCCGGCACAGGTGAGCGCGGCACGGCACGGCACAGGTGAGCACGGCACAGGTGAGCGCGGCACGGCACGGCACAGGTGAGCCCGGCCCAGCACATGTGGGCACGGCACGGCACAGCACAGCACAGGTGAGCGCGGCACGGCATGGCACAGGTGAGCGCGGCACGGCACGGCACAGGTGAGCCCGGCCCAGCACAGGTGGGCACGGCACGGCACGGCACAGCACAGCACAGCACAGGTGAGCGCGGCACGGCACAGGTGAGCCGCCCCCGAGCCTACCCCTCGCTCTGACCCTCACCGGTTGTATCCTGGCCCCGGGACAGCCCCGGCCCCGTGCGGAGAGACCCAGCCAGCCTGGTTGCGACGGGCAGGAGGAAGCTACCGCCGAAGAGATCCAGTTCACAGAATCGGTTAGGCTGGGTAAGATCTCGGAGGTCATCGAGTCCAACCTACGACCAAACACCAGCTTGTCAACTGGACCATAGCGCTAAATGCCAAATCCAATCTTTGCTTAAACATCTCTAGGGACGGTGACTTCAACACCTCCCTGAGCAGCTCATTCCCACGACTAATCCTCTTTTCAGTGAAAAAAGTTCTTCTTAATATCTAACCTAAACCACCCCGAGCATAGCTTAAGACTGTGTGCTGTTGTCCTGTTGCTGCTTGCCTGGGACAAGAGGCAGATTTCCACCTGGCTACAAGCTCCTTTCAGGTAGCTGTAGAGAGCGATCAGATCACACCTGAGCCTCCCTTTCTCCCTGCTAAACAACCCCAGCTTCTTCAGCCATTCCTTGCAAGACTTGTGCACCAGACCCTTTACCAGCTTTTGTCCTTCTCTGGACACGCCCCAGCACCTTTGTTCAACTGTGGAATCTTCTTTCTGTGTGTATATCAAAATATACTCACCTGCACAAATTGCGCTGCATTATGGAAATTAAACTGTGATTTTATTCTCATTTCAGAGATTGTCCTGCAAGACTCACTAGCATTTACACCAGGCAAGATGATGGTTGTGGCTGCCTTAAAGAGACTTCAGCAGCTGAAGAGAAAACCAAAAAGTGTTCCAGCTGCAATCACAGCTCTTTCTATTAAAATATCATTAAGTGCAGAGTTTTCATTATGCACTTTGACCGGCAGGCTGCCTTACCAAGAATATTAAGCTACCAAATAGATCTTTGCTTCATTCTTTCCAAATCCCTGGCCTTGACATCTATGGATTTGATTGTTTGAAAAGATCAATGTTTGTGCAGAATGAGCAGCAAGGCCTCCATGGCAGGGCTGTGTGAATAGCCAAATTGTCCCCAGCGTTCAGCGTGCACAGTCACATGCTAGAGCAGGAGCACAATAGAGAGTCATGGGGTGCCAACTCAGAATGTCCTTGCATTGGATAACAAACAGCAGCAGCAAATCCAGGTAGCTTTCGATCCACAAGGCAGCTGAGGAATGTGAGCTTTTGCTAGGGAAAAGGAAAGCATGTTTATATTCCAGGATATGCATAGTTGCAGCAGGAGGTTGTTAGAGTTGTTGCATGAAAATAGGAAGGCATTATTGTATATTATATATATAACATAATAGTCAGAATATACCCTGCAGGTTTATATTTTTTTCCCACATATATGACTCTCAACTCAAACTCATCCCACATATCTCAGACATGTTTTATGACTGTTTCAAAAAATAAAGCAAATAGAAATTTGAGAGGGTACATCTGCTTCTATAAAAAAAAAAAAAGATTTTTTTTCCCCCACAGTACTCCACTTGAAATCTCAAGCTTTCCTACTGACCAGCTGATATGTGATACTGTCTGTAATCACAGTGGAAGAATATTTGCCCTCCTTTGCAGGTACTTTTCACTACCAGCAGCCCTGGCAGCTCTGAAATGCCTGTCAAGAACCAATTTGCAGAGGAGTGAAGCTGTCAGCATTTCTCTGCCTCTTGTAGGGGAAGGGATATTTCACTAGCATATCCAATAAAGCAAGAGTTAGCCATCAAGAAAGGGCTACTGCCTGGAGAGCTGACTCAGTACCCTCTGCTAGTGACAGTCCCACCAGCCCACCCGAGCCTGAGCAGAGTAGAGCACTGCAGATTCATTCACCAACCACCAGCTGAGGAATGCCCTGTTCCATGCAAGTGCAGCCTGAATGCATGGTCGTGCTCCCAGTTTGCTGAACTCAATGTCTAAGCTTAGAAATACCCCCTTCCCAATCCTGCAGGATACTCTGCTGTTCAATTTCCCTAACAGCTGTGGCCCTCTCAAAGTAGTGTCCTTGTCCATTTTAGTGTGGCTGGAACCAGATGATCTTTAAGGTCCCTTCCAACCCAAACCATTCTATAATTGTATTGAAGTCAAGCCTATTAGAACTTGGAATCACCTAAATACAGAACCTGAAAATATTTTGTCCTAAGTGTCCCTGTGCAAGGGATGTTTATTGCCAGGGAATATGAGTAGAGCAGCAAACACAGAAACACCTGATATTATGGCTGTATGTCACATTTAATTTCCCACTTACAACTCTGGTGCTTTCCCAGCACTCTGCCATACTGATAGGCTTGGTGTCCTGCTGTGGAGTCAGAGCTCAGTTTTAAAATACATTCTCCCTAGATCAGCTGTTTATTGAAAATAGCAAGGCAGTCAGAAGTGAATAAAGGCCAAGGTGTCAAAGAATTAATACTGTAAAAGTCAATACGTCTTGAAGAATATACATTTAAAACTACTGTATTTACATTTTATTTCAAAATGAAGCAAAAGAGCACCATTGGCTTGGCTTCTTCCAAAGCCTAGAATGACTTTATCAAGCTAAACCTCCATTCAGCTGCCTCTTCTAGGCAGAAAATTAAGCCCTTAGCTCCCATAAACCTGTCCCAGGCTCATGGGAAAGAACTCTGCCACGGGTTAGGATCATGTTCAGAACCTCCAATGGAAATGGTTCCAGTGCATGTAAAAAAGTTCACAGGATCAAAAGAGTGTGACATTCAGTTTTAGCGAGAGAAGAACCTTGTTGCTCAGCTAACTAAAGACATTTATAAATATTCATTGTGATGTAGCTAAACACACCATTCTCTGGCTCACCTCATAGCCCCTTCCTCATAACCTCTGGCTTGGGCATGCTCTTGCAAAGTAAAAACTCAAAACCCTTTTAGCAGAGGACACACACATTCTGAACCACCAATATAACAGTTAAATAAAAACTGTAACAAACCTGTATTTACCATATGCCAGGTGAATATCACTGGGATATTAATGGAAGAAAAACATCCCTCCCTCTACATTATTGCCTGATGCACCAAGCATAACCCTGAAAACACTTAACTGGATCAAAGTCCTGGCAACCAAAGAGAGGCCTACACTGGATCAGAAATGCTATGCAGTATGTCCTTCCTGAGAAAGTATTAAATGTCCCTAAAATCAAATCTGTCTATACCAAAATAGCTGTATAATTAAAAAGAGGCACTGAGCAAGTAAGAGCCTTTGTAGGTTGATATCATCTGATTCACAAGTCAAGGAGTTTATAGTTTTGGATTATTTAGTTCTTGCTAAAACTCTTTCATGGAAAATAAAATCTTCACACCTCTTAGTGTCTACAGGTCAAGATCATTCCATGGTACCCACTGGGAGAGATAAGCAGATGCCTAGTGGGATTCTAAAATCCCATAGGCTTTCACCTCATCACAAGCAAAGTGCAGCATGTTGCTGAAAATAGCTGGGATGCCTTTCCACCTCTTTAAATGCCTGTGTGTCTACAAGTCCAAGGCCACTTTCAAAACCAATCCTGAATTGGCTAAATGCTGAACACCCTGCAGTTCTAAGCATTTGAGGGAGAACACACTGAGGCCAGGGCTCTTGGAGATGCCTCCAAAAGAACTTGGAGGTCTTCAGCTGAGTAGACCACCACAGAGAAACCTCCACCAGCATTGCACAGTGGTCAGCTAGCTGTGGGACTTATTTGTCCTGGGCCAAATCCCAAAATCCTTACAGGAACTAAACATTCTATCAAAGGACAGAGTTTCTACTGTCTACATGAGTTTGTTTCCTGTGACTAATCTGATTGGGTGCATGAAAAAGACTGTTGGATGGGAGTTTGTCCCTCCCACCTACAGAAACTTCTGACACCCACTGTGTACTGCTGCTAGCAAATGTGAGGTAAAAGAAATTGAGGTGGGAAGTAAAAGTTTAAAATAAATAAATAAATAATTCGAATCCCTTGTTAAATCTGCTACAGAGGCACTAGAGGGAGGGCTAGAGCTCTACATGAGTTTGGAATTTGTGTGTCTCTTGGTTATTTCATTATTTCCCAATGAAGGAAGAGTACCTACATGCTTATTTTAATTAAGCCCCCAAATATCCTAATACTTCTTATTTTGGATGAGATATATACAAGAAATTGAGCATAGATGTGCACACAGATGCTCACTGCTGTAAATGTGTATCTAGGATTACCTCATATTTCTCTTCCCCCCCACTCCCCACCCCTGCTACTTTCACTTGTGAGCAGAGGAAATGTCTCTAACTTCTCATTACCTATTTATCTTGTACCACAACTGTCTTTGATAGCATTTGCTCAATTATAGCTACAGGAATGATGTGATAAAGTGTTCTCAAGCCTTCTAGCTGTTTCCAGTTATGACATAAATATATTGATTGGTGAGCACAGTCTTTTTACCATGTGTCATTATCTATAGCAAGTTTTATTGTTGTAGTAAATATACTGTAGATAAAGCCTTAGCTAAACTAAGTCCATGTCAATTACCTGCTGCTAATTAGTTAGTCACAATTATTCTATTTCAGAAAATAGATTTAATGGAACATTTTCACATTCTAAAATTGATATTGGGAATAAAATGAGGTCATGTCTTCAATAACTCGTTACTAAATTATTTTTAAGGCTGCAGTGCTATAGAGTTACTACATGGTAATTAAGAACCAGAGGATCTAGGTTTCAATTGTAGTTAACTTTCAGTATGCTCTTGTGAGATGACTGTGTATTATCAGGTCCACTTTATTACTGGTAAACCAAAATACAAGTATTATTCATTATTTTTAGAAACAGAAAAAAAAAAAAAAGGAAAGAAAAGCAGAATTGGGGCCAGAAGAAATATGTAGGAGTGCAATTACGAGGTTACAAGGGAGAAAAAAAGCAATGATCCAATTAACTAAAATTGCTGCAAATTGTTTATGCATTTTACAGGCAGCAGAAGACTAATGGGAAAGCCTGCTTACTTGCATAACAGAAGCCTTTTGAATTCCCTCAGACTTTTTTCCTTACCCATTTTACAAACAAGAAGTCAAGGCTCTTAGTTCCTCGATAATGAACACCTAGGCTGTTGAAGATACATAATCTGTGTTTCAGGCTTCTGACTGTATAGCTGTTTTCATTGAAAAGGCATTCCACTGAGCTAGACAATGTAAAGTGAAAATAAGAGCAACAAATTAGACTATAAACACTGAGATTAAACTTTCATTCATCTCATTAATATTTTACTAGTAACACTGTCTACTCCCTGCTGCCATTATTATAGTGAGTAGGCAGTTCCATCAGTCTCCCTTAGAAATGTTTCCACTAAAAGATGCACAAATCAGGCATAACTCATGTAAGTTAGTTTTTTCTCCAGACTGTTGTGAAGCCAACTATGCCACGTCTTAACATAGCTCCTACTTGGTCTTATATAGCTCAGTTTGAAACTCCTTGCAAAAATCATGCCTTGAATTTCCCTAAAGAAGACAGATCATACTTCCAATTTCAGCCACAACACAACAGATAAAGCAAGTCTCCTCCCTTCTTTTCCCACAACATATCTATTTGTTTAAAAGCACCACAGAGTTCATCCAGTTTCTCAGAGCCTAAACCTCCACCAGAACTTTTCAAAAATGAGACAGCACTTTCCCGCCTGTCAGCAGCAAGGAGGCACAAATGGGGTTCTGTGAAGTCAGACACCAACCAGCCCCCCAACCCAAGTGGGTTCTGGTTTTATTTTTTTTTCCCTTCAAAGAGAAAATGACTGTACTCATTTCATTTGCAATAGCCTGTTGGTTTTGTGTCTGAATTATACATTGGTGCATGTGAAAAATGCAGGCATGACAACATTCTTGTTTGTCTGTGCATTCACAGAGATTTGTGCATGTAAGCTGTGATAAAGCCACACTGCTGGCTGATGGCAAGCAGTGCATGTGCACTTACCTGCCACTAACCCAAAGAATTTATGCCTCTTAAAGCAGCACCCTGCCCTCCTACAGCACTAGCTGGGCTACATATAGATGTTTATGCTTCATTCCAGATTTGTGTCTCTCTGCTCCTTCTTGACCTCAGGTTGTCCTCATTTCATGCTTTGAGAATTTCAACCTCACTGCAGCAGCAGCAGCAGCAGCTCTCCAGATCAATATATAAATGTGAACTGGGTCAATAACTGTGAAGCTCCTGTATCTCAGAAATCCCCCCTACTTACCCAAAACTGTATTTTTTCATTACACATTCTTCATTCCCATTACCTCACTAAATAAATAGTCCGAGTTTCTCATATTAATCTGACTAATAGCTAGGCTTGGTTTCAGTACAGATTCTGTCTCCTTCATGGGAGCAGAGGCTGTTGCCTGTTCCTAGTGTGCACTTGGCAAGACAGCTTTCCTTTTTTTCTTTGTTACTTTAGGGAAAGTCATTCCAGGCATGTCAATGCACCCACTCCACTGCAGGGCAGCACCCACAAAGCAATCCAGAATTTTGGTCACAGCCTTGTCCTTTTAAATCTCTTCTGGGTGGATCTATTGAGCTCCTGGCTTGAAACAGAGATGTGCTACACATCATGAGCTCACTCACTTTGCACTGCAGTAAGGGGTGCTACAAGGGCAAATTTCTAATCCATTCTGTAAAGCCCAGGGAGAATGCAAAATACAACAGGAAGTTTGAGGAAACAACTGATTGTCTGTTCTTTCTTCTACTGAAAGGATTTGTATGTACTCCCTTTCACTCAAACCCAGAAATCAGTGCATGACAGCCCCCCTACACTCACAGGCATCTCTAGGTGCTGTAGTTCCAAGGCATAAAAGAGTGGGTAAGTTCAAAACTGTAAGACAGCATGTCCTGCAATCCACAGATTCATTGTAATTAATCATTTAATTGAGGTCTTCAGAGGAGCTTTATGAGCAATATGTTGTTTTGCTGAAGGAAGCAAGCATGTGAAGGGTTTTGTTGCTCAGCCTGGAGCCAGACTCTGCTTTTCTGGATGAAAAACCAATATTTGTGGTGGTTGTCTCTGAACACTGAATTTATTTCTCTTGTGATAATGGTACATAATGGTATCTTCAGTGTGCATTCAACTTACTGCATTATCTACTGCTGTCAACATAAAGCAGCCTATGACAAGGCCCATAATTTCTTTTGCAGCTCTTATATGGTTTATCCTTAGGGTTAATAAAGTAAATCACTTTGTGGCTCTGTGTCTCCAGCCAATTTCAGTGTTAAGAGAAAATATCACAGATAACACAGCTAATTCTCTTCTTCTGTGTACCAAGACACAGAGTCAACTTATGGGTATGCAGTTTTCACTGTTATCAAAACAGAAAATTGAAGGGGAGTTTAGCATGCACCCTGAAGAAATTGAAGACACGCTGCACATTCTTTTTCCTTATTGAGCAGAGCAGTAAAAAAGAGGTTTGTCTAATTGTGAAAAAGTAATTAACATTTGAAGATGTATCCTGCTCCTGTGAGGAAGCTTGATTTTGTGCAGAGTATTTCTTTCAAACTGGAGTCTCCAAGTGCCTTGCAGTATTAAATATGTCAGCTGAAGTACTAAATAATAGATAAGGGTAGGGGAAGGCAGAGCTTTTAGAAAAGCTTCCTCTAAGTGGTCATTTCTTTCATATTTAAAAAGGATGTACATTGCTTCCGCTCAGCCCTGCCCACCGCCCTCCCCAAAAAAACCCCAAAACAACAATTGGCTGATGACAAGTACTCCATCTATTTACACACTTCATGTCTCTGGACAAACGTGGCACAATAAGAGAAGCTGTGGATGTTTAGGAAGTCAGTTTCCACATGCATGATTTCCTTGGCTTTTACTTGCCTCAACTGCGTGACTCTTCCAGCGACCCATTTCTGTGGCAGCTGCCACCTCCCTGCCATTGCTGTCTCTCTGTCCTCAGACAGCATTTGGAAGGTGCATGTAATTATTTATCAAGGCAGGGAAAACACCAACACCCTCCATGTGATGTTATGAGCTTCCCCCAGAGCACCTCCAGGCTCTGTGCAGTGCTGTTCTGGTCTGCTGACAGTGAATTCCTTTCTTGCTTCTTCAAACATTCTGAGGTGGCACTGCCAGAGACAAAAAAAGACAAAGCTCCAACAGCCTTCCTTTCTCATGAAGCTTCCTACATGGCTTGTCTTTATTTGCCTTGTCTTTTCTTCTTTGTAGTCAACAGAAACATAAATACTAAAAGGATTTGGAAACAGTGTACCCTTTCACAGCCTTGTGAATGTGTGTGTGCTGGGCATGTAAGCAGTGGTAAGTGGCCAGACTCCAGCCTCCTTATTGAAGACAAGATAAAATCTCCAAAATCATTAATTTTTTTTTTCAAATGGTATTTAATATAATTTTTATTCTTTTAACTTTCCTTTCCTATCAAGAGCCCTGGGGGAGCTTCATGCCCTCAGACTCACCTTTCTGCTTTCTGGGCAGTTCTAATGACACAGTGTTCATCCAGATCATGTGCAAGCTGGGGCCAAAACAGCTTAGTTAATGGTACTTCACAAGGAAAAGAAAAAAAATAGAGGTGAATGCCATACATAATCAGGAACTAGGAGACAGTGAGACTTGGGGAAAAACACCAAATATTATGTTTACATCAAGATGCAAGACTTGCTCACCACAAATCTGATGTCTTGTGCCCAAAACTAATTTTCCAAACCATAAGTTACTATTTTTATATCACTCCTACAAGCTTATTACATTATCTTTACTTGCAAAGCAATGCCAAAATCAAACAGAAATGCATTTTGCAAGCCCAGTCAATGAGGTTGCATCTTCAGTTGTGATGCTGCAATAAACAGAGACATATTTGTTTACTGTTATTAATTTTTTATTAGTGTATATATAAATACACTCTTGCACAAAGCTTTAGAGCACAAAGCTCTTATGAGGAGCAGCTGAGGAAACTGAGGTTGTTTAGCCTGGGGAAAAGGAGGCTCAGAAAGGATCTTATCACTCTCTACTCTCTCTGCCTGAAAGGAGATGGCAGTGAGTGCCTACTCCCAAGTTACAAGTGACAGGATGAGAGGAAGTAGCCACAAGATGCACCAGGAGTGGTTTGGATTGGTTATCATGAAAAATTTCTTCACTGAAAGGGATGTGAAGCATTAGAACAGTCTGCCCAGGAAAGTGACTGATTCATTATCCCTGGAGGCATTTAAAAGATGGGCAGATGTAGCACTTGAGGGCAGGGTTTCATGGTGAACTTGGTGATGGTAGGCTGGTGATTGGCTTGATTATCTTAAGGCTCTTTTCCAATCTAAATGATTCTGTGATCCTGTTCTGAGCTCTGTGTAACTCCTTTGCTGTCCATCACCCTGTTGTGTCAAGGCAGGCAGAAGGACCTGCTGTGCCAACCACTGCAGCTACTCCAGGCCAGTTCTGCAGTACCTAACTGGGATTTTCAGTACTGTAGCTGTAGAGCAAGAAATTGAATTGCAGGTTGTAACCCTGCCATGGGGCAGCAGAAATATGGACTGCAGATGAGCCCAGGTACACATAATCAGATCCTGAACTAGTCAGGGTGTACCTCCACAGGGCATGGCTTTAGTGGTGAGTCCAGTATGCAAAGAAGTGTCTTTGTTTGTCATAAGGTACACACTGCAATGGGAGTAGTTCCAAATAATCTCCACAGAGTATATTAAAACTGGGTTCAGAGGTGATAACCTCCACAGAGTATATCACAATTGAGTTCAGAGCTGAGTTTATAACACATATCAATCTGACAGCATTCAGTCACATGAAAAATTGAGTCAAAACAGTGGTTCTAAATATCTGTTTAGATTTTGAGATATCAATCTGGAAGGTAACACCTCTCTAATACAGCTTGAGAATTCATGTGTCCTGTGCCCAGGAACTCAGGAATATCAATAGGAAGGGCAGTTTTGAGCTTCAGGGCCCCCATTCCATTCTTTTTCAACTGGTGTGGTATTCTTACAGCAAAGGCTACAGGGCAAACAGAGACCCATTGCTTTGCTAGAGTGTCATGAGGGTATTTACATGTGACATTATGTGACAGCTGAATAATGCTTTTAATAAAAACATATCCCAGTCAGTGTCTTCAGCCTGCTGACTCTGCTTTTCATAACAGACTTTATCAATGTCAGGAAGCTATAAATGGCACTGAAGGAAAGTGCTAATATTGTTCCTCAAGCCTCTGTTCTACATAATGGAAAAATATTAACATGGAAATACTAACACAAGTTATTTCTTGTTCTAAACTTGCAAGGGTTTTAACTTAACTGAAGCATTTAGAAAATGTACACAGATTTTTCAACCAGCATGAATCAGTACAGTTGATATTGACTTTAGCTTAGACAAGCTGACTTCTACTGAGGATGCACTATAAATATTGACAATCTGCTATTATTCATTGGAAATAATGAGCTGGGCACAAACAGCTTCAGCATGTGGCCACACAAGGCAATTCAGTTCCACTTGGGTTTTGAATTGAAGGCAATTTTAGATGTGATTAAACCACTCTCTGGAAAGCCCAAAAACGAGTTGAGGTGCTGTGAGGGGCACAGTGCTGCTCCCTGGCAGCATGGCCAGCAAAGCTGAGCCCTCACCAACAAGGAGCAGGGTGCTGAGGAGCCAGGAAGGATCAGGTCTGGAGCAGCACCCAGCATCAGACACACAGGAGGGGTCACCAAGCAGGTCTGTGGCAGCAGGACCTGCACAAGGACGAGCCAGGGAGCTGATCTGGAGGAGCTGGATCAGGGTCAGAAGCACAGCAGCAGCAGCCAGGGCACAGGCTGCACTGCAGCACAGCAGCACAGGTGGGGCCAGGGGTGCAGCCTCAGCTAAAAACAGCTCCGTGCTTCTGTGTTTCTTCACAACAGCCCTTATCAGTGAGGCTGGTTGACCTTGGATGTAGCCAGCTATGCTCCAGAAGGGGATTTGCCCAGGGTCCTGGCAAGAAGGTTCCATTTTTCCATCCCTGTTCAGAAATTTAATTTTGTCCACCTTCTCCTATTCTCTTTGATGTCAGTCAGACCTGCATCTCATTAGTATGAATTAAAATTTTCACAAGGCTTCAACAGGCTAATTGTTGAGTGACTTCACAGTAAAAGAAGAAAGCAAGTGTATTTTAATTTTAAGAATACATCTGAGGCATTAGAAGACAGGTTTAGATAGAAGAAGAGCTTTTTAACATACTCCTTGCTCTTTTAATGGAGTATGAAAACCAGAGGGGGTTATCCCTGTAAATAAAGTAATAAATTTAGAGGAACTGGTCCATCCCTGGTGAAAAATTACACTAAATACATAGTATTGCTACTATTGGTCCCCCTACTAAGCACATGTACCACTTTGGGGGGATCATGCTGTAAATGTGGTTTTAATGTCAATTAAAGACTGGTATCTCAGGTAGGCTTGAAGTGTAGATGGGCATCCTGGCAGCTTCCCCTGCCAGGAGCAGCTCTGCACACCTGTGCTGGGTCTGGATCCAGCAGCACCAGATGAAAGGCCATATGAAACAAGATCTCCTTCCTCATTCTTCTATACAAGTGTTAATGCCTCTGAAAAGAGAAGTCTGATTAATTTGGTTGCTTTGATTTTATTAATTTCATGCTATGTACAGGCATAAATATGTGTGGTGATAAACAGTAATGAAGAAGGCAACAGGCACATTGAGAGCCAGAGAGGGGACATCTCGACCAATTTCAGTATTAAATGTACAAACTTCTCAATGCTTGTCATATGACATATAATTGGAGGTGAGCAGTCATGTGTTGGAGATGGAGCATATGTTAGGGTTAAAGAAAGGGAAAATCAGAAATTGTGCAAATCAGACAGGGAAATCCTGACCCAGTGGAGTAACTTCTCAATGTCTGTCTAGGGAAAAGGGAACTGCCTGCCTGCTTGTGGGGGTCAGTGATTCCCTGCTGAACCAGCAGGAATATATCACTTATCTGCTTCTGAGGATGGAAAGAGACATTTACAGGGACCAGATCCCACCAGAGCAGCAGTGTTTGAAGCAACCACTGTCAGATAATTTGGATTTGAAATGACTGAATGTCCAGGATTCTTCTTTTCCAGACATAGCAATAGACATACAGTTTGTGATGGAATGGGAGATCAAGAAAACTAGGACATTTTTCCCCATCTTCATTCAAGATTGCTAAGATCTAACAACAGACCCCCAAAGCAGCTCTTTCTCAGCAGCAGCTGGTAAAACCTGAAGCCTGGATGCTGCTGTTCAGTGTTCAAGACCTCCAGGGATCCCACATCAGTATTTGGTACATGCTGGCATTTTCCACTGGGCAGGAAGGAACTGAAAAGTTTTAACTGTGAAGTATTACAGCTCAGGAGTATTTCAGGAATAAATATGCATGCAGGAAAAAGCATGCAGGAGCATCCAATCATTCACCTTTGGACATTTACTGACTTAGGCCTGTATTTCTACTTGCAAAGCCTAAAAACCTGATATATTTATTGATCTAGTAGCTTTCATTCCATGAGTTGGTAAATTGCTGTGGGAAATGAGCAGCTTGAACTTTTCTGAACTCCCACGTATTGGTTGCTCTGAGCAAGATCCAAATATGGCAAAGAGGCTTGTCACTGCTGCAATCTCACATACAGAATATGTGAAGGAAAAAAAAGGCAAAAGTATGTGTGGAGGGAATTTTTCACAATTAGGTGACCTCAGAATAGACTGTTGGCCCTGAATTTGCCAGAATGGAGAGTCAGATGGATTTAGTAAAAGGCCAATAATTCACAATAATAGCATCCCATGTTTACATCTTCACTCAGAGCAGATGTTTTTTCTAGCTCAAGCAGGAAATAATGGCCCTGAAGCAAGAAAAAACAGAGAGAGTAAAGCAAAATACTTATTGGTAAAGCTGATGAAGGTGCTGCTCTGGCTTGCAGGTGGATACTTGTCTCCAAAACTCTCAGAGCTAATCTGGCTAAGAGCTCACTTTGACTAGCTCACCAGGAATTCCAAAGAAACCAGCTCTTGATTAAATTCAGGGGGATAATCTCATGCTTTGAACATGACCTATTCTATTCTGAGTGTCCTGCATTCCTTACTCTGGGTTACAGGAAGATAAAGTTGCTTCTTCAAGCTCTTGGAAAGAGGATTTACGTGGGATGAAGGCAAATCTTATGGAAAGGCTCCAGGGACCAAATGTCAGGCCACCAGCTCTTCAGTTGAAGAGAACTAAAAGAAGAAGACATCCTAGGCAAATGATTACTAAGGAGCAACGATTAGTTCAAGCTACTGAAAGGATTCCTGACTGCAGGAATCCCTCTCTTTACTTGACCTGAATACACATGTATTCCTTCTTTGAATATTTTATGCTGTTCTGGCTGTAGCATGCATTCCACTACTCTGCCCTGGTTTGAATGTTGTTTTCCTATGTCATTTGGAACAGTCTCAAGAAAGAAAAGAAAAATGGTTTTAAAGGAAAGAAAAATTAGCAAAGTGGGCATTTTTATCCCTAGTATCTGGGTCAACAGATGGGGTGGTGAAAAATGTGCCTGCAGGGCAAAATTCTGCTCCGACTGTTCTTGAGTTTATGAGGATGAGATAAAGGAAGTGGTTCACAATTTCTGGCCAGCCACTTTTCAAGTGATAACACTGAGTCAAAAAGAGAAAGCTTTTTTTGTTTGATTGGTTTTGGTTTTACTAACTCTGCTGCACTGGTATGCAGTGACTAAGCCTTCCCTTTGTCATTCAGCACACAAATGGCCAGAAACCAGCATCTCCATCATGAGTTTCATTTCTTCCTGGATTAGATTTCAGCTGTGTATCAGTTGGCTCACCCCTCTAGGAGCATTAAGCATTTACATTAAGCAGCTAAAATAGGCAATGTGAATTACCCTCGAGTTGTTCCCTGTTTAGGCACTGTCTGTGAGGATTCATACTTTTCATGTCCTGAACAGGAGTTGTACCTCTGATTTCATGCAAGGTGTATCTACAGAGATGCAAACTGGCCCAGAGGCCACGTGGGGATCTCAGAAAAGCAAGCAAAACCTGTTCTCCCAGATGCCTGCTTGCATCTGGAACTGTGGAACAACAAGGAAATGTGTAAATAAGTTACTGGGTCTTCAGATAGAATTATACTGTAAGAAAACACTGCCTTGCTCAGGGAACTGCTCCTGGATGTTTCCTGCTATGTGTGAGGAATCTAAAGACAACACTGAGAACTGCAGAATCATGTTTGTGTACAGCTGGTGTGCTGCTATGTACAGAATTTCTGTCAGTTTATGTAGGGTGTAGGCTGTGTCCACCTGTAGGAGGACATATCAGCTACCCACATGGTGCCCAGGGTGGACAAAAAATATTTAAAGGCTTTCCTCCTCTTTTGGGGAAGATGAAAACAGGAGCTGCTGCAACACAGTGTGCATGAAGGATTTCACAGAGGTACCAATCAATAAATGATGAATTGCTCTGGGCATGTCTCAGCCATAGCAACTGTGCTCATCTGATGGGGAGGCTTTGCTTCACATCAGTGAAAGCAGCAGGGACAAAGTGAATGGGAGCCATGCAGAAAGGCTGGGGGAGGCATGAAGTAGAGAGCAAAATAAGTAGAGAATGGGAAATGTTCAAGAATTAGCCAATGAGATGATGATAATAATAATAGTAACTGATAATAGTCAAAGGGAAAGAGTCTGCTTACACATAAGGCTTACTAACTATTCTAGGGCAGGTGTGGTAGTGAGTAGAGAGCAGCATAAATTGTCAAAAGTACCTTAAAAATGTGATTTATTTCTGGACTTTGGGCACCACTGGTATAATACTTATATAACCATTTCTTTGTCGTGGTCAATGTGCTAGAATCCCAGGCCTAAGGGTTTGAAAGATAATTTGCTTCGTCACCACAAAAATCTCAGTGCATTACCATTAATTTAATCATATGCTTGTGTGTAGCTGATGCAGACATTCCTTTATATCCCCATAACAACTTCCAAACTATTTATCTTCAGTTGATGGGCAGGCAATAAACACCTCTTCACAGGTCACTGACTCATTTAACCGGGTTCTAGGCTAAAAAATTACATGATTGTATTGCCAGTAAGTCTTCACCCTGCAGTGTCTTCTGCAGATGTTTGGAGCAAGAGTAGCATCCAGTGGTCAAAATGTTAATTACATTATATGAAGGCATTGAATGCTGGAAGCACCTTCACAGCTCTTAAGAGCTCATCTTAAGCAGGTGAGCAGAAGCCTTGAAAATTCAGGTTGTGACTACATTGCACAAAGGAAACTCACACAGAGTAACAAATCTGTGTTCCTACCAGGTTGGTGTGTGGTTTTCCTGCTCGTGCCAAGAGAGTTCTACTGACCTTTAAGCTGGTAAATTCTAAGGCTGAGGGAGGGATGGATGGATGGATGGATGGATGGATGGATGGATGGATGGATGGATGGATGGATGGATGGATGGATGGATGGATGGATGGAGCTGCACATGGATGCCATGCACCAGGTCATGTTCTAAGGAAGGAAGGAAGGAAGGAAGGTACTGTGACATCTGTGGAATGAAGCCTTCAGCACAGGACACTGCAGAGCAGCTGTGCTTGCAGTGCTGTGACTTGTCCTTGGCCCAAGGACCTCAGGCACCATGCACAGCTGAAAGCAGCAGGCCTCTGTCTGGAAATGGGATGCCAGCACTGCAGGGAGGAATAGGTGGAGTTTGACTCCTAATCAAGGGAGATATGAGAGGGGATGTCCTTAGGGGAGGGCATGCAGTTGGAGCTGTGGAGATGGAATTTGCCTTCCTCCTCCACAAATGCTCTTTATCTTCACCTGGCCTGGGGCATAGAAATAGGGCTGAAAAGTGAGTCACATACTGAAAGGACAAGCCTTGCCTGTGCTTTGTGTACTACAAGAAAAAAAGTGACCTCAGATAAAGGCTCTGCATGTGCTCAAGGGCATGGAGAAAGGAGGTGAGTTTCTTGTTCTCAGTCAGGAGGAGAGGCTTCATTGATCACACTGCAAGTGAGGGAGCTGCCAGGTGTCCATGGGGGAGCATTGTGTTTAATCCTCCTAGACACACAGGTACCAGCCAGAGAACAGGGAGCACATTGTCCAAAAGGAAAACAAGGCTGTGGAGCCTACTAGACTAAGATGTCAGAAATGTAGCAAGTGATAACTTAGGTTAGACATTTAGGGGTAATTTTCCCCCAGAACTGTAATAAATGATAAAAATTAAAATAAATTAATAAATAAGAAGCTGGTTTTAGAAAGTACACCATTCATGGCCTTGTGCTGTGCCAGCATCACAGATGAAGGATCTCAGAAGCAAACCTGGATGCAGCTTTATAGGTGTGCACAGAGCTCTACCTTTTTGGGACAAAGTGTTCTGGTGTCCCCAGCACCAAGAGACTTGTTTTGCTGCATTTCTGTGCCTTTCAGTGCACCATTACTCTGTGACCTTGAGGCAGTAAAACTTGTCTGGGGCAGTTAATGATTCTCCCTGCTCCCACACAAACATTAGCCAAGATAGAGGAGAGACAGCTGCGAGGGCTGCCTCACTTTCTTTTCCTTCCACCTTTCCTAACTGCAGAAATGCTGCAGCTCTAATGCAGAACCACACTTGCCCAAAGTGCTGGAGAGAAGAATTCTCCTTCACCATCTTTCCTGCTATGTGTGTCTCCCCACAGAAATACTGTGAAAAGGTCAGATACTGAGGCATACACAGGGAGAGCTCACCCCAAGGGCAAGAATGTTACTTAATTCCTGGCTACCTTGCATGCCTGGGTGGCTGTATTTTCAAAATAATTTCCTTCAGGTTCACACTATCTCACATTAAATGGGGCATCCCATTATAAAAACCTTTTACAGAATAACTCACTGCTTTCCTAGGAATGCAGTGTGGATTTTCCATCATATCTGTGCTTGGTGCAATGATGTCTCTCTGCTATGCTGAGCTCTGCAAGCTGCAGGATTGCTCAGCAAGACTTGTTGGAGTGCATGGCAGAGGCAATCACATCATTTTATGGGACAAGCTGAAGGGCTCTGCTGTGCCCACCTGGCTGCTCAGGTAGGCTGTGACACTCACACTGCCAGGAGCTGGCCTTGGGCATGGCAGCTGCACATGCTCTGATGGTGTTAGGGCTCTAAATGCCACTGCTTGTGTCTCAAGATCTCTCAGTTCTTTTCTCCAAGGGAGAATGAGTGTCAGAGCAGGTAAGTGTTGAGTACAGGGTCATGTGAGCCTCCAACATGTGGACTTGTCCTCACACTGTGGGAGTCCAAAGCACCCCAACCTCTCCTGCCTGATGCATGGTAACCAAACCAGCCCTCCTTCACTTATCCTGAGATGAGAGTACCCCACCCTTTCCTGCAGAAAGCAATGAAGCCTTCTACTGCTCCACAGAGCAACACTTGTTTACCTCTCATCCCTGAAGACAAGGCTGAAAGTGCCTGGGAAGATGAGCTGTACACAGCATGTATTAACAAGAAGATTAAGAAAACAGACAGCATCTGTTTTGGGTCATAATTTGAACTACATCCTGCACAGCCCATACGAAAGCAAAGAAGAGGACTTTGCATTGACTGGGACATGGACACTCAAATTTCCAGAGATTTTGATGTCCCTTCTGAAAACCTGACCATGTGGGACACATTATATGGGATGCAAACACCTCACTGTTGCACCACATTTGATTGTGTTAAGAGCTATCAGCACAGCCTGTTGTGCTTTTGGTGGCCTGTGAATATTAACTGCTGGGGTATGAGGTCAAGGTAGGTTCATAATCCATACAAAGGCTGAAAATGCTTTGTGAATTCTCCATGAGAAACACAAAGTGTTCATAGAAATACTCCTATACATAAATAGAATGAAATTCAAGTATCTCCAAAGTGCACGTACTAAAAAAAGCAAACAGCAGTAAATATGATAACGTGTACACTGTAGAAATGTTTAAATTACTGAATAAAAGTGGTTTACACTGAGGCCGTGTAAGTCTGTGAGAGGGCTCACTGTCACAGGGGGCACATTTTCTCTTTTAGGCTGCACAGACACCTCTTGTACCAGGAGCAGCATGGCTTTGAGGAATAGCAAGAGTTGGCTCATTCCAGGTTCTTATTTTCTGTGGTAACAGTGCTAAAAATCTGATTACATCCCATTCTGGAAAGCCATGTTCCAAGGACACTGCACACATGTGTAAGACCCCAGGGGCAGCAATTCCTTTTCAGAAATGCCTCTCAGGTTTCAGAGTATGCTGATACAGGAAAGCACCCTGGCACAGGATCTGGTATCTAATGGGCTGCACATACTGGCTGCAGGCTGCTTTGCATTTTATTGATTCTTGGCAGAGGCTGCACTGGCTCTTGGCTACAGGACTAAAAGCCTAATTAGCAGCATAAGCAAGGGAGGTCTCAGGGATCATCTGCAAAGATAGGGGAAGGGCTGCTGGGTGTTTGTGCTCTGCAAGCCTTCTTGCCTGTCAGACACCCTAATCTGAGCAGCACAGAAGTGCTCTGTGAGCCATCACCAGGACCAGGCAGGTGCCAGTGCTCCTCACAGTGCAGCCTCCTGCCAGCATGCTCAGCCAAGAGCATCTCTGCCCACCTAGCAAAAGGAAGCCCTGACTGGCAATAACAGAGCACCTTGCCACAGCCCTCTCTGAATCTGACACACATTTTATCTGCCCTGTGGCCATGATCAGACTCCTCCTCCAGTCATCAGCTCTGTTTTGCAAGCAGTTCCAGATTCAGAGGGGTTTGTGGCTCTGCTTTGCAATGTGCTTGTTCCTTGTCCTTTGCTGGTTACCAGACTAAGACCAGCAGTAAATGCAATGTTACATAGAAAGGCCTCACCATCTAAAGTCTCCTAGCACAATAATACTTTCGTAGAAAGCAAAATAACTTGCTAAGATTTGTGAAACTAATCAACTAACCCAGGCTTCCTACACTGATTTCCTACAGCAATTCCCAGCACAGCCAAACAGCCCAATTCACAGCTCTTTTGTCTGTAAGCACATTTCAAGGCCATTTGAATTGAATGAGATGTAAGCATGCAGGCAGATTTGCTTAGTGTTTCCCAGCTGGTCCCATCCTCCTTTCTGTCCTTGAGCTTCTCAACTATGTCTGAGATAAAGTGTGGTTTCACACTGGGGGCTCATGCAGAAGTCCTGCTGCAGGGAAGCAAGGACTCGTTTTATCTTACAACTTCTGCAAGCCCATTTTCCAGACTCATCCTAAGCACCTGCAGTTGTAACCAGAGTAACCTGGGAGTGCAAAGTGATGCAGGAAAACACCTGTAGTCAGGTGTAATTGTTGTTTACAGGTGTAATACAAGTGTTTTGACTTTCTCCTATGTAAAATTATTCCCAAACTGAAGAGCAATAAAATTTTTTGTCAGGTCTTCAATTCCACTCATGTCAAGACACTGAGCATACCTCTGCCCCTGAAATGCAGAACTCTTTGGTCCAAACAAAGAAGGTTTAAAGGTAAGCCCCAAGGCCTGCAGGTGGGGCAGTAGAACCATTGCATAATAGCATCAGACCTCCCTAATACCTTCAAATTCCTGCATATCTTAAATACAGATGGAAAATAGAGCCCCCCCCCCACATACTGGAGAGCAGCTGTAATTTGATGAGAAATATGGTCAACTAATACTAAAGAAAGAAGAGCCAGAGAAGAAACACTAGCTGCTAATATTAAAAATATTTCCCAATAGAGATGCTTTATCTAAAATGCTTAAAAGTAACATTTTATTTCTCCAAAGTTGAAATTTGTCCCTAAAGTAGTCATGGGAATGCAGTGTGAAAGTTCTGTCACTGCTTGTGATTCAAAACAAAGTGTGGTTGTTCAAAAGCTTTGAACCAGCCCAGGATTTATAATACTTGTAAAGCTGGTTCAACTAGACTGGCAGAAGGTCAAGGTCCTGCTTTTAGAACTCAGATTTGAGTGTTACCCTGCACAAAGAAGTTCTTCCTCTCCTCATAGAGACTCTGTGGTGCAGACTGAGGTTGTTGCTTTTGCTCTTACAGGGACACAGTTTGTGACTGTGTGTTCTGTTAAATGTACCTGGGAGGATTTCATACCCTTCCATTTTCCAGGTCATCTGTCCCTCAGGGAAATGAAATTAAGGGTGCAGGAGATTTAATGGCAGAGACTGATAAAATCATCATTGATGCAGAAAATAAAAGCACATAATAACTTTCCCTTAGAACACAAAAATATCACAAGGCATGAAACAAAATAGCTAAAGTAGTGGAAAGTAATTCTTAACACCATTAAGCTGTAAAGCTCCTTGTCACAGGACAACAGGAGTCTGGAAAGCTGTTTTAAGGTGAGAGACCAATTGGACAAAAAAAGGAAGGAAAAGCCATCAAATACTGTTTAATATTAATCACCCTTTTTATCTAAGGTGGTTGCAAGCTGCAAATGGCTCTAGACCAGAAAAATACTTTTATATAATACCTTGTTTTTTCCCTTGGGTTTTTATTCTACCTTCTGCACCCGCTTGTTCAGTGTTTTGCCTCATGTTAAGAGGGGATTGAAATGAGGATCAAAAGATAAAATATTTAAAGTGATAGAATTGCTGAGCTTGGACACAAGCATCCTCAACAGTAATTCTTGCTCTCTCTCTCAGTGAGCAACAGAGAAGTACCCACCCCTGCACTGGCCACAGTTATCAGCTTCCCCTTCTAAGATGTCCAGCTCTAAAAACATTAAACCTGTCCTATTCTCATCTCATTCCACCCAAAAAAGGGAAAAGCTGAATCGTGGTAATGCATAGTAGATGACAAACACTGGGAAATCTTTTCTTTCCTTTCTCTTTTTCATTTTCTAATTGACTGGAATATCCTAATTTCCTGAAATAGGCAGCTATGCCTCCCAAAAATTTAAATCCTTTAATTGTGGTTTGGACTATTTGGAAGAGCTAATTGCCTGCACTCTCTCTCACCCCCCTCCTCTTCCTTGTTGCTGTGTTTGTGGAGACCTGGAGCTGAGAAGGAAGGAAAGCAGGGATGGCATGTTCTGCACAGCCTGGGAGCCTCCCCAGCACGGGGGTGCCACATGTGCAGAGAGCATTGCCCAGCTCATCCCCTCAGCAGGGCAGATGTGGAAGCTGGAAGAAAAGCCAGCTTTTCTGAAAAAAGCCAGACCCAAGGGCTGTTTTACCAGGAATCATCTCCCCTCATGTTCCTGCAGAGAGAGAACCAACCCCACCACAACCTCCCTTGCTCAGGGACCTGCTCCCCAGCATGGCTTAAGCAAGATGTAGCTCAAAGCAGAATGTAGCTCAAGATCTATTTTTGTCCCTGTTCCTTTTCAAGAATATAATCTGTTAAATTAAATCAAACATTTTCTCCCTAATAAACAAACCATTACATACTTTCCTTTTCTTCTAAACAATCCTTTTAATTACAAGAGAACTCCAGCTAAAGACAGCCCCTGAGTGAGCAAACAAGCAAGTAAATAAAAGAGCTCCTCAGAAGGTTATCTTTATAGAAAGGACTGCTTTTTAACTTAATTTTGAAAATAAGTTTATATATAAAGTACCAAAATAGTGGAGCAGAGAATTATGACTGTTCTGAAATTAGCAGTACCACATTGCAAATTAAAATTTATGACTAAAATGCAGGAGGGGAGAAACTTCAAAGGACCTGATGAAGACGACCACATAAGCCCCCAGTGTTTGAAACAGCTCCAGATCAATAGCTGCATGAGAATATCGGTGTTGTTTGAGAGGGCTGGGATCTTTCCAGGTTCATTCTTTGTCAGCTTTCTTTTTGTTGTTTTTTAGTTTGGGGGGAGGAAGTTGTCAGGCTTTTTTCAAAAAAAAAAAAAAAAAAAAAAACCCACAGATGTAGATATAGATGGTTTTTGCTTTAATGTAACTCTTACAAGTCAATGAGACTTCAATGAGATTTGCTTTGTGTTTTTGAAATTCTATTGGAAGTGTTCCAATGAGTAGTGTTTTCTTTAAAGCTTCCAGCAATTATTTGGTTGTAAGGAATTTAAAACTTTGCTTTACAATAATATTGTGAAGAATTAAAATCTCCTTCATATTTGAGAGAGCTTGAAAATGTGAAGTCTCAGCTACTAGAATTAAAAATTTTAAATAAAGACACAGTATCTCACCCTATTCCTCAAAATGCGTGCACTGATTTTTGGAAAAAAGAATTTGGGGTATTAACCATATTTTATTTGAATTGAAAATTAAGTTATTTTGCAATTCTATTTGAAAATTACTTTATACTTTTCCAACAGAGGAATCTAATAAAAATAATTAAAAATGGAAGAATGTTCACAAAATAATGAAAGAAAACTTGCAATTTAAATGTTTCTTGCAGAAACTGTGATATAACTCTTCCAATATGTATTTCTAAGCACTGAATTATATTCAATGGTAATAGAAACTCAGTTGCTCTACAACAGGGAACAATATTTTCCTTCTTCAGAGAAGAATATTCTCAGCTTTTTCATCAGACCAAGTTTGGAAAGCCTTTTTAGCAGTTTAAACTCAATCCGGCACACTGCTGACTCAGCCAGGCTCAGTCCCTTTTGGAAAAGTAAACCCAACCATCACTGACTCCAGCTGCCATCATTTCCCCAAACTACTTATGAGGAATAAAAGTCTTAAAATTATGGAAGTGGTTTCCAACTGAGTTTTTTCATTAATTGTTCAAATTAAATTCTTTGTGTTTATGGGTAAAACTTTTTATTTTGTAAAATAGGTGAAAACAACCAAACAGATGAAGATGCACTCCTGATAACAGATGCAGTAATAGAGGAGGAGAAAAAGGAAATTATTTTAGCATGTTCCAGAATGCTGGAGCAGAAATGGTACAGCAAACCATAAGATGAACCAAAACATAACACAAGCTAGTTTAAAGCTTGAAACAGTGCTTTAAAATGCTGGGATATTTCCACAGTAATAGAGCTGTGATACCTCAAGTGCAGGAAATCTGTGTGTCAATACCTCCTCTCTTCATTGGTGCTAACCCTCACACCCTGATTTTGAGGGGCCCCTCTGCCTCAGGCTGATGCTGGGGGTTGAGCAGTGCCTGGACCAAAGGTCTGTTGGCCCTGCACCTCCCCAGAGGCTCCCAGAAAAAGGAAAGAAAAGGAAAGATCCATAGGTGCCATCTGGACCCACTGTCTCCAGGTCAGATGGGGAGGAACCACCAGTTGACCTATGATATACTCATTGGGACTGGAAAAGGGAAGTGAAAAATTTCAAGAGGAACAGCAAAATAATTTTAAAATCCCAGAGAAGATGAAAGGAAAAAAAGCATCAAGGGCCTGAGGGTACTCACTGCCCTGCCTGACCCTGTCAGCCACACTGGGCTCCCCAACCTGCCAGGACCCCATATCAGCCCCCAGGCTGCCAGCTGCTGCCCCACAGCCCTCCAGCCCCCCTTATCAGCCCTGCTCATATCCCACTGTCCCCATCCCAGGGATGGGCCCCCAGGGGAATCCTGGCTGGGGTGGCAGGGTGGGCCCAGCCTAGTGAGCAGCACATTAAAAGGTTACCCAGTGAAGGTGACTTTTTTCACATTTTCCCCTGAGATGTGAGGCAATCTGCCATCCCAGCAGCATTGAAGCTTCTGCAATGATGTCAAGATGGATACAGCTGGTATTTCCACCAGCATCAACACCAGTCCTTCAGTAGCAAACTACATGTCTTCTTCTCCTAATGAACTTTTTTCCTTGCAACTCTGCTCCTTTCATAGGCCTCTCTTAGGTAACTCTGACTCCTTTTCTTACAGGCAGCTCCTCACAGCACTGACTCCATCTTTCATTCTGCATGATTTGCTAACCCCAATCTGACCCTTTCCCAACTTCCTAACCCTGACTGTTCCCCAAAAAACATCATCCTACCTTATCTAACCCTTGCACAACCACACACCCCTTGCCTCCTCACAGTACAGCCTCCTTCTCTTACTCCAGCAGACTCTCAGACTCCAAATCAAACTGCAAGAGGCCCTAACTGTGGCTAGTTACCCCACTCCTTTCTATCCCCCTAACTGATTGGGCAGGCACAGATGTTTCCACTCCTTGGCAATCAGTACAGCTGCAAGTCATTGTGCAATTCCCTCCTGCACTGTCCTTTCACCTAGCTACCCTCACAAGGTGACTGAGACAAACAGGGGCTTTGGCCAAGCCCTTCAGGACAATCTGAAATCCAAAGGCTGAGCACCATCTTGCTTCTTCCCTTGCCTCCTGTTTTTCCCAGTGCTTTCCTTTCTCTCTGAACCCCTTTTCCCTTGGATCACATCTGTCCTCTAGTGAAAACAAAGCTAAAAAATCTGTCCCTTCTGTGTCTGTTTTTTCTTCATTGAAACAGGATTGCACTTCAGCTACAGTAATGGAGCCCTAGATGTTTTTCACTCTTTTCCTCGTTATGTATCCTAAAGGAATCTTCATTCTTATCATTAACCACTCTGAAGGCTGTGCTAAAGAAGATTTTAATATTTTTTTGTAGTTTGGAAGAAATTATAAGTGATTTTGTTGCAATAAAAGTGCTAGTAAATACTTCAGATGATCCATTCTAGCTGCCTGTTTGCAGGCTTTTTAATAACAAGTTGAAGATGCATAACAATGGTTGTCACCCTAGAATAACTGGGCTCTCCTCTCTGTATTCTCAATTCACTGTAAATACATTCACATGTAGCAGGATCATGTTTCCACTGTGGACACTGTGTCCCATTTATCCCATCAAAGTTAAGCCAGCAGAGCATTCCTCAGAGATTTGGGAGGTGCCATACTAAAGCCTGACAGAGGGTGAAGGAGCAGGGATATCCAAGAGAGCACAAACACCTTCCCAAAGTGACTGGGCACCTCAGAAGAGGTTGCTAAAAGAATGTGGGAGGAATGCTGCTCTGTTCTATCTCTTCCTTGTTTGAATTGTTCCCCTCTTTCATCAGCAGTATCTCTACTCCAAATATTTTTCTTCTTACCAACACCCTTTCCACGGGCATTTTTTCCCAATGCCACAGTATGCTGTCTCTGAAAACAAAAGTCCTTAACTTCTCCAGACAGGATTAGGAAAGATGCTGCTTAAATTATCAAAAGTGCTATTCCATTAGCACAGCTAACACTGGTTTCCCTATTCAAATATACTACAAGGTAACTTTCATTATCCCTTTATATGCACATAGTTTCCACAGATGCAAGCATGTAAATAAATTTGTGTCTGTTCTTGTTTTACACTTTCAGCCACAACTATGCTGACACAGTGCTGCTGATTATTTTATGTGATGCATAAAAAAAAAAAATAGATGCTTTGCTACTCTATCCCATTAATGCTTTTTTTTTTTTTTTTTAATTTCCTGCTTCCCAGGAGAATGCAGAGCCTGGATCTCTAGTCCTCCCTGCAGTGTAAAGTGAAGCTCTTTGCCTCATGTGCTCTAAAAGCAAACTTCTGCAATATTTAAAGCAAAGGTCTCAGGGAACAGACTGCAGCCTCCTCACCAGCTGTAATTAATCCCTGAAGCAGATCACATCCTGCACAATTACAAAGATGATACAACTGGAGACCACACCTGAAGAGCACAAAGGAGCCTCAGTTAAGAATGAACAAACAGTGGAAAGGTGGTGGGTGTCTTTTATGACATTCAGAGCTGGAGGGAATGTGCATAATTCTGCCAGAGGGTTTCCAGCTGTACCTTTAGGCCTGACTTAAATGCTTTCCCTTGCTGTATCTTTAGACATTGTACTATTCTCCTTTGGTGCCCAAGCCCTAAAAGGCACCATTAACTCTACAGCAAACTTCAGGGTGGAGTGGAGCCATGGCCCTCATCAGTGCCTGCTGCCCAGCTTCCTCAGAACTTGGAACTATGTGGTTTCCCACTGTAGATGATGTCTCAACACAGCCAAAGCTTCACCATGCTCTGTCTTAGGCAGCTTTGAGTTTCCTGCTCTCAAGCACGTTTCGGTCTGCTTTTGCCTTCTCATTTCACTGTGCTCCTTTTCAAAGTGGTGTTTGTGGACAGAGAAGCCTTGAAAAGGATGAACCCAGAGCAGCAGATTCCCTACAGAGGCAAAGGCTAAAGAAAAGATAATCTATACCCTATATCTCATTAATCCACAGTGTATTCAGATTTCAGAAAGATTGTTTTTGAAGTGGCAGATAGTTTAAAATTTGACCTGCTCAGCCACAGGACTTCCAAGCAACAAGAGATGTAGTTGAATTTGAGCTGCACATGCTATGAGAACTTCCCCACCACTTCTAATTTTCTGAAACTGGATAAATCTGTCAGAACCCCATGTTTGCAGAGGCTTTTGACTTTGCACAATGATTTAACTGTATTTGCCCCTGTAAGTTTTATCTTCTCTTTGTTTGTACAATATTTTAATGACTTTGACTTTGTGACTTTCAGGCATCTAAAGTTCTACAGCAGATGGGAACAATAACATTTTCATTAGAAGACATTGCCAATCTGGGGTTTAATTCAGACTTTTCCAGCTGCTGATCTGTGATCCAGTGACTGAAATGTATGTTCAAAGCATTTTCTTTTAGATGTTTTTTATTCTCTTGGGCAACAACAAGAAGACAACTCCTACACTTTCATTTGTTTCCATCCTTGGCCTTTGAGAGCCCAGTACAAGCACAATAATGTCTTTTTAGAAATGTAGCTCCTGTGTAAGGGCACACTGAGGACCCAGCAGTGTACCTGCTTCCTAAAGGATGTGAACACTCAAGCTTTCAAATCTGCCTCTTTGTTTGCAGAGTGATGAGCCATGCAAAATCATTGATATAAAGCTCCCCAGCCTAAGTTCTGAAGCCTGCAAATATATTGTACTGAAGGGAAGAAGCACAAAAACTGAATGAGCAAATTGTGCTTCATCTCTTTGTGCTTAACCTGGGTACCAGTAAACATTCTTCTTTTTTTAAGCTGCTAGCTTGGTAAATTTTTCTCAGGTAACAGTAAATTCTGTTCTGCATTTATTTAGTATTTATTCAGTATTTTTTTGGCAAACAGTTGCTTTACAGCAACTCATCTTTTTAGCACAGGTTAACATTTCATAAATATAGAAGTGCAGAGATTCCCTTCCAAAAGAAAGAAAGCAGTTTAAAATTATTTAAAATTATTTAAAACTATTTAAAATTATTCAACTGAAGGCAATAGCAAGTCTGAGACTAAAGCTGGCAATAAATTAATCAGGATGGTCAGCATACTGTTCAGCATTTTTGTGCAAGTAACACAGTTATAGTAAACTTGGCCCTGGCATCCGTCAGTGTTCTTGTTTCTTCATATACTGCAGCAGTACCTGCTAGTAATGCATTAACAGAATCCACCTTCCCAAGGCATGGAAACACTTTTTTTAGCCCCTGGCCTCATAAAGGTATCTTGAATCAATGGACTGGCCACTCACTGCGAGAATCGGAAATGCTGTGAAGGTAATTGCTTCACAGCAAATGACTTCATGTAATTTGATAGTCACTGGGCCTCATGCATTATTCTTGCTCTTAATCCATTGTGATTTATTATCCATTTCTACTCCATTTATCATCACATTACTGTTCAAGGTTTTTCCTGATTTTCGCTTCTCAGAGCCCAGTCTCACATTTCATTGCTGGCAGTTCAAATCAAGAATAAAATAGATTATACACTTGAAATGTTGTGCCCAACAAATGTGTTTCACTTGTACTGTTCTGGAGGGTGTCCTGGGCAGTACAGCCTTTCCATTTTTCATTTCTTGTTGTAAGTCAAAAAGAGTATGTCGATAAAACTCCCTTTTTTGGAATAACAATTATTAGACTTGGCTTCCAAATCTAGCTACATATACACAGCCCTGTGCCTTTTCATTGTGCAGCTGGCATTTATTGGCTGTTATGTTCTAATGCTTTGAAAATATACAGTTATCCCATACTTGTGTTTGCCATGCTTCTTGGGGTTTAAGTGTTGTCACATTCAACCCCTTTTGGACACTAGATAAAGCCAGTGCTGGCTGATCTGCATTCCCTTCCACTCTGTTTTAACATTTTCATTCTGTTAATATTTCTCTAGGATTACTCTGCTTGAGAGAGGCTGGACCAGATGACCCACTGTGTTTCCTTCTATCCTTATCCATTATATGATTCTGTGATTCCCAAGTGAGAGATGTGGTGAGAGCCCTCAGGTGAGGAGTGGGAGGAGTAATCCCAGAGCAGATTCCTCTGCAGTCTGTCCAGAGCTGTTAGTGGTCTCTATGCATACTCATGGGGAGCAGGCAGGACAGCCCCAAAATGTCTCTTTGCTTGGAGCTGTCTGTCCAGAACTCTGGCACAATACTTTCACAATTGTCAGTGCTGCATGTGAAATAAGACTTTGTGAAAACAGGGAGGAGAGAGGGTTTCTCTGTGCCAAGACAGCAAGGCTCAGCAGTAGAACCTGGAATAACACTCTTTCCCCCCCCCCCCCCCCCCCAAAGCCTACAGTGCTTTTGTTGGATTGTTTTATGGGCAGTAAGGCAGGGGGTGTGGGTGGCAGCTCAGAGCTAAGTAACCTCTGATGAGGCTCCTCCTATTTGCCTCTAAATAAAACTGAAACATTTGAAACTGAGCTACATGAAGGCTAAGAACAGAAGGAGGCAGCATTTCCACCAGGTTGGACTAAATTACCCTAAAAACTGCAGGATTATGCTCTTCATCACTACCAAAGCACAAGCAAGATTCCAGCCTATAAATTACTTGAGTAGTGAGGGTCATTCACTGCTCTGGACGATCATAAGATACTTGGACTACTCTCTAGGTTCCTTAGTCAATGGATTACCTCTAAAGTTACAGGAGGAGGAGGCATCTTCTCTCTTGGTCCTGCAGTATGACACGAGTTTGTCAGACTGATGCTTCACTCCCTTTCCAGTGGATACAGTTCTCTTGTGCCACACACAGGCTCCTGGCCTAAGTTTACAAATCCATGGCCATTGAAGGTGCCCAGGAAGAGAGATAACACTGCAGCATTTGTTTTGACAGAGATTCTTTCTGCCTAAATGAGACCTTTGTTTCAGCCAACCATTCAACAGAAGTCTTTCCTGTGCTTTACACGCTTGATATCTTTTGTGGTTAAGCCCATTTTACATGGTAGTAATACATCATCAGGAAAGTACTGAGCTTTTTTGCTTGACCTTCTGTAGTTCCTCTTCCCATTTTTAGAAGCCACTTCAAATGTTGCTGTTGGTCATGTTCCATTTATATTCAGTCTGTTCCTCATGTCACTGTTGTCACTCATACTGCTAAGTACGGAACTGAGAATTAACATTTGTTTTCAATGAAAGTGCATTTTCAGTCTCCTTAACTATGACTTATTAATTGGAATTTCAGCATTACTTGCAACACAGAGGGGATTTTTTACGTATTTACATTTACATGGTATATGCAAGTTGCAACCTACTACTCAGAAAGGGATTTTCCTACAATGAAGCCAATAATAACGTGTGAGTTCTGTGGATTTTGGGTAAAGCTCCTATCTCTTTCTGGTAAAACTGTGATTTAACAATCACCAGCAATGATGGAGGTGCACCACAACCTCAGATGACCCTATGGTTTTGCTTTCTACCCCTTTTTGAAGCAAATGTTGTCACAGCCATGACATCACCACTTTCTGTCAGGATGGGCAGAATTTCCTCTCCCCTTCTCCTCTCATTCCTAAGCCAGAGATGTGAAGCTGATGGAAGAATTCTTTATCTAGGCCTGCCTGGCAAGAGTGGTCTTGTCACCACTTCGTCTGCATGCTTGTTAGAACAGCCCATTTTGCTGAGGGATGAGGGTCTCAGGAGGCAGTTTTCTTACTTGGAGACCTCCAACTGACAGGCAAGTCTGTCTCTAAATAGAGCATTTTGTATCCCCTCTTACAGTAATTCTTTTGCCAAAAGTGTACCATTAAGCAGGTTGTTAAAAATGGGCTCCTTTTCTGTTATAAACAGGAGGTTCATTGCTGCACAACCCCGAGGTCTTTGTGGAGCAGCAAACACTGTCATTGTCCTTGTGGGCACAATCTGAATGGTCAGTGGGTCTCCATAGAGAACCCTGGAGTAAACAGAACCTCCACCAACAGTATTCAAACCAATCTGCTTCCTCAAGGCTCATTTATATCAAAGATCCTATTTAAATGTGTTTGTCCTGGCTCCTTCTCCAACCCCCCTTTCATTTGTCCACCTTCCAGGTGGTGAGCAGGTTTGGCCAGTTGTGCTGCTGGTACAAGAGTCCATCCCACTTCCAGCAGACAAGAGATTGCTGCTTAGAACTTTTCCCTGTTGGACTTTCAGGGAGTCAGTAAAGCACAAAGTTGAAAGTCACTATGGCAATGTCTGACCATAGGAATTTGACCCACCTGGCTTTTACAGCTCTAACTACATGAATACAATAAGGAAAGAAAAGTCTGGAAATATCTGCCTTGGAGACATCTGTGGGGGAAAGGACATCTGGTCTTGAGACAGACTGCCCTGGGCAAGACCCAGGTAAAACTTCCCAGGTTCAAACTCTCTGAAAGTTAGTATATCATGTGGGCATGACTTTCACGTTTCTTTGAAACATCTGGGGTTTTCCCAAGTTAACCTACTCTTGGCCAAATGGTAAGGGGTGTTACCCTGAAAGTGAACTTCCTTGAGAGCATGCTGTACTTTGACTGAATTATGTCAGTAACAGTTTGCTGAGCCTGAAACTAAAATACCTTTTGCTGGGGCTTGTCAAGAGAGCTTGTACCCAGCATATGGTTTGCACAGCCAACCCTAAAACAGCCCGAGCCATGTGAATATCTAGAATGCTTAGTTTTGGCCTTCGTGTTTGAACAAAACTTCAAATTTCTTCATGTTTTCTGAGTGCCAAGACCTTGGTAGCTCTGCAGAGTGATAACTTGGCACAGCAAATGAGAGTACACCTAAGGAATCCCCCTGCTGAGGACTGGTGTTGTGAGCAATCACGAGTCATATCTGTAGTGCTTTAGGGTCAACCAGAGTGTGCCACTGGAGAAGCACTGAAGTGCAGCTCCTGGGCAAATCCCCTGCTCTTTGGTGTGACACTTTTCTCATAAGTCTTTGCAAGCTGCCCTGCAAAGCCCTTCAGGTATCATCTCCTCCAATGCTCTGACTTATTCATGCCACACATATGGAGTGATGCACAGGTGGGCACTGCACACCAAGTCCTTACAGAAACATTGCAGTGCAGTAACTACAAAACCTCAGTGCATTTGTGCTGACCTCCATGTCAGCTACAGAGATCATCCACCTCAGAGGTTCAGCCTAAATTGGAGTCTGTACAGGATCAGGACACTCCAGATCTCCCTTATGGGACAAGATCTTATCTCAGGCATTCATAGGAATGTGGTACAGGTATGAGCAGGATGAAGTATGTTTGCAGCACAGTTTTAGTAAAGCACAGTTCCCCTCACCATCCCTAGTTCTGGATAAACACTCCCAGTAGTGTTCAAAGAATGTGGTGGTTTTTTTCATTTTCTAAGTACAGAAGATTTTGACCAAAGAGACCACACTGTGAGCATATTACAGACACCTCCATAAAAGAGTGAGTGAACATGCAGCAAGAAGTGTGTGCCCTGTGGCTGTAACACTGGCTAGGTTGTCAGCGACAGGGAGTTGGCAGCAGGCTGGCAGGCACTGTGCCACCTTGGCAGGCATGAGGACAACAGAGAAGGCAGGAAAATATTCTGCAAGGTCTGTCCCAACTGGTCCCTTGATGCCTTGACCGCTTGCTTGGCAGACTCTGCTAAAGCTGCAGCCCCTGGAAATTCCCTGAGAAGGGTGCAATACCACACTTGTTACCTGCTTTCAAAAGCTGGCTGTGCAGAAATGCAGGATCAGGCTTTGCAGGGTCCAAGGCTGGGAATTAGGCAAAGACAGCCCCTGGTGGCAAGCAGGGACTTTTGAGTGGATGTGGCATGGCTGATCACGGACCCCAAAAGGTTTTGGTTGTCTTCAAGACTTTAACTTGTCATCCTAATGCAACCTCTCCTGAACTCTATTTCTGATGTGTGCTTGCAGCCCCAGAGGGGAGTGCCCAGCCTGGGAGTGGCACAGCTTCACGTGGATCCCGTGGGAATTTCCCAGCATCACATTTTGGGGTGGAGGACAGAGCCATGGGGCAAACACATGGACTAGAGCAGCAGGAGTGGGTAGGGTCCACACACCACAGGCAAGTGCCCTTCTGCTGTTTCCTTTGCTGGTGCACAGTGCCCTGGGGAATGTGCATTCACAGCTCTGCTGGTGCTTGCACAAAAGCAAGGGGCAAGCCAGACCTGCCTCCCATGCTGGATCGGGAACAGGAAGAGACAGAGGAGAGAACCACTAAGCAGGTACAAGCCTCAGTACATGTGACAGATGCAGAGGAATAAAATAGTGTTAAACTTATGTAAACACACCCAGAGCTCATCATCTAGGGAGCTTGGTGATTGGTGTCAACACCAAGCAGTAACACAGCCCAAATTCTGTATGGCAGCTATCTGTCAGGAAAACAACATTTTGGGATCCAGTTATCAGTGTTGGAGTTTTTAAGCAAGGGAAGGCCTGCAGTGTTTGATAACCATGGAGGAGGGATGAGCTACAGGGATTACAGGTGATACAGTTTATTGCTCACTGGACACTTCTACTTCTCAGTGCACAGGGCTGAGGTAAGTTTGAGGGGGCATATCTTACAGCTCTTCCAAGATGATCTTGGTGTGAGGTTCTCCTCCAATGCTCAAGAAACCTCCTCAGGCCCCTACCATGCTTTTTGTGGTTTCTATTTCTTGTGAGGTAACAAGGTTATGGCTGTGTGAAAGTGCAGCTTCCTGCCTGTATCATGAAGTTGTATTACACCACAGGTGTATTGTGGCACCTGAAAACAGTGACCTCCAAGTGATGTTAAAAGTCAAGACCACATAAACTGCCACAAAGCCTCAGACACTGCAGCAGGAGGACCATGGGATGCTTCAAACAGGCTGAGGCCAGTCCTTTGCTCTTACAGCAATCACATCATCTGAGTCCTTGTACAATTTCAGCAAGCTTACTCTTAAATTAGCCATATTTCTGTTCCCACCTTCTGTTGTAAAAGGCCAGTGTAAAATATGTTAAATGCCATTCATCCTAATAAGCCAACTTAAACAAATTCAATCTTTTACAGGAAATTCTATGTATTTCCCACGGTTTGCTGAAAGTAATGTTCAGGACTACACCTCCAGTATCCTGCTTGCCCAGGGAAATGTCTCATACACACTTGGCTTCAGAGGCACTGTCAGAGTGCTCAGCTGCCCCTGTAACCACAGTGCAGCTTCTCACACCTTGCTCCTTTGCTGCTTCCTGCTCACTGAAGACAATCCTGGGCTGGATTTTCTGATTTCACATCCAATATGCAAACAGAAGACACCATTTCCAGAGCTAAGATGTTGATCAGAAGTGGGTTGGTTCAGCAGACATGTCACTTCCCAGGGACATGGGACCCTCCTCCACCTGCATTCCTGTGCATGAGGGGCAGGTAGAACAGAGCAGCTGATGCAGCAGGAGCTGGCTGTCCAAACATGCTCCTATTACATGGCTGCTTTGTTTCAGTCAGCCAATACTCAATGGCACTGTGGGCTTACTTCCAGCAAGAGGAGAAGGTTATGTGAGTAAGGTAATTCTTGGTTGTGCAGTCCTGCTGTTTACAGGGAAGTTCATGCATGCCTATGTCCCCAAACCACCTGGAAATAAACAGCACATAGTTGTGTTGCTCACTCTTTTCAAGACAGTTTTTCCTCCCAGCTCTGCTTGCCCAAATTTTCTGTCTCCAGTAAATCTGTCCCAGGACAACTCTCTCCATTACTTTTCCTTATTTTTTCCTGGCTTCCAGCCTCTAATATGCTTTCAGCAGCCAGCAGGCTTCCCTCACCATTTGCAGCTCATTCCATCAGGCCAGGTTTTAGTTCCTGATACACTTACATGCAATGTATTATGTAAGTTCCTATCATTTTGAGTTGTCATGGCCTTCAGAGGCTGTTTTGCTCTTTCCATTTGACTTGGAGAAATCCTACATTGATTACTCACTGTTCTCAATGAGGTATCTGCCTTTTGTCTATAGAAAGTTATTTGATTTCAAATTTAAATAGCCTCCATTAGAGCAGTAAGAAAGGCTTTGAATCACTTGTGTGAATGGTAATTAAAGGAAGGTACTTGTGAAAATTTTTACCATGGAAAAGTATTTGAAATGAGCAGAAATTTGTGTTGCTGCACACTAATTATTCTGTACTTCCCCCTTTGTTTTAAAATGCAGTGAGTTCAAAGAGGTTTCAGTTCAGAAACTTCAAGTGCCCTGAAATTATGTTCATTGCAACCTGCTCCACCTCCATAGCTCTGTTTATGTGAGGAAGTTCCTGATTTCAGGAGCTGGTTCTATTTTCTTGCCTATTTTTCCTGTCACAAACAGCTGAAGTGCTGCTTCAGAGCACACTGTGGTGTAACTCTGCCTGAGTTACAGCAAAGAGCAACTGATCCTAACCCTGAGGAGCCTGGGTTTGAGAGATCAGGCTCTGCACAGCAGCACCTGCACAAGGGGCACCCTGTGCTCTGAGCATGCCCCCCACACCCACAGGGTGGGCTCCCAACAGAGGCTCCCCTGCTCCATCTCCCTGAGCATGGCTCTTCATGCACAATTTGATAGCTGGGACAGGGGAGGGCAATAGGAGCACTCTGGAACACAAACCCCCTATGCACCCCTGATCCCCTGAGTTAGGGGGCATTCAGCTATGTAGTGTATTAACAGTGCTGGTCATGGACAATCATAGCTGGGTATCTAAGAAATGCCTGCCTGTACTGCTGCAGGGAATTGGGGTTTGCCAGAAATCTGCTCTCTCACATGCAGCTGTGTTAGCAGGTTTTCAGGAGGGTTCAAGGTATGAGTGACTATACAGATGAGGAGATATGAAGCAGACACCTATTGAACTTTTAAAGATGTTTTTCTTACAAATCAATGAGGTGCTGGTTCTCATTTTTATTTCCATAACCAGGTGAGTTATTTTCACTCTGTGTCAGCTGTCTGCTAATATTTGATTTGCACTTTATCAAGAAATATACTTTTTTTTCATATGATTTCCAGGGAGACAGCTGAATGCTGGTGAAGGTGAGAACTAGCTGTAGGCCAGTGGTAAATGGGAAGCAGAAAAACATTTCAGTTCAAGCAGCCTGCAGTGACCTGAGAGAAGGGCTCTGCACCACAAGTAATGCAGCATTACAGGAAGGATCAGCAGAATGAAACAGCTCATGCTGAAAGCCTGGCATCTGCATTAGGGGCCTTTTAGGAGGGTTACTTGAGACCAGCTTGCCTGGCCCAGTGGACTGAACACACACTTGTGGTTCACACACATCAAATCTGGTCCTGGATAAATTAATGGTTTAATTTAATCTGAAAGGGGTCTAGCTCACAGACTCCAATCATGCAACACCAGATGCAGTAAGTGGGGACAAGTGCACAATCTGTTTTAAAAGCACATTCCTTAACTAAAACACTAATGTTGGCAAGGCTAAAAACTGCTTGAAATAGATTAAATTTAGACTAGAAGAAAAGTTTTCCCTGTGTGATGTGTAGGAACAACAAGCTGCCGGTTCACAATAAATTGCAGCTGGCAAAAAAGCCCAGCAAGTAAGTATGCAGTTTCTTCTTCTTTCTGCATCCCTCTCCTCCTTCCCTGGTACACCACAAAGGAAGCTGGGGTGCTTAGCTCTGCATTCTGTATGCAGAAGAAAGAAGCCAGCCACCTAGAAATTAGATATTGCAACACAACCCTACAGGATCTAATAATAAGCATTTTTAGATAAATTAAATATTAGTCACCTCATAATTTAAACAGGGGAGAGCCACATTTTGCCTTCAGTAGAATGCATACTGGAGAAAAAAAAATTCTATAAATATTTAAATAAATGACATTCATTAAATTAGTTTTCCTCTCAGTCATTCTATTTACTTCTATTTGCTGTCAAAAGTTGCATTATGGTTTCAGCTCAGTTCTTCCCTGGAGGCCATAGCCACAATAATATTGTTTGATGCAAATAGGCTGTGGTGACTGAATTTTTTACTCCAGTAAGCATATTGCTTGGAACATGCTGCTCACTCCCATGGTCCAAAAAAACTGTGAAGGGATGACTCATAACTAACAACTGTTACTGATCTCATTTCCCTTACTCAAACTCCACAGTTTATGTACAGTTCTGTGTGTGAATGCATCTCCAGTCTTGCCTTAGTCAGCTTAGGAGCAAAGAAGGGAGTTTCTTTCCTTCCTTTTGGTGGACTGGTACTCATCTCACTAATTTCATGTTCATTTACACAACATAATGGAAGTTTTAAGCTCAGTTTATCCCACAACAACTGCACGTGGTATTTTTAGAACTGCTTTCTAAGCATTTTTAGGATAGATGGCCAGGTGAACTTGCACCAGCCTAGACTTTAAGGAGCTATTTATATTATGCATTACCCACTCTGAACCACTTGTCTGTGCATAAAGATCTGTGCATGTGATAC
>NC_136689.1:120212381-120242687 GCF_903797595.1 Erithacus rubecula
GTGCAGAGCTGTGTCAGTTGGATACTGTGTGCAGTGTGTGTGTGAGCACTATTCACAGGCAAGGAGCCTCCACCTGGCTTTAAACAGCGGCCACTGTCACCCCTGAAGGGCTGCCAGGTGCTCCAGGACTTGGCTGCTCCCTGCAGAGCTGCAGCTCCCGATTCCTTCTCCTTCAGGTGAGCGCTGATAACACCTTGTGGGAATTGCAAGTTAAACACACGCGGGAGAAAAAGACAAAGCCTACCGCTGATAGCAGATAAAATCGCCACATACACTTAACCGGGCTAACCTTATCTTGTTATCTTAAATTAGCAGAGTTCAATCTAATTAAGTGCTCACATGGAAGAAACCCAAGTTGTGGTGTGACCAGTCAGCCTGAAGGCTCTTCTAACCGCAGCGCTGATACAGCTCTGCTCTTATGGGGTCTGAGAGAAGGAACAATTCGCGCCCCAAATAGTTTGCGAGCTAAAACCTGATCTCCTCTCAGAAAGGTGGGCAGGCACTCGTTTTATAGATGCGGTTTGCATCTTGAAAATTAATATTTGATGGGTTATTTCAACTCCTAAAACAAGATTAGCATATGCTTGTGCCTTTTTTTTTTTGTTGTTATCAGCTGCATTAACTGCAGGGCTGTTGCCTAATACACTTAGACTGATAAGTTTTATTACACCTAAACCAGAAATTCCTATGGAAGATAAGACCTAGGGAATCAAACTGCACCGAGGCTTATGTCTTGATTTATTTATTTATGCCCTGAGGTTTATCAACAGCAGAGTAGTTGATAAATTGCTGCATGAATTTGTCAGATATGCTCAAGAACCAGTAAGAATTGCAATATTAGAAGCTTTGGATCCTGGAGCTGTGACCCAGTAAATTCAATACCCAACAATACCCAGGAGAGCATGTCTAGCTTTTGTATCTGCTGATACTACCTCCCACTGCATACAGCTGGATGCCCCCTTACATCCAGATGGTGTTTTATGCATATCTACAGCACAGCCTTGAAGTCACACAGCTGGATCTCACTGGAAATTGGAAGTACCATCATCATGCTCCAGTCAACAGATTTATACCTGCACAGATGGACAAAGCAAGCCTGTTGTGTACAGCCATTCCTTGGTGTCAGTGAAACTACCTGTCCCTTACTGTTTGTCATCTAAAATTTATCTGAACCCTCTTGAACACAGTGTGCACCTCAGTCACTTGCATCCAGGTCTGAAATGGCACAGATATTGAGAATTGGCATAAACTGTAAGAGAGTGTGTCCCAAGCAGGCAGTGTGTGTGAGAGGCAGTCTGTGCTGGTGAGGTCGTGTGCAGGGCAGCACCAGAGCTCGTCTGACAGATTGCTGGCCCTCGCTGTCTGCTCCATGCAGAACACAAGCCCCAGGGAGCCTGGGAACTCAGCTGGAAGGACAGCAAGTGAGGAGGAGAAAAAGCTCTTGTATTTTGCTCCGTTTGCCTGGGAGGGGAGACCTGCAAATGAAATAACAACCGGCTCCTTCATTCCTTCATCTGAACAAACCTCAGAAAGAAGAAACAAAAAATGGCTTGGATAGCAGATACAGACTCCCACGCTGGCTCATCTCATCTGCTAAGGGACGGGGGAGTGGGGGAGCACAAACAAGCATCTGGTCTTCTTGATTGTCATCTGACCCATGAATTTAAAACCCTGTGAAATTCAGAGGAGGGAGGGTTTCTCCCAGGGAGCTGTGCAGCATTCCTGAGAACAAAGAACAGATCAACACCCAAGGTGGCTCACCTGCAGAATTCTTAGCTATTCATGTCCCTAAGGAGGCCTGAATAAGATGCTTTCTCACCTTTTCTTCACCATTTGGGATGCCACAGCCCAGCAGCTCAAAGCCTTCTGCCTCAAGGCCAGCTTCTAAATCCCCTTCCTGCCCTCTCTGTCATGCCTGGCTGCTGTCCTGCTGCAAGCCTCCTGTGCTGTCAGAGAGGATTTTGGTACCTGTGGGCTGCTGAAGATCCTCAGGGCCCCAGCAGCTCCTGCACTCTAAGGCAGCAGTGTTGTGCAAGGTCAGGGCTGTTTCCCTCCCCCAGCCCCACAGCAGTGGGTTTCAGCCAGGGACACGAGCTGCTGGAGTGTCCACTGCACATCTCCAGTGGGCTTCAGCACCCACACTGAGCTGCAGGAGAGAGGGAAGGGGACAGCTGAGAGATGCAGCAGACAGAAGTAGTGATGCTTGGTCACAGTTAGAGCTGAGTTTTAGATGTACCACGCTTTGCTGAAACAGACAGCTCTTTCAATACATTGAAATCCATTATGGTCCATTGTCAAACAAAATGAAACATAAGTTGTTGGCCACAGTCATAAGCTGGTCCACAGCCTTGACAGATTATAATTAAGCATTCTGCAGAGAGGAAAGGCATAGCCCAGAAGCTCTTTGGCCCTTGCCCTCACACATGGCTGATGAGGGCAGACCTGGGGCTCCTGGGCAGGGCTTCCAGCTCCCTTGCCTGTTACCTGACAGACTGACTTCAGCCATGTGCTCTCAGCTCCCCATTGCCCTCCATCCTCTGGCATCACAGGGCCCAGGAGATCCCCAGTGCTTCCAGCAGCTGCCCATTTCTCATGGATGAGCACTGCTACTGTCATGTTACTCTTGTTGCTTATCAGGCACGTGAAGCTGAGGAGAATCATGCCCTGGCAAAGCAGTAAATGTGTTAGAAGGAAAGAAATGGAGACCCAGCCAGGGGATATCTCAGTGTGCTGCAGACCAGCTGCTTTGTTTGGCAAATGGTAACTGGGATAAACCCTTAGAAACTGTAGCATCACAAACAAGATCCAAGGGGGAGTCAGAACCTAGATAAATCAGGCTTACATTAAGCAGACTGACCTCCCAACACAGACAAATTAAGCCCTTGCAGAGAGCTGGGGACTACTTATGCCAGTTTAAGAAAGCCAGATGCTTTTGGTGGATATGGCCTGACTCTGCTTCCAGAAACAAGGGCAGCAAGACTCAGTGGTGTGTGTAATGCTGAAAAGCCTGAACTGATTCCAATGATGATTTATTTCCTCTGCCATCTCCAAAAGACTGACAAAAAATATCAGAAGACACAGGTAGGTAACTGTCAGTGTAGCACTACTGAAAAGTAGAAAACAAAACCAAACCAGACAATTATATTACAGGCAAAGAAGAAATAAAAGCCTGGTAGGAGAATGTCATGTACTACATAAGTGGATTCAACAGAAACTAGAGATTTGCAGTCTAACTCTGGTCATGTTACTGAAGTTTTCTTTGAAAAGGCTGTTGAAGTTTGGTGTAAAATCATGTGGGCTGCTCCTCTGCCCTCCCTGGGGCAGATAAGTAATCAATGCAAACACACCTATATGAGCAATCTGTAAATTCTCTGCATAAATAACATTTCACCATGCAAGTTATATTTGGCTTAGTGTTCCTTGAGCATTGAGAAGCTTAGTGAAGTAGTTCAGTCCTTATCCTATGAGCACAACCACACAATCCTATCCATGTTTGCATGTCCTAAGGTTACCCAGGAGACAGGGACAAGGGCCATCTTTGGTCTCTGCACAAAACTGAGCTCTCCAATCCACCTGAATCTCTGCTTTGTGGTGGAAGGGAGTAGGTGAAGAGAGCCTGGCACAGGTTTTGAGGCAGACAAAAGATATACAATCACTTTTGCTTAGGCTGGCAGGAGTACTCATGAGGATCTCTTTCTTTCAAAGCCAAGCTCCTTGGTTTGCTCTTGCAGCATTCCAAGTCTGGCATGGCAGATCCCTGCACTGCTGGTTAGAGGAGGCTGGAGGCTGCTCAGGGAAAGCACATGCCCCTAAGGGCTCTGTGCTGGAGTCAGGGAGGCAGGGCTGTCCTGGGAAAGGTAAGCAGAGCCCTTTCAGAAATGCTGCCTGACCTGAAAGCTCAGGGAATGCTTTGCATAGCTGCATAGCTGCCAGGCACAAGGAGTTGCTCATGCTGGCTGAAGAGTTTGGAAGATTAATAAAGAGGGTGGTCCTGCTGGCATGGAAAGGCATCTGCCCCCAACAACCTTCCCAAGGGATTTATGTGAACTGTACACCTTGCAACTATGGACCTCCCTGGCTCTTGGCAAGATCTTTCCTACAGGTGCACAGGTTGTGAAACAAAGAGCTTTAAATCTAACAGCAAAAAGCTGTTAGACAGACATTCCTAATAAAAATTTTGAGTCAAAATTGGAACATATCATGAATTTATTCACCATAGACATGTTCAAAGAAACAATAATTTTCAGACTTTTATATACCCTATAACATCCAGGATTTTTTTATAGACACTCCCAAAAGTCCACCCAGTTTATTGCATGCTTCTTTTAATTACTACCAGAACACCTCACCTATCTTTGTTTAATGGATAACTCAAGTTTTATCCAGCTAAACAGTGCTTTATTAAATTTGCTGTCCTGGTTAGACAATTACTATTGACTAAGTTTTCTGGGGTGTACAAGCCTATGGAGTGACTCCCTTACTGCACCTGCAGTGTATTAATCAAGTTTTCTGGGGTGTACAGACCTTAACTACTTAATTTCCTCATGGTATTTTTCTTGTTCTATAGCATCTAGTTTATCTCTAGTTATGTGATAACCATTAAACAATTCTTTATTACATTTTGTTTTTCATCTATTGATTCAGTTCTCTAAGGGGTAGGTGTCCATGCAGTTCCTTTCTGCAGGTGCAATGAGGTAAGTTTTCTACTGACACTCAACCAACACAGATCTAAAACTAGCAAAAAAACCCAAAACATTCAAACATTCCTTAAATAATTAAACATAGTTCATTACAAAATTTTTAAAGAATCACAAAACTCCTGGCTAACTAAGAGCTAACTTGCTGTCAGTTCCTTCTGGATACAGGACTTCACCAGGAAAGAAAAGGTTACTGGCTGAATCTGAGGCCATCCAGACACACAAAGATCTTACCTGGAAGCACATTTCTCCCCCCTGACCCTCACACCGTGTTGGTAATTTCTGAACTTCATACTGGAGAAAGAAAACTTGAAGAAATTGAAGAAAGAAGATTTGGCTTTGATAATATGGTCTCAACTAACCTTGCTCTGTCAGGCAGCAGGTTTTTAAACAGCTGTCTTCCTAAATACTATTATCTCTATCACAGTATTATGTGTCATTGTGTAAAATACTTGTACAGAAAGGTGGATTATTTTCAAAAAGTTGGAATCTGATACCAAGTTATGAAAAGATGTAGTCAAAAGCTTGTCAGATACTGTATGTCTGTCACTGATTAAGAAATGTTATCTGGAGCTACCAATGGTAATTGGTGATAAAAATAATCCTTATCCCAGTTTTATAAATGAGGTAACTAAGGCATGGAAAAATTAAGTGCCTTTTTTCAAGCTGTATGGAAAGCCTTGGCCATGGCAAGGAGCAGGTTACTACCCTGCAGTCCCAAGCCTTTTAGCCGTGTATCCTCATTACTTTTTCATGACAAAACTCAGCCTCCACTGCAGATGAGAAAACAGTGTGAGAACAACTTCAGAAAATTTCTTGTAAGCAGCAAATCAACGAATCTTGCTTTTCCGATGGATTTGAATCCTGAAAGTTCAAATTCTCATCCTTAGCAGACTCCCATGATACCAACACCTTTCCTCACAGCCTCCCCAGCCACAGCCCTAGCATCTCTGCTACTGTAGAAGAGCTGCTGGTGATGACCATCCTCTTGAGGAAGGAGGTGGCTTTGTGTCTCTCTTATTTACACAGTAGCTGACCTTCACAAAAACCTCTAAGGTCAGCGGTGTCTTTTCAAGTCCTTCTTTGAAATGCAGCTGGACAGGTTCAACAATCACTGGAAGATCACAGTTTCTGCAGGGAGCAGGCTAAAGCTTGAGCTAAAGCACCTGCCACTGTCTGGAGCCATGGGAACTGTGAATTTTCCTGTTCAGCAAGCTGGCAAGGGGGACATTTTGGAAATAATAATGGAAACAGAGAATTCCTGGGTTGGAAGGTACCTTTAGGATCATCTAGTTCCAATTCTGCTGCCATGGGCAAGGATGCCTCTGTCTAGACCAGGTTGCTCAGAGCCCCTGGCCTTGAACACTTGCAGGGATGTGAAACAGTCTGTTTTTTTAGTGCTCACCCTGTTTGTCTTCCAGTCAATCACAGCAAGGATTACCAAGCTGCTTTGTGGATGCTCCTAGCAGCTTGCCCTCTCACCTGTGAGCATATCACTGCTGCAGGCCACAAAGCCATGACTGCCCTCAGCCACAGGCTAGTGGCCATGTCATCAAGTGCCATCTTATCCTGGTACAGAACTTTGGGCAAGCTTCTAGCCACCCTGTGATTTACCTCTCAGATTTGTAAGGGTGTCACTAAAGAGCACAGGTAACCAGGATTCAATCAAAGTAATTAAAAGGCTGTTAATTGTACAGTTGTTTTCACTGCTATTCATAGATTGTCTTGTTTAGTGGCTGTTTGTCCTCGTGCATCATTCTATGTGGTTAATTACCTACCATCCTGCCCACAGCAGGGAGCACAGCACAGCATGCCCTGGCTGGTGTGAAAGAACCAGAATATTTAAAACAAGCCACAAGCTTGAGCAAGGGGCCACAGATTCCATCTTATAGCATCAGCACCAGTGCCCCTTTCTGACTTCATCACACTGAAAACAGTGCACTGTCTAGTGCTGTCCAACAGTACAGACTATAATAAAACTTCAGACGTGTCCTGAAAAATTAAAAACTTCTTTCCATAGCAAAAATCCACATTTTCTTCTTTTGCACTCATCAGTTGTGACTGTGATTGCAATAGCTGGTGGGGGAAGTCAACTGCCAAAAGCTTATAAAACTTTTCATGTTAAATAACCATGGAAAATAAAACCATGACCATAGGGTGCATCTACTGAGGTGTACTTGTGAGACAAAGGGGAATGTGAACACCAAGCTGCAAGGTTTTGCCTAGGCATCCTCTGAAATCTCAAATATGACTCTTTTCACCTGTACAACCTGCGAGGTTTCATCTTTTCATCTTCTTTTTTATCTCTTCATCTCACTTCTACTACTTTTCATTGTGTCCTGATTTATTCTTCCACTGTGCTCTCTTGCCTCTCCTCTTTCACCCTCATGGCCCCTGTGCACTGCCAGCTGTTGTCCCCAGCAAATGGTGCTAATCCTCACTTCCACTCCACCTGCAACCATTGCCCAGGAGGAAGCAGGACACCCAAATGGCAGAGAGACCTCCATCGTGCAAACAGACACGTTTAAAAATGAGATTCAGAGGGCAGAAAACTCAGAGGAAGCCTCTGCTTTGGGCTGAGTGGGATCCTTGGCATAAGAGAGTGTTGTACAAAGCAACAGTGCTGTTGCACTGCAATAAGGAAAAAAAGGTGCTTTGGCTCCTCTTTTTGAGAAACACCTCTCTGAGTGAACGTGTGATTGGGTTACCTATGATAAAAGGGGTTAGATGAAAGACTAAGGTAATCCCTTCCAAATGGAAATTTTTTTTCTACCTCTCACATATCATCAGCAAACATGGATTTATAGTATGGGACTTCATCATGGCAAAAACAAAACCTTAGGTGCCATTATTCTTCTAGATCTTTAAACTAACCTCTTGAATTTTACTCATCAGTAGAGCAGAAATCCAAGCCCTAAAACAATCCAGTCATCCTAAATGCTATCATAGCTGGGAAGGGAGAATTCATCCACTCCAGACATTTTTAAAGGTGCACTTCAACACCCAAAATTGAAGACACTGCACCATCCACACCCACAGAGAAGTAAATTATGCTCGAATACAGTAAAGCTTGCCCTGCTGGAGATAGCTCCAATCCCTTACCCAACCATGGCAGCTTCAAGTGACCCTGATGGATTCAGCAGGATCCATAATCTGTCGCCTATTTCAGGGGTAAACTCAGTGGATGTCTCCTCTGTATGAAAGACATTTCATACAGAATCAGCTTCTTTGCATGACTCTCTTTGTAGTTGCTGTGGGTCACTTGCAGTTCACAGTGATCCCTGTCACCCATATGTCTGTCTCAGCCCTGTGCATGCCAATGAAAGGAAGGACAATGCTGGATTGATTATCTCCTGCACGATGGTGTCACAGCACCCTGTCAGCCCCGCTGCCTCCCTTTAGATCACAAACAGGCTCAGTAACCACTGACATGTGTCAGGCAGATAAACAGTTGTATCTGCCTGGTTAGAGGATGGAAACCACGGAGCTTCATTCCTTGCTATTGGCAAAAGGCACTCGGTGTTTTACTCTAAGAGCTTTTTCCAGCACAGCTTTTATTACTCAGTAACTCTCACCCCGCCTGAGAATGCCCAGAATTACCCATGGAATTTGCCAGTTGCCTCTGGCACACCTTACAATGAGTTGTTAATGACCTGCACTGCTGCCCAGCCCACTGCCCTGGAATTCTTAATCTCAGAAATAGATTAATCTAAGATATCTTTCCACTTCGAAAAATAGCCTCTACTAGAAGTAAAAGCAAAATTTTAGGATACTGTTCCTAACTGCTGTTTCTACATGCTTTTGATGGGTCTTTCATAAAACTTTTACCAGATGTGGCATCTTTCTTAGATAGCATTTTTTCATATTTCCTTTTTAGAAAATTAGGTGTCATTTAGCCACAATTTGTGGTTAAATGTTTGTTTCAATTTCCTTTAATTTCATAAATATATTCATTTATAATCCAGTCTGGAGGTTTTTGTTTCCTTTTCTTACAAAAGAAAGTGAAAAGAAGAAGGATGACATTGAAATGCATCCCTTTATTACTGTTTCTTTTATTCCTATTTACTTAGCTTCCTCAATACTACAAAAAAACCTGAGATATAGTGGATTTTTGCTAAACATTTACCTTTATTTTTCCTTCTTTTTTGTTTTCTTCTTTTTTTTCCCTTCAGCTTTATATTTCCTTACCACCCACAAGAAAAATATGAATAAGACATCACCAAAAAGTTTCTTTTTTCTTAGGCACCTTGAATTTAGCATAGTTTTTGCTAACACATCTTGTGAACAGCAGTGTTTCTACCTACACAAAATTTAAGGGCAAGATCTTTTTGAGGGTTTGCAAGCATGGAAACTGCACATCCCTCCTTCCTGTTTCACCCTCTGTAGCCATGTACAGAAATCCATGACTTTTGTTCCTTCTCTGGTCAAAGATTCACTGGATAACAATTTACTGTTCAGTAATCTTTAAGCCATTTGCTGCCACTTACTGGATAACTAGACATCCTGCTTCAAAAAAAGGTGTGGGGGGGAAAGAATCAAAAGTGCACTTACAATGAAATTCAAAGTAGGCATCACCTTAAGCCTGTGCAGTGTAAGAAAAATGTCAAGGGCAAAATGAACATTAAAGTTGTTCCACTCACCAGAGGCCGGGTTCTTTGTTAATGAGTTACAGCTATAAAATGTCTATAAACTGCAGTGCCCCATTTCACTTCCTCCTCCTCTGCCCTGCGTGAATCTCTTGGGAGTGGGAGAAGGCAATTGGAATACCAAAGCAAAAGGAGATTTAATGCATTTGCAGAAGAGATAAGGTAACACCTACCAAGAAGAGAGGATACTTTTTCTACCTTTTTAATTTTATTTCGTGTGATTTTATTTCCTGAGGATACTAGTATTGATAACATTGCTATTTCCTCAATGAAATGAGGTGTTAATTTTGTTTAGATTAATATGGAGAGTTTTAATACTAGTTGCCATTAACAAAGAGACAACTAAAAGAACAGCAGAAGTTGCAAAGCCAGATATTTACAAAGGATTAAAAGATTAAAAATAAGATATTGCATTTACACTACAGCTATTCTTTAGTTACACAAGAACATAGTATTTTGCTGGAATTGCTGCCCAGTTGGGAATTAAAGGATGAGGTTAATGAATTTTGGTCTATCCTCAGTTTTAAGTCTCCCTTCCCTCCCCTATTACACACTATTGAGACCCTGATCTGAAGGCAGAATTATTAATTTGTTCCCAGGTTGTCCTGAAGAAGCATCATCCTATGATCCAAGTACAACACAACCCCAAATTAATTCATTTTTCGCATTGCCTCAAAGAGAATTGCTGTGAATTTCTCATTTCACAGCTGACAGCTGAGATGCAATCAGAGATGTCCACAATATTTTCATGAAGGAAGCAGCCAGCTCTCAAGCAGGCAGTCTGGCAGAGTGAAACACTACCAGTAGCCACTTTGGAAGAGCCTGATTTTAGCAGCTTGTCCAAAATTTCTGTGACAGAGCCAAGGACAGAACACAGCTCTGAATTGCAACACCTGCTTTCTTGGCTATGCCTCTTTTAGCTCCCTGGATAACATGGCCAGGGTCCAACAGCTCCCATCAGTCAATAAACCTGATCCATCCCCCAAACAAGTCTACAATGTCCATCAGTTGAGATGGGAACTCAGAACAATACCAAGTAATCAAATATTTAACACTTCCACACTGGATATCACTCAAAATCAGCCAGGTTTTGAGGTTGGAATAGAAAAACTTCAGCTGCCTGAAAACCTTCCTGACAGGTCAGGAGATGCCAGACCCTGCTTTCTGGAGAAACAAACCAGTTGAACTGGGTAAGGAGGGAAGGTCTTAGGCAGTCCAATTTCCCAAAGTAATTCCCATTTATGACCACCTTTTCATGAACTACAAAGTATAAATCATATGAAAATCATTTTAAAAAGTCTTTTTTTCATATGCCATATGAAAAAAAAAAAAAAAAAAAAAAAAAAAAAAAAAGATTACTTTGCTGTTCAGTGTTTCCTGCTACACAGAGAGACTTAAGGTACAGAAAAGGAGCCTTCGCTCTCATGGTGTGGCCAGTAACCAGCCCATTCCTCTATACTGCTTTCTGAGTTTCTCCCTGATTCTCCCAGCATTTCTAATAATTACGTTTTGCTGGTTTTAGCGGCAGGAACTGTTGAGAAATGGATAAATGAGAAATCTTGCTTGTCATCAGGGTCACCCTGTAACACCAAAGCTGTCTCTAGTTCTATAAACACACAATTTACCTAAGCACAATGTTAAGACACTGCAGAAAAACAAAGCCTTCTGAAGCTGAAGGAAGTGTAAGCTAACCCATGCTAGACTTCTCTCAGACTGGTTTACACCCCTCACTTCCATAAAGTGGAAAAGCATTTAGAGGTGGGGCATAATCTGGAAGCAACCTCCAGGGCAATCATACTGAACTTATTAATTGTTCCATTTATTCACTGTATGGCCTTTTTCTAAAGAACAAACCCAGCCATGAGGTGTTTTGCTGGTGCTGTGCACACAGTAGCCATGGGCCAGCTCAGGAGCGATGCCCCAGCTCCCTTCCACTGCCCTCACAGCTCCAGGAAAGAGTTTATCCAAGGAGCAGGGAGGTGCCTGCTGCCCCACCTGCACTGCCTGCACAGGCAGGAAGGCAGGGAGGAATGCTGCACTGTGGCTTGGAAAGAAGAGATGGGGAGATAGCAGCAGCTGCAGGGGATATGTGGGGTGAGGGAGCTCCCTTTTCCTCAGTCTTTAGCGACTAAGGGTGGACAGCCTGGGCTTTGAATACACCTTACTCAGGGTGGCTGTTTGGAGAGAAAAAATTCTATGTTCGCCAGGATAGAAGTGGTGTTTGAGCTTTTCCTAAAGGCACAGCTGTTTTTAACATAGCTGCTGTCCTGTTTCTGGTGATAAAATGGACTAGGTCTTATAGCATGACAAGCTTTGTTGTCTGTTGGCTGCAAAGAAGGTGGCACACTTTCTACTCACTGCATGGGATCTGCATTTCATGCCTTGCTTTACACCCATCTTACTCGCAGTATGATCAGAGCACTATGAAAAAAATTTTAAAAATCCAAACATTCAGGCCTCCTAAATCATCTTCTATTTACATTTTTTGCTACTTTAAAAAGTAAATCCTGAGTGAAAATACTGCAGATTTACTGAGCTTTAGCTTTTCCTTCTGCCAAGGATGTAGCAGAAAAATTACTCCTAGTGAGGAGAGGCCATGGGGTTGGAACAATATGTCCATTGCAACTCTCCCTCTGACATTTCCTTAGTGAAGGAAGTGAGTTCTGCCAGCAGATGCCAAAGGTAAACCTTACCATATGCCTGACACCACATCCACCTGGTTAACATATTAGGATCAAAAGAGAAGAGTCAGCACATACTAATATACAAACTTCCAAAGACAGAAAAAAACTAACGGATTAGGAGGATCTTTGTGCATCAGCTATGTTTGAATTTCAGATTAATATGCAGCTGCAGTAGCACAGAGGCTCAGGGACCACAGGAAGGATGCATTACCTACAGAAATCACATGCAACGCTGGTGTTTGGAAGCTGAGGGAGTTGGTTTCTGCAGTGTTATCACACATGCCACAAGAAACTATTTCAAAACCCCATGAGGTCTGACACCACAGCCTGTCCTCCTGCAGCTCAGGCACTGGTGTGAGTGCCTGGCCTTATTAAAGCTGCAGACATCAAACTGGCTGCCATGTCTGTCCCACTGTGTTTAAAAAAATCCCCAACAGAAGCAGGTCAGCACAAACTAGGCTGGATACAGCTCTGGCTATGGATGTGCTGTGAGCACCAGATGCAGATGCAGAAGCAGATGCATTCAACCTTTCCCAAGGCTGAGCTTAAAAGCCAGATGAAAAGACAGATGCAGCCTTTTAGCTGCTGCTGCATCTCCGTGTGCAGCCATCAGGATTGGAACTCAAAGCTGTGGGCTGAGAGAGGGGCTGCTGGTGGGCTGAGCACAGCTGCTCTGTGCAGAGCAGCACATCCATGCAGCCACAGCTGGCAGATGGGCACTGCTGTGGATTTTGGGAGTCAGGACACATTTGGGATGCCCAGGACCTTCACAGCTCTGAATGTGGCCCTGGGTTTCCCCATGCCTGGGACATTAGGCAAAGGAGAAATGTTACAGAAGCAGGACAGCAATGTGTTTTGTTAACCTGTATGACTGAGAACAGGCTGTTTGTCTTCTCTTTCCTCCTTGAGATAACAGCTTTCCTCCAGAAGCTGCTTTCCTTCAGTTCTAGGTGTATTTTGCTTGCCTGTACCAAGCAAAATATAAACATAAGTCATTGGTTCTCAAAACAGTCTTCTTCTGTCTAATTTGCACTTTCAGGTTTTGCCTTTTGAAAACTTTTTCCACCTCAACTTGTGCACATTCTCTTTTCCACTTGTCCATGTATATGTATATATGTCCAAACACACAAATACTCACACATAGATTCCCTATAGCATTCACTAGACTGCAAATGCTAGTTCTTTAAAACTTGTGTATGTATTGTTCTGTTACAGTTTATTTTCAATGGCATATTTAGCTTCATTTTCTCAGACTAGACTTTTAAATTCCTCTTCATTGTCATTTCTGATTAGTTTTAAAATACCAATAAATGTCCAAAATGCAGTGGGAACATTGGGTCTTCCTCTATTCCTTTCAGATTCTTTAGAGGAGTAAAATATTTTTTAAATGCTTGAGATGTTTCAGATTTTGATTGCTATTTGTTCTTCTCTCCTTTTCTTTTATTTTGCCCTAGACTAATTCCATTTTGACTGTCTTTCATTAAAAAGTAGACTCATCAGAATTTAAACTTTAAAAAAAGTATAATTATACATATTTATCTATGAACTTATTAATATGAAATAATTTATTATTTCTACAAGTCAGCAATTAATGAAGAAGTTTTGATACCGTTAAAAATCTGACAATTAATATATTGATTGACCAAGAGGTCACAAATTCTTTTAGTGTCTTCTACCTGAGCCTTTACATTGAGAATCAGAGTTCTACTCTGAAAATCAGATTTCCACTGTAGATTTGTGCTGCTACACTTTTTGCAAACATTGTCAGGATAGATCTACTTCTTCAGTTATTTACAGGCCTCAGGTTTCAAAAGGAAACATGCAAGACATATACGCAGCTATTAATTTAGGAATTGTCTTCCTGCAAACGTTGTTCAGTTATTTTTCTTTTACAAGAATTTGTATTTAAAAATGGAAGAAAAATAACAAACAATTTATATCAGAACTCAGATGGATAGATAGATAGATAGATAGATAGATAGATAGATAGATAGATAGATAGATAGATAGATAGATAAATAGACAATGGTTTGTAATTTATTTTAACTCTCAGGACAAAAATATGATCATGGTGATTTTTTTGTAGGTTTGTGTGTCTAAATATTTTTTACAAACATGTTTTAACACAGAACATTCAGCTGATCACACTGACTTGCATTCCCTCGTGTCCTTGATCTTGATGTTTCCTATTGATAAATAATTTGTACTGTGGGACTCTGAAAGCCCCCCAGGGTGCTCCAGCTCAGACAGATCTCTGAGGCCACGTCAGTGTAAAGACATGGGGTGTCCTTGCTCCTTGGCAAGTCCCAGGGTGTCCCTTACCCCTTGCTGCATGCCAGGCAGCCCTCCAGACTCTGGATAAGTGTATGTTTGCACAAGGACTCCTTGAATTCCTCCCTCTACGGGTGACTCAGATGACAGGAATTCTGCCTTACCATAAATTCATGCTCAGTTGCCTTTATAATTTGTCCCTTAATTAACTGATGCATGCAAGAAACCTGTTCTCCTAGCTATTCAAAAAGTGGCTATGCAACATTAATCCGTGGACTTTTACTGTTGATACAGTCACCAGGACAAATTATTTCAGCCACCTGAACTTGGATAATTTTGGATAGAAGTGAAGTCCCTCTGCATAAAGAAACATTGTTTCAGGCCAGCCTCTCCTGTGAGCACAAATACAGATTTAAGGCCAGTTTAAGAGTTCCCAAAATGTCATGGGACACTGAAGTTTCTGCATCCCAAGGCAATGAACAACTATCTCAAAGAACAAACAGATCTATTTGTTAGAGCTGAATTTATGGGAGTATTTACTAAAACAAGTAGCCCAATCCAAAATAGTGAGTATCAATACAGCCAGATAATAAACATGGTCTCCTCCTTCAGGATAAGATTCCTCCTCTGCTTCCAATCTCTTTTTGTACAGTGCCAATGAATATTGTTAACTACACATCACAGTTAATTCTAGAAATGCCTGCATTTCACTTCTGAAAAGCATACAGTGTTATAGTTCTAGGTTATCTTTTATCCCCTGACAGAGCCTGGCAGGCCTGTCTGTGCCCCCCACACTGTGCCAACAGTGACTGTGTGCCTGGCAAACCTCACCAGTGAGCCCATCTTCTAACTGGCTTAAAAGATCTCCAAAAAAAGTTCAAAACGAAACACACCCAGGGCTGCACTGCTCACAAAGAAAATGTAACATGAAACTACAGCCTCCCTCAACCCCTCCCTCAAAATAGTCTCAGTTCTTTGATGAATAAAATACACTGAGTTTTCTCACTGCGGCTGTTTTAATTCTAGTTCAGGATGGAAAATGTCAGCACATCGGGTTTTTATAAAAGAACAGAAAATCCATTTCCTTTTTGGGGTCAATTAAACAATTGGTGTTCTTTCAAAGAAGCAAAACAATATTTTTGATGGCCAAAAAACAAAAATAGTGACTCTTAGTGGTATTCTTCAACCCTATACATTTTTTTTTCTCAAGACTTTCCTTTTTCCTTTCTTTTTTTTTTTTTTTTTTTTTTTTTTTTTTTTTATCTCGTGGAGGGAAAGGAAAATCTGAAAACACACAAGTTCTTTATCAGACCTGCCTTATCTCATCTTGAGTGTTTCCTTGTCTTGGGCAGAGCTGAGGCTGGGCGGATGCCATATGCCTCCAGCCACTCCCTAGCTGCCTCCTGGGCATCAAGGGACAGGAATGTCAGCCCTTTCTTCTCACAAGGAACCAAGCACTGAAAGAGCTGCAAATTTTCTCACCTGCCATCAGTGTGACTCCTTGCATGGGTGGAACAGCCTCTCCTGTTTTGGCTGAAAAAGTTCCTACAGCTCTCTTGTTCTCCCATAACAATCACAGGTTAACTCCATATCTCTGTCCCCCCGTGTCCAGGTTCCAGCCCCTCTCCCCCAGCCTGCAGTACATTTTGCCACCTCCACAGAACTGTATGTCCCTTTACCCATTCACCAGAGACCACCAGGCACCAGGATATCCACTTGCCCACTCCACCTACCCTCCAAAATAAATGCAAACCCTGATCATTCCTCACCCAGTCCTCAGGCAGAGAACAGAGAGCACAGAAATCCCAGATGTTGCACATACCCACACCCTCCATCTGGTCACTCAGGATATCCAGCATCCCTGACTGGAACCATTCCCACTCTGCTCCCCCAAGCTTCTTGACTTAAGGCAGCCAGTCACCTGCCATGGCTCTAAAAAGATATACAGCAAGCAGAGACACAGGTTCATATGAGTAGTTTGCAAATCTGCACATTAGTTCATTCCAAAATGTTTGTAAGACATCACATGTGGAGCTGTGAAGGATTTAGCAGCCAGATAAGCAATGACAGCCTGCCTCTGCTGACAGCTGGAGCAACCAAGGAAGCAGCTTTGGCTATCTTCACTGTAACCCTGATGCCTCCTCAGCTGTGGACAAAGCTTTTGGGTGGGAGTGAAGCCCAGCATAGGCAAGGGGCAACTAGGATATACTGAAGTCCAAAGTAGAGAGTGCACTGGGCTTTGTTTTGCATTAATACAGTCATGCTGAACTTGGTTTTCATGTTTGTTACCCTTCAAATATGCCTTCGCTGCACCTGGTTCTGTGTGAGGAAAAGAAAGAGACCCAAAGCTCAAGCTTTTCAATGTGTACCAGAACAACGATTTCTGCATGAAAATGATGGAGTTTGGAAGTACATCAACATGGAAACTAGGACCTTTTACCTTCCAGCAAGAAAAATAACATGTTCCAGAGAAATATTTAACTGCCTTTGCCTTCAGACAGCCATTCCAATGAATGAGGATGTGCTTATTTTGGCAAGACTCTCCTGAACTGAGCTGGTTTGTGTGTGGTTGGGAGTGTCGATGCAGGCTCAGTAATTTGCTAGTGGCTGCTTGAGGTAGGTAGTTCTTGGGAAGAAGCTGACTAGACAGCCAAAATGTAGGTCACCAGTGGGTGGAGTTCACAACCTCCCAGCTCTGCTGCAGTCAGTATGCAGAAGTTACATTTCCCACAGAATTTGAAATTATTGAAGCCTGAAAGCTGGGCCACTAACTATAAGTCCTTAGGATGATAAAATAATTGGTTACTCATTTATGTATGATGCTGATTAATGTCCAGTCTGTTCCTGGATTATCTTTTAGCTAGGAGAATTTCCATGTGCAAGGACATAGGTGTTACTTTGCAGTGCCTAAATGTGCATGGGCATTTGTAATCAATAAACAAAACAAATTTTGACAACACAGTTGAAGACCATTAGTCACATTTTCAAAGTGTCTCCTTCCTATCATGCTCATGGCAGTCCAGAGCAATCTTTTGGCTCCTCAGCTCCAGTGGCCATTCAACTGGCAGGGCTTTGCAGCAATGATGGGTGAGAGCCATGGGGTCTCAGTTGTCTGGCCAAGCATTCAACAAGAGCAGTCAGGAAAGAGCACAAATTTCTCAAATGACCCTTTAAAAACAGCTCTATAAAGCATTGTGCCAGTTTTTATTCTTCCTGCTACACGTATTTCAGAAAAAAAACCCAAACCAAACAGCCCTCAAACCTTAATAACTTTTCTAAACAAGAAGCCAGAACAACACACCCTTTTATGTTTGCACACGCTCCATAGCTGCCTTAACTCCAGGCCAAACCACTGCTGTATATCTGCATAATCTTAAACCTTAGCAAATTAGAAAATAAATATATGTGCATGCATTTGAAATAGCACATTCTCCTCCAGGCTCCATCTCTCTGTAACTGCTGAAATTGTCTGACAGGGATATCGCTTGCAGTCTTATCACACGGATCTGTGGTGAAAAGGTTTCAGCAGTTTGCAGTGCCCATGTACCATCAGGACTGTCACCAGGATACTTTGGAGGGATTTATAAAAACCAGCTGCCCCTGGAGAAGATTGCTACAGGAGCAGAGGCCTCCTCTGCATGTACTATCTGCACAGACATGGGGTTGCTGCATATGGACCTCTGCTAAGTCAAATATCAGAATTACTGCCTAAAATCCAGTAGATTCAGCCATCTGCCAACAGGAAAACTCACCAGGCTAGTTGAAAAGTGGTCTGAGTAATTCTCTGGGAGGTTTAGTGGTGGGATTCATGAAACAAAGCTTGTGAGGGTATCTGGTGCTGGAAATTTAAATAATCAAGACTCTAATTCTGAGCAAGTCATGTAAACAAAAGCTTTTGCCATACTGCTTCCTATTTGTAGTCTTCCACCCTGTGGAAAAAGGGTTAAGGATTGTAGAAAAAGATATTTCATACAAAGAAAGCACCATTGGCACGACCAGCAGCCCTACATCAGGATACATTCTGATGTGTATGCCTGTCCATGCTGCAGACTGTGAATGGTCTAAGTTAGGCACAATCATCTATCAGAATAATCCCTTTGAAGGGCAGGGATGTGCTGTTCATGACACCAAAGATGGAAATAAAATAACACAACATGATCAGCACAAGCTAGGCAAAGAGAAATTTTACAGGTAAAATCACAGGTGTCCCAGAAAATAGGTACTGTGGGACAAAGCAGGTTTGTGGCCAAATTCCACTGGGTTGCACATTAGGCATCTGATTGCTTCCCTGGACCAGGCTGTTTAGGGAATTTACACAGGAAATCTGAGGTAGAGTAGAGATCTGTCTCTGATTTTCCAACTCCCAGCTCAGTGCCTTAACCACAGGTGCCACCTCCTGCAGTGGCTCTGAGCTCATACGGATGCTGGAGCTCTTCCAAATTAGCAGCGATACCAGAACGGAAATAGCCCCTTTCAGCACAGAATAAACATGAGCAGTCCATAAATTCTAATGACACAATTTAAGTGTCGTTGTGTTCGCTGAATTCAGCCTCTCACCTCCAAATGCTGGCAGCTGAAGTTTCTTTTGTCTAAGATCAAACATTGATTACTTTAATGGACTTTGCCTCAGTAATCTATTTTAACACTATGGTTAATATCTGACAATTATGCTAGATTAGCATCAAAGACTAATGGAAAGAATGAGGTAAATATATTCACAACAATCACAGTGGGGCTCAACATAAAGATGTTTGCTGTCCAAGAAAGGTTTTCTCTTATAAACAAGTATGTTACTATTAATGCTGCTGTACAACATCTAGGAGTAGCAGGTGGGACCTTTGCTTCTTCCAATGTCAAGTAACTAAACCACAAAAAAGTAGTTTTAAATGTAAAAAGTCTTTAAAAAAAAAAAAAAAGGTGGATAAAAAAAGGAAAAACCTGAAAAGTTCTGCCTCTTCTTGCCTCCCCATCATGATCCCAGCCTTTGTTTGTATTTGCCCTGCCTGTCCATTCAGTACATAAATGGCTAGCCAAGGATTAAAGCCAACAGGATCAGATATCGTTGGATGCTCTGGTGTGGAATGATGGAAGGGTGAGACAGGATAGAGAAAGGAATTTAAATTTCATTGAAAAATTACAAGAAATATCTTCAGCCTGAAAACACACAGTGTGAAATAAAAAGAGGATACACTGATTTTATTAATATATTCAAGCTCCATTAAAATGACACTCACTGAAATAGATCATTAAACAGGACCCTAAAGGTTCAAGGTTCCTTAACTGATGATGATTCTGCCTCACAAACTGCAGGCATTAAAACACTGCACAATTTCCATTGAGCTCTGCCTAGGAAGTCAATGTGACAACACACATGTAATGTTTTAAGCACAATATTCTATAGCAGTGTTTGTTTGAAAAGCATTTTCTGCTGTTTCCACTGCTTGTATTTAATGAAAGGCTAAGCAGGAATCATAGCTGAGTGTACAGATACTGAAGCCCAGGACTGTGGCCAAAGCATGATTTCCATTTCTGTCTTATGATGCTTTGATCAGTACACAGACCTATTATTTTTCTGTTACTTACTAGTGATCAAATCCCACAGTACAGGGACAGAAGAGAACTTTGACCTGTTGTTTATCACAATTCTTCAGAAGCTATTTAATGAGGGCATTATTTCACACCACTAATGCAAGATTTCCAGTGTGCATTGAAGCCTTTCAGCATTCAACCTGTGGCTTCTAGATTCTCAGTGTCATGATTTAGCTGTTGCTGGGGACAGTGCTGCTAAGACTGCTACATTTCACCTGCTTTGCAAGTGGATTTCACAGAGACACAGAATCACAGAGGTCTTCCATTCCAACCCCCTGCTCAAAGCAATCACCTAGAACTGCTTTCCTAGGGCAATGTCTCTTTGGAGTTTAAATACCTCCAATGAAAGATTCCACAATGCCTCTAAGCAGCATATGCCAGTAAAGAAAGTCCTTTCTTATATTTAACCAGAGTTTTTAAATTTCAATTTGTGCCTATTTCCTCTTGTCCTTTCACTGAATACTACTCATGAGAGTCTGACTCTGTTACTTGTTCTTATGTCTTTTTATTATGTTTTATGTCATAATATAACATAATATGTCATAATGTTATGATGTGAATATTAGAAATGTTACTGATTTTCATGTCATATTATTGGTCCTTGTTATATTCCCCCCCTCAGGTATTTCTCTGAATTTATAAGCCTCACCTGCTGATTTACACAGTTTGTTTGCTTTCTCTGTTTGGCCTTGGTGTTTTCCTCAATGCTGGCCCTAACTACAGCACTCATTTGACCTTAAAGCCCACCTTATCTCCTTAAAGTTACTTGAATGCATTAATGCTTTGTAGAACAGCAGTACTGTACTTATAAAAACATTGCAAGACTAAATTTCAGGAATGACATGGTGAATAAAAAAACACTGTTTCAGCTAAGTTTCTTCTTCTGCTCACACTGAAGTCCATATGTCTTCTTAGAGTAGAAAAGGAAACTGTCTTCTCCTTTTGGCAAGTCCTGCAAGAAAGGTTCTGTGGGAAGGAAAAAAACAAGAGGTGGAATATAGATGCCACTTCACCATAATTCCAAGCACTTGGCCCTGGGAAGCAATCCAAGCCATGTAACATATTGCTCAGATGCTCTGTACAATCACTGCAGAGTAATCAAGTTCAGCCTTCCCCTCTCCTCTGACAACATACCACAGGGACTGTGTGCACCCCAGCAGCAGCTCAGTCTGCTTGGGTGTGTTGGTTACTTCCTTCACAGACAACATACACATCTTGGGAAAAAGTTATGTCCCTTCACCCATTTGGAATCATGTCTACAGAGCCTCCTTGGAGGACAGGTGCCAGGAAGAACACAGCTGAAAATTACACAGTTACTGGCCTTGAAAGTATACGAGCTAGAGGATGTATTTTCAAAAATCTGTGTAGTCCACAGACTGAACCTCATGTCAGAAAAGAGCTCTAACCAGCTGGGCAGGACCTTCTGGGGAGCACAGGGATCATGGCTGATCTTTGGAAGCAGACAGCAATTGAAACCTGAGGGGCCAGTAAAAGCTGGTCAGAGGCATCCTTGTGATAGCCTGGAAGATGGGCTGCTTTGCTTATGGCAAAGCAGAACTGATGTACAGGTGCTGCTTTCTGCATCAGACTCTCTACTGTGGGATAAAAGATTGCTTCTTTTCTGCCACTGACATGATGTCCTGTTCTGCAAACATATCAATCTTTTAAAAACTGACAGCAGCCTCCAATTCCCACCTCCAGCTGTCACTGCTTTTGGCTGTGAAGCTTCCTGGCACTGTACTTGAGAGGCTTCTCTGCCTTCCTCTGATCCCAAGAGCTTTATAAGCTGCATTGACTCAGTAAACTCAAGCTATTTAAAACTACTGATACTTGGATGGTAAATTAAGGCACTAACAAGTTAAGAAATAATAGATCTGCCCAATTGCGGTTTTGTTCTCTTTGAATTCATTTTGTGTCCTATCAGTGAGAACATGAGTTATTTCCTTTAATTGGGGTTCTAACATGAAAATCAGCACCATCCTAAGCATGCAGAGAGGAGAAATAATTACAGTGGCACAAGCAGTAAAATTATTTCCTTGTCTAAGCACTTGTCTTTGTAATCTAATAAGAGTGAACCAGTTATTATCCTCCTGCCCTTCCTCTGTCACTCCTAATTTCTCACTTCCTTCCTTTCTCCTTCTCTTCCTTCCCATCCATAGTACCTCTCTGAAATATCAGCTGCAAATGCTGCTCTGAACCTTGTATATTGAACTGAAATTAAAGATTGACAGTAACTACCAAGAAGGAAAGCTACACCCTTAAAGCTGTGGAGAGTTTGCAGAGCCCTGTGTCACTGTAAAGTCTGGTCTGATTATCCTTCTGCCATGTCAAACATCAGAAAACTTCTGCTGTAGCATTGCTGCTGACACACTGTAATTAGGTAGTAGGGCCACAGACCATATCCATGCTTTGTCTGTCCACTTCATTCTGCTTAGGAGTTGAAGAATAAAAGAAGGATTGTTGTCTCCAGTACCATTTTATTCCTGAAGAAACTAAAATTTGAGCATGTGTGCTGAGTGAAGGAGGTAACTTAAAATATCTCTCTCAAACTTCAGGTTTTTTCTCCTCAAAATACACTCAGAGTGTCTTTGTTCTACATTAGAAAATATCAATACTTTATGCTTGGAAAAGGAACACATATTCAGTTAACAATATGTGATTTTCATCAGTAAAGACATACCTTAACTCTAATTTTCCTGAGTAAGTAGGTTAGCTAGTTTGACTTACAATTAAGAGCATACAGTTGGACTCTTTAAACAATTTCCTGTCTCAAAATCTGTGGAGATACTACAGGCTAAAACCTAAGACCTATGGAACAGGTTGGGAAAAAAATGTAATTATAACATTATAAAAAATCAAATATTGATAAAAAAACAATGTGAGCCTTAAATCCACTCTTCATTGCATTAATTATCTCATTTCTTCCTTAAGAGGTTCCATTTGTAGTGTACTTGTGAGTCCTTTACCTTGAGGATTTTTGTTTCTTGTTTGGCTATCTTTTATAGATAAAACCTTAAATCAGTTCATGGCACACATAGTTGTCAGCTTTGAGCACTCAACCAAGCTCACCTGTTTGATTCAACAGGTCAGAAGTCGCTAGGGAGGATCTCATGCCCACTCAAATTCAATTTTCTCCTCTCCTTGGTAACTTATTTATGCAGGAAAATAATTTTGTATCGAGACATATATCCTTGAATTAAGTGTGGTCAAAGCAGGCAGTAGGCTGAAAGAAAGTGATGGCAGGGACACCCAGACATAGAGGGGATCACACAAGTTTGCTTCCCTTGAAAAGGTGGCAAGTTTCCTGTTGTATGCTGGTAGAGAAACAGATGGAAAAAACCATCAGATAGGTTTGGCATTTGATTGCTCCTTAGCTTCCAGGGCTGTCACACCCAGCAGTGACTCCATGGGGTGCTATTTCCTCTGGGAGGGCTCCTGATGCCAGCTGAAATGCCTCACAGCTATCTGACAAAAGGTGTTGAAATGGTGCAAAATTCTTCTGCCAGTTCAAGTATGCTCAAAAGACGTTTGAAGAAGCAGTTTTGTCCCTAAAGGCTTTCTTTTCTTTCTTTCTTTGGTTTTTTTTTTTTTTTTTTTTTTTTTTCTTCATCAGGTGTAATCTGTCCTTGTCCAGATGGCATTAACATTACTGTCCTGGGTAATTCAACAGAAAAACAGTCATGAGTTCACAGCAGAGCTGCATTATAGTATTTAGTGGCTTGTTATCCACAGACTTAACCAGAGCAAATCCATATCCTGACACACTCTACAATGTCTCTATGTGCAGAGAACTCACAAAAAACAAAATCTTGTTTCAAGATCTTCCAACAATTACCACCTTCTCCTTCAGTAGGCTGCTGAATCTTTTTGTGTCCCTCTTCTAACAGGAAAAATGGGAATAATATTTACTTTTCATGTAATGAGGTAGGAAGCATTGCTACCTGTACAACTTTCAGCTTCTCAGTATTAACTCACATCTATTAATCTGTTCAGGAGTATTTTGTTAGTCTCAAGAGTTGCAAAAATTTTTGCTTCTGCTGTTACCTGTGTGGGAGTAGATCAGGATTAACTCTTCTGAAGTCAATAATAAAACCAGGCTGAGTAAATGCAGAATCAAACATTCCCAGTAACGAAACACCCCAGACTCACTCTCACAGGAGCTGAACTTTCTTGAGCCATTTTCAAAATCTTCACAAATTAATGTGACAAAAGATAGCTGGTTTATGTTTTCACTCCTTTGGGAACCTGTACAGATCTAACACTATTGGATCTGACCTGTTTCTCAAGGTGGGAGTTTAATTTTCTAACTGGTTAGGTTTCCATTCTGGGAGTTTTACTCCCGTGCACAGACACTTGAATTTCATTAAAGAATATGTAATCTACAGTAAGAATAATAAGTGAGCTCACTTTCACAGTGAGCTCAAACAAGGCCAGAAAAGAAAGTGAAAGGGCTTTTACATTTTCCTCAACGAGTTCTAGAAGCTGTGTCCTGGGGTGCATTAGGCACAGCATCACCAGCCAGGCAATAGAGGGGATTGTCCTACTCTGCTCTGCACTGGTGTGGCCTCACCTTGAATGTTGTGTGCAGTTTTGGGTACCCCAATGTAACAGTATAAGGCTATTGGAGAGTGTCCAAAGGGAGGCCATGAATATGGTGAAGGACCTTGAGGGGAAGCTGAGTGAGGAGGGGCTGAGGTGACTTGGTCTGTTCAGCCTGGAGGAGACTGAGGGGAGACCTCACTGCAATCTGTAACCTCCTTGTGAGAGCCAAAGAAGGGGCAGGTACTGATCTCTGTTCTGTTGTGACCAGTGAGAGGACCGAAGGAAATGGCCTGAAGTTGTGTCAGGGGATGTTTAGGTTGGGTGTCAGCAAAAGATTCTTCACTCAGAGAGTGTTTGGGCACTGGAACAGGCTCCCCAGGGAAGTGGTCATAGCATCAGCCTGGCAGAATTCAAGAAGTGTTTGGACAATACTCTCAGGAACATGCTGTAATGTGCAGGGAATTCTGCTGTGCAGGCCCAGGGGCTGAACTCAGTAATCCTTTTGGGTCCCTTCCAACGCAGTTTATTCTGTAACTCTATGAAAAATCTTTCACAGCATTTACCACTCATGAATAACACACGCGGAATGCATCCAACCATTTCATCTCCACCATATCCATTTGACTCAGCTATTGCTGAATGATGGGGACAGTTTCAAACATAGAGTCCCTCCTCAGCTCTACAAAGCATCAGTTCTAACATCTCTGTCCATATAACCTTGCTGTCTTAGGTCAAGCAATCCAGTGGCACTTCCCAGGTTTCATATGCTGATTTTATCATCCAAAACATTCCTGGTAGAATAGCGTTATGATGCGTTCAGCCTCTCAACATGAGGAAGATCATAAAACTTCAGATTTAGCTGCAGATATATTACATTGTCTCAGAGAGCTGAGACATAGTAAGTAAATCTCATATACATGGTTCCTGCTGCTTACAGATCTTGAATGGTTTGTTGGTTTTTGTTTCACTTAAATGTGTACTGAATTCTCTCTGTAACATTCTTCTGTCTTTTGTAGACTTCCAGAACATCCTGAAGTTCAGTAAAAATGTCTCTGTTTTGGTATAAGGTGGATTTTATGTCAAAGCATGCATTATCTTCTGGGAAAAAAACCCCAGGTGGTCTGTAGCTCTGGACTCTGCAGGTCAGAAGGAAATCCTGAGGACATGCAAGAGGAGGAAGGCAGCTCTGGGGCACGGATGCATGCAAAGCAGCCATGGCCACACAAGAACAGAAAATTTTGAGGGTTATTGATATCAAATAGCTTGGAGAAAAGACTGTAGCCTCTGGTTACTGTGACCAATCCAAACCAGACAGGGACAACAAATGGTTCCAAGCATAGCCCTGTACTGCTCCTCTGTATAAGCGGCCACAGCATGGGCTAAGGGCAGAAGACACTGAGCCAGTCATACAGGAAGAGTTAAACTCTGAATGCAGTGGGGATCCTGGCTTCTGTGCAGCTCAGAGACCACTGCTGTAGCAACACCGATAGCATTGCATTCAGCCTCTGCTGCTGCCAAGAATGTAGGATGCAAACTCCTTTTCTCTCACCCTCCCTCAGCTACATCCAGTCTTGGCTCCCTCTGCACAGTGGCTGCCAGGACACTGATCCGCAGGACCCTGAGCTCCCCCTCCACTCAAACACCCCCACCTTGCTCCAGTGCCTGTGCACAGGCTCCCACTGCAGCCACCACACCCCTGTTTTGCCTAGGGGGGAAATTAGTGTTTTTACCTAGGGGGGAAATGAGTGTGGGGGAGCAGGATTCCTCCACCCAGCCACAGCTGTGCTGTGGCAGAGCCCAGATCATCCCCTTATTGCTGCCCTGGACACCCCAGAATCGTTGCCTTATAAAGAGCACTTTGTCTGTGGCTCACACTCATGCCCTGTGTACATAGAGAGAAATTGAAATGTTCCAGGCTCCGCTGTCATCTTCTGAGCAGAGCAGTAATATATGGCCTTGCAGCTCCCTCTCACCAAATCCACTGCAGAGGGTGAGTTCCTCTCTTCAGCCACCATGCTGGCACCAGCCTGATGAGCCAGCTGCCATGAGGGACCCCCAGGATGGCTTTGCTCAGCCTGGATCATTGCCATTGATATTTCTCCCTAAGATGATGGCTGGCTGAGAGTCTTCATAAGAAAAAGTCTCAAATTCCTGGTATCATATCACCTTTCCAACACACAAACCACTTTGACAGCTACTTGGTATTAATACTGTACAGTTTGCTGAAGGGAACTGTAGTGGAAGATTACCTCAAAATCTCAGCCAGGACAGTTCACATCTTTCCACTTAAAATCCGTAAGTATGCAGAAGACCACAGTTTCACCCTCAGCAACTCAGCATGTATTTCATGGCAAGAGAAGGGCAGCACAGCAGGAGGTTGGATATGCTGGACCTCAAATTGTAACTCAGTAAAACAGCTCAGAGTAAAATGGCTGCTGCTATTGGGAGAAATGAATTTGGCATAATATCTCTTCATAACAGCATCACAGCTGAGGCTGTGGCACAGGGGAGTGGCATTGGATAGCTCTCACTCTACTGTCATGACAGGAGAAAATCAAGCTCAAGGGCCTTATGTCTTTCCAGTGATAAATATCATTAAACTCTTCCTTTATTTACATGAACTCCGGGCAACACCTGGTTTGTACACAAGAATGCATGTCTACTGGTGGTAAAGAAATCCCTCTGTCCTACTGATCTCTTGCCATTAACTCCAGATAAGAAAACCTTGTGAAATGTGTGACTTAAACCTCTCTCTAAGCTGAGACTTAGACTAAATATGTATTATTCTTTTAGACTTATTATTATTACATCCTGCATTCAGTTCTAATTATACAAGTAGTGACCTCTTCTGTTTACAGAAGGGGAAGCTGATGAGGTAACCATTTCTTTTTTTTTTTTTTTCATTTTTGGCTATAGGAGCCCTTCTGACACAAATGTGTTAAAAGCTTTTATATCAGCTGAGTTATGTTGAAAGCCCAGCTTTAGCTTCAGGCTTATGTTAACAGATTCTTATAGAAGTAATTCTTGTTAGCTCATCAACACTGTATTTCCTCAGCAAAGATGTTTCAGAGCATTCACTGCTGTAACTTCCCATATGATCTCTTCTCTCATTCCCAGGCAAGGCTGGGACAAATACCTGCCATACAGAGAAATGAGTAACCAGAGGCCATCACAACTCATCACACCTTCCTGGTTTGCTTTTGTCTTACCAGACTAGTGTGTGCCTGTCCTAAATCAGGCTGATATTTGGCCATCAACAATTTACAAGAGTATGTAGTGACAAGACAGGGGAAATAGATTCAAACAGAAAGGGAATAGGTTTAGATTAGAGGTTAGGAAGAAGTTCTTTACTGTGTGAGTGGTGAGGCACTGGAACAGGTTGCCCAGAGAAGTTGTGGATGCCCTATCCCTGGAAGTGTTCAAGGCCAGGTTGGACTGGGCTCTGAGAAACCTGGTCTAGTGGAAAGTGTCCCTGCACATGGCAGGGGATTGGAACCAGAGGGTCCCTAGGTTGCCATCCAACACAAGTGATTTGATCTCCCAGCCATTTCCTAGTGTGTGACAGAGGTGAGCAGAACAGCCCATTAGGGTCCACCTCCTCTGGGATGGCAGAGAGAGAGGAGAGAGGATATACCTGGAATGCAGATATAGGGAGAGAAGATCTTGACATGACATAACCTCTAATATACTGCAAAGACGTACAAATACTGAATTTTGAATAAAAGCATATATATTATACATATTATATTTATTTAAGGTTTTATACACACACACATAAACATAGAAGAGTCAACACTTTAAAGCCATTTACAACAGATTAGCTACCTCTTGGTTCAGTGCCCACAGATCTATGTCATCTGTAGCAATACGAAGAAGAGAATCAAGACAAAAAAAAAAGCTCTTGAGTTAAACCTGGATTTAAATTGTTTTCCTCTACAAAGCGGGCATGTGTGCTCTGCTGCCTGGCAAAAGACCCAGAGCAAATTCTGGAGGACAAAGGAGATAAACAAACGGCAGTTTAAATTAGCAAACCACAGACTGATACACAGCATATGCCACTAGAGCCAAAGTGAAAGCTTAGGGAGAGGCTTCACAAGGCAAGAAGATTGTTTTGCCAGAAGCATGATAAAAACTTGCCTGCAGCCTAGAAACAGGCTCAGATCAGCAGTGCCCATCTCTCCACAGCTACTATATTTACAAGACTAAAATTATTTTCTGCAAAAACTTCAGGCAGGTTGTTCCAGGATATGCAGTTACCATCCAGATTTTGTGAAGAAAATCCAGGTGTGCAGCTATAGACTTCCAATATAGAGTGTGGGGAAACAGTTATTTTGGGAAAGAAATACTTGTAATCATTTCAGCAAGTGAGAAGGGTTGAAAAACATGGGTTTAATAATAGAGAGTCAATTCAGTTGCATAAATAAGTAATTTATTTCCCTCAGAATGTCCTACAGAGTTCTGTCTGACCCCATCTTCTCCTTCTGTAGGGCATGACTGTCCTATAGACCCCGTGCTTTGTCCATCAGTGCATGTAGGTGTCTCACCCACATGTTAGGACACCATGGGTATCAGTAAATGATCCCTTGGTGTCAGAAGCAGAGCACTCACCATAGCCAGACAGGCCCATGACAACAAGAAAAAACAATACTAAATAAAAATATAGAAATTATGGGAGTAAAACTCCACAAATTTACAAAGAGGAGATGAATAGCAAATGGATAAAATGTTGCTACTACCAAGTGTGACTAGAAAAATATTAGAGCAAAGACCAGATTCCAATGTTGTGTACACTAATGTTCTAGAAAAAGTGTTTGTACTGATGTTTGCAGATTTGTCCCTTGGCCATGAGCTGGGCTCAGAGAGCTGTGATGGGAGGCACAAGCCCCAGCTGGAGTCCAGGCACTGGGGGTACCCCAGGTGTCATAGGGTACCTGCTCTAGCTGACCCCACTTTGACCACACAGTTTGCAGAGAGGCTCTCAGGTCTGTGATTGCATGTGGAAAAAATCTACTCGCTGTCTCTAAGTTATGATTTCTTCTATCCAGAAACATGACACAGCTGATGAGCATATAATCAACGTCATAGTCAAGGTATTTGCCAGAAATAGCACACTGATAATGGCAGGGGTAGACAATGGACCACAGCTTACAAACTTAAAAGCCAAAGCCTTTGCAAATCATGCAAACATTTTACTTCAAATGCAGGATATTCACTATGCAACTATGCTATGGATAGTAGTGCTACAACAGCTAACTATTTTAAAAGATTATAGTGTGCAGATTTTAGGGAAGCCACATGTTTTGTGAAAAATAAATAAAAATACATAGAAGAGCTCATGTGAATGATAGAAAATAAAAGAAGACTCAAGTGCCAACAGCCTATAAAATAGTCTTAAGAAAATCTGGAGTGAGTTATATCAGAGGAAAGCCCGTGAAGAGAGGAAAAGAGAGGGAACATAAACACATAGAGAAAGTTTCATCAGTGTAGGTCATGGAGATGGACTAGTTAGAAATGTAAGATGGGATATATGAATAAAAGATATTATGTAGCTAAGGGAAAGGTGGACATAAAGGTGGACATCTGCTTGTGACAGATGGTAACAGCTGAAAGATTGAGAAGGATATGAATAAATGAGAAATTTATTCAAAGAAGTACTCTAAAGAAAATGCAATCACATCTTCAAAATATTTTGAAAGAAAGTCTGGCTCAGGGGGATTTCTGAGAGGAAATGGCATGGAAGAAAGACTGAAAACTGGTAAGCCTCTAAAGAGAGGAAGGGAGAAAAGGGAGGGTGGTATTGAGGGGAAGGGAGAGGGAGGGAGGAGGGACAGAAGAAGGAAGGAAGGAAGGAAAATGAAGAAGAAGAATGAAAGGAAA